>NC_137210.1:5756551-5759051 GCF_960531495.2 Zeus faber
GAGAGACATCCATTCTAACTCATGGATGTTTAATTGAAAAAAAATAATAAAAAATCTTGGAAATTATACCAAGTGAACCAATATAATTTTATTCCACACGTAAAATGTAAGCTCATACAAAAAAACCTTCATTTTTACTTTTAGGGTCGTTTTCTGCTCCTAACTACACCAATATAGACACAAATATGAGAAAATAAATCCAGATTTTTCTTTTGTTCTGAATTTGTTTAACAAATGATAGAAGCCTACTGCACGATATACCTTCACTGACTCTATTAGAGAGAGAGAGAGGGAGAGAGAGACACACACAGACAGACAGACAGACAGACGGATAGATAACTAAACAGATAGCAGACAGACAGACAGACAGACAGACAGATATAGACAGACAGATAGCCAGACAGACATAAAAGCTGATACTGTGATTTAACGAAAATCGTTACATTGAGTAGTACAATAATCATACCGGGAACATTTTATACCGTCACATCCGTAATTGAAAGGTTTTTTTTGGTATAATTGGTCTGCATCTGAGAGCCAAAAATCAAGCTTTTAGTTCCTCAACAACGCTGGGCTTTCAAAAGCTGTTATTTTGGTTGTTTTGGGAGCCTTTACCTGAGGACATAGGAGGGTCTGAGGAGACACGGGTAGCCCACCTGGTTGGCAAATGTAAAGGCGTCGTCCTGGAGGGTGGAAGACAAGGGGTGCGTTACGGTCACTGCAAGGGATGCGGAAAAAAAACCCATTTCCTGAGCAGAATGACAAAATAGACTCTGCGCATGCAGAATTTGCCACTCCCATTTACCGTGAATCCACTCAGGAATAGAAACGGGAGAAAAACAACAACCGCATGACTCAACATTAACTGTGAAATACACAGACTGTGCATTGTGATGCTTCGGCAAATTCTATTCTGACTGTAAGAGGTCGTTTAGAAGGAAACACAACGGCTGTACCCGCCGCTATGACGACAACTATGAGAAGCAATGGGACTGATGATGCAAGGCCTTGATTCATTGCATCGCAGCATTTATTTTCAGTGTAAATCCCAACGTCAAACGAGACTGATCCAGACGATCGACTTTTTGAGGAAATCCCTCGTCTGGCATTAACCAGAGTATTTACCAGACAGAAGCAAACAAAAGCAATAAGATAGTAATCAATCGCTTTTTATCCCTGCCCTGCCGTGGAATTCAAGCCATCACATCATTGCATTTGTTTTTATAGAATATTCATCAATTGTAGTTCATTAGCCACGATGGAGAATTTATTGTTTTTTTTGCTGAGGGCCAGGTTCGAGTGCCGAATGGGTGAGTGCTTGCCTTCCGCATGGAAGCAAATGTGCCTGAGGTGAGCGTTTGGAAGAAGTTTCCAAAGAAAGGTTATTTGTCAGCAGTTTGAAAAGGAGAAATTGTACCTCCGGAGGAGAGACACGGGTGTCTACTCTGCCTTCCTCCTCCGCGACCTTCCCTCTACCTCGCTCTGTCTCTCCTCAAGCTTCATTCTACTCGACCACTCACTACTGTACCTCTTCAACCTCTGCCTCTACTCAACCTCTATTCTACTCCCGAGCAAAAATAGAGGTATTCTATCTACTACTTTATATCCCTTTACACTAACTGGACCCTACCTCCCTCTACCTCTACACATACACATTTAAAGTGGAAGCCCTCGTCACGTTTCGGCACTCCAGGTGATCCACGGGGTTGGGGGGAGAGGGGGGTTTTGGACATGTGAGGGGGGGGGAGATGAAGACGATGAGCATGACGATGAACAGCAGCAGCGGTCAGAAGTTTATGCAGCGATGTGGTGGGGATGTCTAAAGGAAAAAAAATAATAACGAAACTCCCGGGAAACAGAGACCTGAAAGCCGCCGTTGTGTACGTGCGTCTGTAAGAGAGTGTGTGTGAGGGAGAGACAGTGAATGAAGCTTTTGAGAGTGATAAGGCTGCTTCTGTGAATATAGACAGATAATTGTGCCATTAAATGAATGTATATGTATAATAATATATAATGTATCGATATCAATATGTTTGTATAAAATAATATAGTTATGTATATCATAATACCCCCCATCATCAGTCATACATTATGATAAGGGTCATAAATATTGGTTAACTACCAGGCTATAAGGTTATGGAGCATGGTCAGTTTTGGAAAATGTTCCAATCAAAAACAGTAACACCACAGTCAATTTAAAACTTGTAATAATGACAAAGGTTCAATTCAAGAAGAAGCGCGCTAAACTATCTCGAAAGGTCATTGACAACGGTTTATATGAGTCGTTTCTTCACTCTTAAAATAATTGTGTACACAGTCTTTCCGTTTCCCAATCTTTTTTTTTTTTTTTTTGCTCTGAATTAAATGTTTTATGCTTCTGATTCGTCTGGCAGTTGGTTGGCTTGGTTCCAGGCTTAAAACTCTTTCTATAAGGATTTTCTGAAACATCGATGAATGGGAAAGTGAATGAATGGGAAATCCACTTTCAGAAACAGAGCCG
>NC_137210.1:5764051-5766551 GCF_960531495.2 Zeus faber
TTGGCTTTCAGCAGCAGGTCCCTGGGCACTGAAGCGCTGTGGGAAAGAGAGAGAGAGAGGGACACGAGGGTGATTCACCAAACCAAAAAACAAACAAACAAAAAAAAAACCCCAGATTGCAGGTTAAGAACCTCTACGTCTACTTTTCCGCTTGATTCCAAAGCAAAAAGCAAAGTTCTGGACAGAGTAAGAGACAAGCAAATGCGAGCTTCCGAGGCAAAGTGAGATCAACAGCACTTGCATGTAATGATGCAGTACCTGTGTGTGTGCGTGTGTGTATGTGCGTGTGCCCGTGCGCGCACGTCGGGTCAAAGATGACTCTCCTGTCCGGCTCCGTGGGCAGCCAGGAGAAGTCCAGCTGACGATCACACACCAATCAATAAGCCAATCCAGGAGCCGGGCACGAGGAGCCTGAGCGCCGGGTCGGCAAGTGCAGCCGTTTAAAACTCATTTCGATCGATAAAATTTTCATGCGCATTAGGTGTGAGGCTGCGCTGGGAAATAAAAAGGGAAAAGGAAGGAAACAAATTCCTCCTTTTTGCTTAAGCGCAGCTTGCTCTCTCTTTCTCCTGTGTGAATTATTTATGACCTCGTAGCGTAACTATATTGGAAATGTCAAGTGTGTTTTAACTCCCACTGCAGCTGGCTGAGAAATAACAAACCCCTCTGAAGGGACATGAATGAGAAAGGGAGAGAGAGAGAGAGAGAGAGACAGAGGACTGGAGAGAGAGAGAGAGAGAGAGAGAGAGAGAGAGAGAGAGAGCGAGCGCAATAAAGGAGTTCTGCTTTCTGAATCATAGAAGTGGCTTCAAAGTACAGACATTTGATCAAGAGCTAGTATTCTGTAAGTCAAGAGCCTGATCGGAGAAATAAATTCTCTCTCTCACACACACACACACACACACACACACACACACACACACACACACACACACACACACACACACACACACACACACACACACACACACACACACACACACACACACACACTCTCTGGGGCATGTACAATATCCGTAGCACTATGAATGACTACATTTACTCCCAAATGCCAACCTTGGCAGAATATTTTGAGTGCCACACCAGGGTAACAGGGAGTCACCGTAGCGTGGGAGTTACCGCAGCTAAAAGTCTCCATCAGTTATTCACAGCGTAGCCGTCTCTTAAAAGACTTTTTAAATGTAAAAAAAAAAAAAGAAAAAAACATTTTGTGGTATTTTTTCTTTCAAACCTTCAAAAATGCATCATCACTGATGTCCAAACCGGACCACGATCAACATGCACCGGTACATTTTTGAACTTGCGGTGATAATAAAAATAGATGGTTGACTAGCATCAGGCACACTGAAAAGGAAAGAAGCCATTAGCACATCATGCACAAGCGAAGTCTGCGGGACAGTCCCACAAAACAAAGAAAGGTTCGGGGAAAGTATAGCGCTGAATATTTATCATTGGGATTTTTTTGGACAAGCACAGAAGAAGAACAGAGAACAATCTTTAATCGCAGCACACGGCACACCACACTGCAACACATGCACGCACACACACATGCACATGCTTTGGATGCTGGCCGGTGAAATGAGGCCTCTGCATTTAACCCATCCTGGCTTGTCCTTCCTCCGGGGGCACAGCCAGGAGCAGTGGGCAGCATACGTGGACGCGCCCGGGGACCTGGTGACGAGTGTCCATCGCTGGTCAGACGACGATGTGTGCATGTTTTTGGGTGGGGGTCCTTACTGATGTTAGGTGTAGGAAACCCCATGTGAGCACGGGGAGAACATGCAAACTCCACACAGAAAGGCTCCTATTCGGGAGATAACCCGCCGGAGCACGGTGCCAACAGCGCCCCAGGCGGGAATCAAAACCCAGGACCAGGCCATGAAAACTGCGCCGTCACCTCCCGAAAAAACACCAACAGCACATGTCCAAGCCGCTTGAATTATTCAATAAACTCAAGGAGTATCAGGGCGAGAAGAAAGGCGTCAAAACGTCATGCATGGGCACCGAGAACGCAAAGGCAGGCGTCCTATCGGGTCGCCCGACTCATCGCCAAGCCTGGGAAGCCGCATACGATCGGGGAGAATTTCATTCTTCCTGCCACAAAAGAGATTGAAACTGGCTTCCTCACAGAAGTGCCTGACAAACTTTTGGCTTCATGTTGCTTCTGAGTATCCAGATCTGTCTGACAGATCTGTGCAATTTCTGATGCCTTTTCCGACGACGTATCTCTGTGAGAGAGGGGCTCGTCGGCGCCTGTGGCATTGGAGACGAAATGCAGGAATAAACTGAATGTTGATCCAGATCTTCGCCTGAGACTGTCGTCCCTGAAGCCAGACATCAAGCATTTGGTGTCTGGCTTGCAACATCAGCCTTCTCATGAGGTGAGTTGATATTAATGTGCTCCTGTTATTGTTAGTTTTACGTTACGCGTCCATAGATATAAGATTATTTTTGACCCACCTCTTTTTTCATTTTACCACTACTGCACTGTATGTATATG
>NC_137210.1:5771551-5904051 GCF_960531495.2 Zeus faber
AAGCATGTGAGCGGCCAGAGCTCTCGCTTGATATATGTGCTGCACTCCCTGCCCCCAGAAGGCGACGGTGTGCCGTATTGCATAGTTAATCTTTCCGAAGAGCTTCCCAACTTCTCCACCAAAGTGCGTCACTTTGTGCTAACCCTCAACTCGATGGGGGAGCGCACCTTGGCCAGGGAGAAGACGCGGGTGCTGGAGGGCACCACCAGCTCCTGCTGCAGGTCCTGGCTGTCGGCCCACGCCCTGTTCAGAGGCAGCCGGGGCACAAAGCCGTCCACTGAGGGGTGGCACATCCTCAGGGCCTTCTGCATGCTCTCCTCGAAGGTGCGGCCCACGGCCATCACCTGCACAACGAAACCGTGTTAGATCCAGGTTGGAAAGAACTAAACCTCCTTTTATTAAAAAAAAAAAAAGAAAAAAAAAGAAATGTAAAGTGTGATAAAGTAAGGAATATTGTGCAGTGAGACAGTCCTAATCACCCTGTCGGGGGTTATTTCGTGATAATCACCGTCTGGCTGCACATTATCCCCGCTTATTACACAGCTACTTAGTGAATGAAAGAATACATTGGGACAGAATATTGATTTTAAAGTATTTTATAACAAGTTTGCCTAGTTTTATAACTAGGATGCTTAACGGAGCAATGCGCTCAGCGACTGCAATGCTTATCCTTAACCGTTTTCTCAATTTACATTTGCAGTGAGCTATTCACCCTCCAAAAAAATATATATATACTTTGGCCTACATAACTAAATTACTATTTTTATGTCAAAATGAACATATCTGCATTCCTCTATTTAAGTCTTCAATTGTAGTTTCTCTGTAGCGTCACAAGGTGTCACCACAAGCTAGTGTTGCATGATGTGAAGCCTGTGGCAAAGCCGCTGATAACAGCTTTTGGCAAATCAGTGTATTCAACAGAGCAGATGGTTTTAGGTGTCTATCTGCCCTAATCTTTCATCAAACACCTATTTCTGTAATTAAACCTTTTATTTACCTTTATGTAATAAATAAGCTATTTTACTCAATATATTCTGTATTTTTCCATTGTTTTGTGAATGTATTTAGTCATTTCACTCTGTCCTTCTGACAGAGAGTCGAATAGTTTTTATGATAGCAATAATAATAATAAAAAATAATCTACTGAGTAATTAATTTACAAATTAATTTACTATTTACAAATTCATAACTATATTGATATTACAAAATTAGATAGACCAGAATGACCAGAATCTGTGACCAAGTTTTAAAAGGAGAAGCACGGTCTGAGTCTGAGCAGCAGCTGCGTCACGACACGTCAATATCAGGTGTCGTAAAACATTTTTTTGGACGAGTGCGAGTACTTCAGCACAGTGTCAGACCCCGATACCCAATACGGGTATCGGCATCCGTGAGTCCTTAGAATGAACGACTGAGTAAGCGAATGAGTGCGTGGGCTGGTGGGTGAGGAGTGGGGTGGAGTGGGCGGGGCGTCACCTCTCCGACGCTCTTCATGGCGCTGCCGATCTCGCTGGACATGCCCTGGAAGCGATCCAGGTCCCAGCGGGGGATCTTGGTGACGATGTAGTCCAGGCTGGGCTCAAAGCAGGCCGTGGTCTTTTCCGACACAGCATTCTTAATTTCCGGCAGCGGGATTCCCAGGGCCAGCTTGGCCGCCACAAACGCCAGCGGGTAGCTATAAGACCAAGGGACCATGAAGATCAGCGGATCCCCGTGTTTGAGGTGTACTGAAATATTATTTGAGAGCATACCTGGGATGAGTTTGGGTTTCATAACTTTTCTGGGAAAGCTGTGATGTTCACTGACTATATTCTCACAATTAGTCTATAAAGGTGCAATTTCGAAAAAAAAGTCCTATTATAAATTCTGTACACATTTGACTCGTGTATTTTCTGCCATCGCTTACAACTTTGCAC
This sequence comes from Zeus faber, assembly GCF_960531495.2. NCBI lineage: Eukaryota > Metazoa > Chordata > Actinopteri > Zeiformes > Zeidae > Zeus > Zeus faber. The sequence goes on from NC_137210.1 coordinate 5,773,468, forward strand.
ATCACGCTTTTTGTTCTGTCTCTTCCCTTTGAAAAATATTTATGCATAAAAGGCTAGAAATTAGTAAGTTTGCTTGGTTCATTCATCTCAGTCGATCTTTTTTTTCTGATTCTCATAACGCTCATTACATCCAGCCAATCAGATGGAAGCATGACATTCGGAAGCCCCACCCACTCACTCACTAAGCTGAGCCCGCTTTAGATTTACCTTTTAAATTCGCACCTGTAGCAGGCGTTAGTGAGCAAGTTTTTTTATGGGTTTTTTGGGGCTTTTTTTTTTTGTTTTATTGTAGAGAACAGTGGAAAGAAACAGGAAATGGGCGGCAGGGAGAGGGAGAGACAAATGACCGCAGGCTGGCTTCAAACCCAGGGTTCTGCAGGCGTTTCGCGCTTATTCGGTTGAGCCTCTAGGACACCTCGTGAGCGGGTTTTTACCGGCAACTCCAAGGTCAAAGGTCATCTTATGCATAATAATTTGGGAAAGAAGTGGGGTGACTGAGAGTCTTTATGGATAAAGCTATAGAAAACACAATATTATAATATAAAGATAAAAAAATGGCGGTGAAAGATTTCTAATGCGGTGTTCAAGGTTTATAAAAAGTTTCATAATCTATATATACAAATATAATAACATTATAAAATATATATGAATATATGATATCACATAATATGAATGAATAGTGAATTATTTTATAATAATATAATTATATAATAATTTTGAAAATGATATTACGAATATTACGAATCATTCAATATCACATTCAAATCATGACAAAATCTCTAGCAAACCTAGATTCACTTAGTTAAGTGAATACATAGCCCCTTTTCACACTCCAATGATCAGTCTCAAAAAAAAAATGTAATATCATGAAAAGCCTCTTACCCAGTGGCCTTGGAGGCCAGGGCGGAGCTCCGGGAGAGGCGGGCGTTGACCTCGATGATGCAGTACTCCAGCGAGAAGGGATGCAACGCGTACTGGATGTTGCACTCGCCCACGATGCCCAGGTGCCGCACCACCTTGATGGCCGTCTCGCGCAGCATGTGGTACTCCTCGTTGGACAGCGTCTGGCTGGGAGCCACCACGATGGAGTCGCCTGGAGGAGAGACAGAGAGGGAGAAAGAGAGAGAGAGAGAGAAAGAGAGCGATAAGGGAGGGGGATGAGGGGGGTTCAGTTTGACAGTTTGATGTTTCTGTTCTTTTTGGCTATTTATATACTATATATATATATATATATATATATAGTCAACAATCTTTTATATTATTATTATTATTATTATTATTATTATTATTATTATTATTATTATTATTATTATGGCAGAAGCTACCAACATGGTTGATGCCTTGGATGGATGACAAATTAATGTTAAAGTTCCATAAATGTTGTCTGCATTACAAGATAGACGAGTCATCTATTCAACTGAATTTTCCAATTGGACATTATTAACAGACAAAATACAATAAAGTAGGGGATGGTAGCTCAGGCGGTAGAGCTGGTGGTCTAGTGATCTAAAGGTTGCTGGTTTGATCCCAGGCTCCTCCTGCTAGCATGCTGTAGTGTCCTTGAGCAAGACACTTAACCCCTAATTGCTCCTGATGGCTGCGTCCGTCGGTGATTGAACAATTGTAAGTCGCTTTGGATAAAAGCGTCTGCTAAATGTAATGTAACGTAATTAAAACGAACATTTATTTATTATATTTATAAAATAAAAATGTATTCATTATTATTGTTATGAAATGTAATTACAAAATTTGTTTTTGCTATTGTTCCAGATGTCGAAAAATAGTCGAAAGTCTAAGAAAATAAAGAAGCCATTGTCCAAAAATGCAGTCCTCAAGGTCAGTCAAAAGGTACCTTGGACATAACTTCACGACATAACTCCACAATGTTTGTCCGTTTAGTGAATTTTGATGCATTTCACAGAAACCAAAAAGCTGTCACACGTACCTAAAATGAATAAACTGGACCCAGTGTATTGCTGCCTGCAGTTATATTTATTATTATTCGTTTTTCCCTTTCACTCTTCTGCTAGGCACGACAACGCAAGTGCGGTTGAATGATAACTGATAAAACAAAAACATAATTCAAATGAATAAATATAAATTGATTTCAATTAAAAGTTGTTTACACAGCGTTAACAGCTGGAGAGAATCCCACACAGCGGTCTGTTTGACTTATTTCACAAACTAATAGTGATTTGTGAGATAAGTAACGTTCTAAACAGAGCAGCCCATTTACACGCTCCTCCAGATAAAAAGAAGATATTTCAGGACATTGACCCTTATTTGAGGAACACAGTCGGTGCGGTTGTAGTACCGGTGTGGATGCCCAGGGGATCGAAGTTCTCCATGTTGCAGACGGTGACGCAGTTGTCGGCCACATCTCGCACCACTTCGTACTCCACCTCCTTCCAGCCCAGGAGCGACTTCTCCACCAGGATCTGGCTGCTCATGGCCAAGGCCTGCGGGACAGAGACAGATGAAAAGAACACACACACACACACACACGTTTGTCGATTTTAAGTGGCCTTATTCTGTCTATGGATTAAAAAGCCTAAAAGCTTAAAATGAAAATATGTGGACGGACGGACAGACAGACAGACAATAAACCTTGAAAAAAAAAAATGAACAACAAACCTCTGTATCCACAATCCAGATTTGGATAAAATTTAAATTGTGCAAGTTTGCATACATACAGTGTGGCAAAAAAGTATTTAGTCAGCCACCAATTGTGCAAGTTATCCCACTTAAAAAGATGAGAGAGGCCTGTTATTTTCATAGGTATACCTCAACTATGAGAGACAAAATGAGAAAAAAAAATCCAGAAAATCACATTGTCTGATTTTTAAAGAATTTATTTGCAAATTATGGTGGAAAATAAGGTTTTGGTCAATAACAAAAGTTCATCTCAATACTTTGTTATATACCCTTTGTTTGCAATGACAGAGGTGAAACGTTTTCTGTAACTCTTCACAAGGTTTTCACACACTGTTGCTGGTATTTTGGCCCATTCCTCCATGCAGATCTCCTCTAGAGCAGTGATGTTTTGGGGCTGTCGCTGGGCAACACGGACTTTCAACTCCCTCCAAAGATTTTCTATGGGGTTGAGATCTGGAGACTGGCTAGGCCACTCCAGGACCTTGAAATGCTTCTTACGAAGCCACTCCTTCGTTGCCCGGGCGGTGTGTTTGGGATCATTGTCATGCTGAAAGACCCAGCCACGTTTCATCTTCAATGCCCTTGCTGATGGAAGGAGGTTTTCACTCAAAATCTCACGATACATGGCCCCATTCATTCTTTCCTTTACACGGATCAGTCGTCCTGGTCCCTTTGCAGCCCAAAGCATGATGTTTCCACCCCCATGCTTCACAGTAGGTATGGTGTTCTTTGGATGCAACTCAGCTTTCTTTCTCCTCCAAACACGACAAGTTGAGTTTTTACCAAAAAGTTATATTTTGGTTTCATCTGACCACATGACATTCTCCAAATCCTCTTCTGGTTCATTCAAATGCTCTCTAGCAAACATCAGACGGGCCTGGACATGTACTGGCTTAAGCAGGGGGACACGTCTGGCACTGCAGGATTTGAGTCCCTGGCGGCGTAGTGTGTTACTGATGGTAGCCTTTGTTACTTTGGTCCCAGCTCTCTGCAGGTCATTCACTAGGTCCCCCCGTGTGGTTCTGGGATGTTTGCTCACCGTTCTTGTGATCATTTTGACCGCACGGGGTGAGATCTTGCGTGGAGCCCCAGATCGAGGGAGATTATCAGTGGTCTTGTATGTCTTCCATTTTCTAATAATTGCTCCCACAGTTGATTTCTTCACAACAAGCTGCTTACCTATTGCAGATTCAGTCTTCCCAGCCTGGTGCAGGTCTACAATGTTGTTTCTGGTGTCCTTTGAAAGCTCTTTGGTCTTGGCCATAGTGGAGTTTGGAGTGTGACTGTTTGAGGTTGTGGACAGGTGTCTTTTATACTGATAACGAGTTCAAACAGGTGCATTAATACAGGTAACGAGTGGAGGACAGAGGAGCCTCTTAAAGAAAAACTTACAGGTCTGTGAAAGCCAGAAATCTTGCTTGTTTGTAGGTGACCAAATACTTATTTTACCGAGGAATTTACCAATTAATTCATTAAAAATCCTACAATGTGATTTCCTGGATTCTTTCCCCCCATTCTGTCTCTCATAGTCGAAGTGACCTATGATGAAAATTACAGGCCTCTCTCATCTTTTTAAGTGGGAGAACTTGCACAATTGGTGGCTAAATACTTTTTTGCCCCACTGTATGTGGAATAAAATATAGTGATATAGTGATATAATATATACACTATAGAATAAGAATACTCTTTATATTGGTTTTATTTATCTGATTTAAAAGTGGATATCTTTGTCTTCTTGACACGCTCACTTTTTTTGGACAGAACGTGGAATCTGTGTAACCTATTACAGTTTGCAGGTGGTCAGTTCCATCACGGAAACCATGTTCTTTAAAACGGCAGGCAGCACTTAACAAGTGAAAATACAAGCCACTTCATCCGCAGTAACACGTCACTGCATTAGGAGCTGCCCGAGAAATGACAGCGGTCCCATTATCGTGTCGCATTCTGTTGCTCAACAGCGCTACAGCGTCCCGTTAACAAACATCCCCGGAAGCTCCGGTTTGTGATGAGGTGATGAAATTTGGTAAAAATAAATTCCTTTTCAGGTTCCTCCGCTGGCGGATACATAGAAGTCGACTCCCACCTTGCGGGCGGTTTCCTCCAGCTTGTCCTTATCGGCGCACAGGCCCGAGCCCAGGCCTCCAAGGGCGTAAGCCGAGCGTAGCATCACGGGGTAGCCGATCTGCAATGCCGCCTTCAGCGCGTCTGATACCTAAGCAAGGAAGGAAGAAAGAAAGAAAGAAAGAAAGAAAGAAAGAAGGCTAGACGGTTATAATGTAGAAACCAGAAATCAAGTATAACTGTTGATATCAAAAAATCTTCTTCCATCAAAGCTCATAACCTCAGAATAGTCGTTGGTATCAGTGGGCTTACAGGGCTATACCCCCGTCATATTTTGGAAAAAAAGATGAGAAGAAGTTTAAAATGAAATACCCTTGTAGCGCACATATGTCATGTCATCATGTTCCATGGCAATAATTACCTTGAAGCAGATTATTTTGGTGAAAAAGCAGAAAAACACAAAAAAGCTGGGTCGAAGTAATGACAGGTTGGAGGACTAACTCCAAGCTCTGCACATCATTCTGTATATCATCACAGCCCAACAGCGCTGCATGTTGCATAAATTACATAAATTGCAGAGTGACACGGCCCCGCCCCGATCTCCATGGAACTGTGGCTAAGGCATTTTTGGCAATTAATTCGAAATAATCATTGGTTGAATAGACGGTGCGGCGCATCTTGCTGAGAAGTTGGGCTCTAAATCAGTGAGCCGAGCATTGGCTCAGTCCGTCCCGTGTGTCAGTCTGTAGTTTGCAGTTTGACGACTCATGAGTCATTCGTTTTGATTAATTCACAACATACTAATCGCTCGCGAGTGGCTCACAAACGTTGAGAGCAGGAATGTCGAAGTGTGGATGTGGCTAGCATTAGCATTAGCTAGCATAAGCATTTGCATCAATTTGAATGAGGCTGATTATTTAAAAGTGCCGATGGCAAAGATTTTAATTTAAATCAATGCCTGTTAAGTCACTATCTATCGCCCAATGAGGTAACACAGGTGATTGAGCCTATGGCTCACTGATGAAAGCCCTTGCATTTGCAGTATTCTGAGTATTAGGAACCGGGTGTCTGTGGCGACTTTCCGCCAAGCATTCAAATCACAAGCAGAACAGTTAGCGACGCGTTTCCCATCACCCAGCAGTGGTTGGTCCACCAGAGAGGGAGAGCGACAGACTCGCTCTTCAACTCATTTGTGTGTGAAGCACCGTTGTGAGTAAGCGTTTACTATGGCTGAATAAAGTCATGTTAGGTACACATTACATTTTGCAGACTTTCCGTAATCCGGCATCAAACTACACCAATTCAGCCCGATTCTCACCCAAATTTGTCATGTAGGACAATATTTAAATTTACTTTAGTGGTCATGCCTTTTTGTGGATTAAATTTTCCGATGGGTTATGGTTCCATGAAAACCGAAAAGCGTTGACCTCTTCCTTTGAGTAATTACAATTGTGACCCACCGCAGCGAAACCCACTACGTCGCGCATTTCGAAAAATTGCCACGAGCTGCCAAATAAGTTGAAAAAAACCTTTCTAGAAGGAAAATTGTTCCAGATTCATGTTCCTTTGCATTTTTTTTTTTCATCTTTGAATCTATTTTCAAAACCGAGTTTGATTTGTTAATAGTAAATAAATGTTAAATGTTATGAGTTAAATATTCCCATTAGATTACATGGGGAAACACAGTTCAGTTACCAAGACGCTGAACAACGCCGATCGATCATCTCCTTTAAAGCGAGAGTCCAGGTGAAGATCATTCCTCCATATTCCATGTGATGCATAAAGTCACAATGTGAAACTGTTTTGATAGAGTTTAACCTTTTTAATTTTACGTGTTTTATACACGCACCTGGATTCATTGTTGTGTAGGTGGCGTAAGCCGCGAAGAAAAGTTGACGTCACTTCCGTAAACAAGACAAGGAGCCTTCAGTGGGGATGGTGGCTCAGGCGGTAGAGCTGGTGGTCTAGAAATCCAAAGCTCCTCCTGCTAGCATGCTGTAGTGTCCTTGAGCAAGACACTTAACCCCTAATTGCTCCTGATGGCTGCGTCCGTCAGTGTTTGAACAATTGTAAGTCGCTTTGGATAAAAGCTTAATGACTAAATGTAATGTAATGTTCTGTTTCACTTGTCTATGAAAACTTTAATCTCCGTGTTGTTATGGATTACAAGAAGCGGGTGGCGGAAGATCTAAATCATATCGCGGACTTTAATCTGACCAGTGACCATTTGCATTCTTGGAGCTTGCTGAATGGGTCCAAGTTTCGGGGAAACTTTGAAGGTGATTATCTCAGAAACACAGTTTGCCGCACCCTCGTCATGAACAAGTCATAGCTTTAAAAACATTTACTTGATTTGCACAAGTGACACCTTGTTTTGAAGCTCTGATTCTTCCCTTTCAAATGATGCAAAAAAATAAATAAATAAAAAAAGTCAAAAGGTACCAAATGTACTTGTAATCTGCGCAGGGTCACAATTTCACAGGTACCAGTTTTCCAACGCGTTCCAAGTACATAAAACGTATCATTAATTCCAATAGTTGGGGTGGACCCGACTCGACGTGGTGACAACTTTCTTTGGATTAATCTTTTTCGTGCCGATCGGTTACGATGCCATGAAACCGGAAAACAGTAGACGTTTTTAGGTGATTATTTACCACGAAATGTGGCATCCCGGTTCTAAACAACACCTCAACCATGTCCGTAGCTGCAGTGGTTGTTCTGTTGCAGACTGTTTTATCCCAAAAAGTGCCAAGGAGAATAAAAATAATAAAAAAAATTGGGGACCATCGCTACGGGATGGACCCCCTTGTAAACAAATTTGACAGTCAGAAATACCAACTGAATTACGTCACACAAACAGATCCACTGTTTGGATCTCTGGAAAGTGAAGTCCAAAAACAGACCTGCAATTACTGCTTTTCACCATAGGTGCCGCCAAAAACAACATAATCCACTTTAATCAAAAATCCAATTTGTTTACAAATACATATAAAATGTTTTATCAGAAAAAAGCATGAATGCAGTCTAAGTCACATTGGGAAGTGTCAGCTATACAGAGACACAACAAACTTTTAGGAAATGCAGGTGGACAGGATGTGGATTGTATTAAATGGTGTGGAGGACATATGACTATCAAGGTAAATTTCTCAACTTGAGCAATTCTCTTTTTCAGAACAGTTAGCTGGTCACCTGTCAGACACACAGGTAGCTCATTACACCAACTATTTTGTACCAAAACCAAAGTGCATTGCGGGATGTACTGTGTGCACCTGAAGACGGAATCTTTGAATCCTGCGCGTGATCTATGGAAATTTTAAGGTGTTCATCTCAACTGCTGTCTTTTACCAAATTGTGGTTGTTGTTGTGACAGTGAAATCCAAGACTCCAAGACGCTGAAATAAGAAAACAATTAGCTGAGGTACGACCGCCATCCTTCGCAAAAATGCATTTTGCTTGTTCTATTTTTTTCTTTGAATGCAATTTCATATATCTGCTTTCATTTGCATATTCTTACCTTGTTTTAATTAATTTCTGTCTGTTAATTATTTTATTATTATTTTCTGTAAATGCCTTTTGCTTGTTTTCTTTGCTTTTGTAGTTACTATCTGATGGCCTGATGTTCAACACTTGAAACACGTGGAATTCTTAATGTGGATCTGGTGGGATTACCCTGGCTCCGCTACCAAGAGCGAACACAGGGTCCTATTAATGGATTTATTCTATAGAATAAAACGAGAAACTTAGACCCCCTTCCAACAGTGCTTTATCACAAGTTCTGACATAATATTTCATGGGGAATGACTTTTGTACTATGACTCAGTGGCAACATAGCAGAGGGGGTCATTCCTCTAAGGGAATTTAAATAATTAGTCTGCGATTGTGAAATCCTCCCCTTCCCCTAGGAGATGATCAATGCATGTCTGGGGTCACACTGAAATTAGTTTACAGAAGGGGCATCCTGTTTTGTTTAGGGTTTAAGAAAGATATTAAGAGGTAATTAATATTTTTCTATTACAGGTACAAGGTTATTATTATTATTATTATTATTTGTATTATGGTTAATATTGAAAACATTTGAGATTTCACTTATTAATTAATTGCAACTGCAAAAGTCCCAACTGAATGTCCGACATCAAGAATATAATTTTTAATATCAAGGATTGAAAATGTAATTGGTAAAACTCAAATTTTTCATATTAAAACTCAACAGGCAGCGACTGGGAAACACAACAGTATGACATCCTCAAGCGACTTTTTAAACGTCAAGAAGCCGAGGTTAATGAAATCGGTCGCCATCACTGCGTCCTTACCGACTCCACGGCGACACTGGGGGCGATCTTCTCGTTGATCTCCATCAGTTTGTCGGCGAACAGCTGCCTGTCCTCCGTGGCCATGATGGAATCCACCGGCGTGCCAAGAACCTTGACCCCGTACTGCTGCAGAACGCCGCTCCTGAACAGCTCCACCCCTGGACATGCGGGGCACAACGACACCAGATTTCGCGGGGGCTTGGGTGATTGTATGTAATACCGTGATATGGTTAAATGTTCTGAAACACACATTTCTGAACTTCATGGAAGAGTTTAAATCCATGCCTCTCCCTGCTCGCTCATAATTTCACATCCATATCGACACTGTACCGCCATCTATATGTTTGCTTGTACGTGTTTGAAACACCGTATTGCTGCTTTCATGGCCAGGGCTCCCTCAAAAAAGAGACTTGTAATCTCAATAGGACGTACCTGGCTAAATAAAGGTTAAATAATAATAATAATAATAATAATAATAATACTGATGATTGGTTCTGGAATATTTCTTGTGTGCACCAACAGCCATCCCCAAAACATCATAAAATTAGCAATATAGAGGTATTACCATGTCAAGATACAACAAGTGATTGTTGTATCTTGTATCTAGTGTCCCCCCCGCCCACTGTTAACGTGGAAAATTTGACTTTGAGTGGCCAGAGGGGGCCTTAATACACACCATTACTTGATGGCAAAAAGGAATCCAAATAAATAAACACATAAATTATATATATACGTATATAGAGGTGTCACGATTCTCTTTTTTTTCAGCACTGATGGCTATGCGCTCATTAGACTATCTAGTCTTGATATGTAAATAAAAAGACTTGTTCCTCAATAAGTAACTTTTATTCGAACATTAAAAATTATTAATAACATAAAATATGAGAATATTTAAACAACCCACCTAAACAGTTAAGAGCTTTAGCAAAACTAGAATTTAGAATAATAAACAGTAAGCTACTTATTACACTACTTTTAATTTACTCACCAAAATAATGGCAGAAATATAGATGCCGCTAGTAAAGGGCAAATTTCTACCTGCAGCTCCGATCAGAGCGATCTTTTCTCCAAACAAAGAAAATATATTGTATTTAATTGACTTTGTTTCCTGCTGCTGTTAGGCTCTGAGGAAGATCGCAGAGCGCTCCTGAATAAATCGGGGCAAATGCCCCGTGGCCCAGCACAGTCTGCGACCCGGTGGTTGGGAACATCTGTTCTAGAGGACATTACATCAGTGATGGTCATGTTTATTTCCCACTTTTAAAGCCACATACCTGGAATTACTGGATAAAGGCGCACTCTCCCTTGTACACACAGTTAAACCGTGGAGGAGAGGTGCGCTCCTGAATCTCTTTCCGATGCAGACTTCGCACACTGTTACTGGAAATATTTCTCTCTTATGTGCAACAAACTGGATGAACATATAATGAACATTATTGTTATTAGTTTTGTAATATTCAAACTCTAAAAATTTCGCACACTGCACACGCCTGGTGGGCGTGTGCAGTGTGCGCTAAGCTCTCCCAACTCTGAACAAAACTTCATGAAGTTGGTTCGAAGCCGGGCAAGCTGCAGTGGACAACCCCCATCGCACACTGCATTTGATTCGCTGCAGATTTTGACCACCCCAATACGGCAACCATGTCGCACAATATTACCCACTATAATAAGGGGAGAATCGCGACCCTGCCTGTGATTTCGGACTTCACAAAATCACAATCGATTTTCACGAATCAATTTTCGATTTCGAATGGATATCGTGACACCCCTAATGGAAATATATTGAAAAACATATACCGTATTTTCGCGACTATAAGGCGCATATAAACGTCTTTTTTTTTCCTCAAAATGTGCGGCGCGCCCTATAGTGCGGTGCGCCCTATGTGTGTTGTTACTGCGGACGTTGTTGAGACCACCATGAGAACGTTAAAGGGGGAAGTGTGGGCGTGGATTGTGTATAAAAGAACAGGTATGTGCTTTATGCAGAACATTGTTGTCTTAACAACCCTTAAAATGGCAAAGAGACACGCCTATGAAGCACAGTTTAAACTGAAGGCTATCAGCTACGCAGAGGAACATGGAAATCGAGCAGCCGCGAGAGAATTCAAGATTAATGAATCGATGGTTCGCAAGTGGAGGAAGATGGAAAACGAACTCCGACAGGTGAAGAAGACGCAGCTGAATTTCCGCGGACATAAGACTCGAGCGGTGGATCATCGAGCAAAGAACGAGTGGGGCGAGCGTTTCGACGGTCACTGTTCGACTAAAAGCAGTAACGCTAGCGTAAGAAATGAAAATTGAACATTTTCAAGGAGGTCCGTCGTGGTGCTTTCGTTTTATGAAACGGTGCCATTTTTCATTCCGGACCAGGACTACAGTAGCGCAGCAACGTCCGGCGGATTATAATGAAAAGCTGGCGAGCTTCCACTCCTACTGCAGCAAACACATCGCCGACAAACGCATCCAGCCAAGCCACATCACCAACATGGACGAGGTGCCGCTCACTTTCGACATCCCGGTGAATCACACGGTGGAGAAGAAGGGGACCAGCACGGTAGCGATACGCACAACGGGGTATGAAAAGGCGTCGTTTACTGTTGTGCTTGGCTGCCACGCAAATGGACAGAAACTGCCGCCTATGGTGATTTTTAAGAGAAAGACTTTGCCTAAAGAGACTTTTCCAGCTGGAGTCGTTATTAAGGCAAATGAAAAGGGCTGGATGGATGAGGAGATGATGAAAGAGTGGCTGAGGGAGGTGTATGTAAGGAGACCAGGTGGTTTTTTCCACGCATCACCATCGCTGTTAATCTGTGACTCCATGCGTGCCCATCTCACAGCCGATGTGAAAAACAAGGTGAAACAAATGAACGCTGTGCTTGCTGTTATTCCGGGAGGTCTGACAAAGGAACTTCAACCGCTCGACATCGGTGTGAACCGGCCGTTCAAAGTAAGGCTGCGAGCGGCGTGGGAGCGATGGATGACCGACGGAGACCACAGTTTCACGAAAAGTGGAAGGCAGCGCCGGGCAAGTTACGCCACAGTTTGCGGATGGATTGTAGATGCTTGGGCTAACGTGTCTGCTGGCACTGTTGTTCGAGCTTTCGCAAAAGCCGGCATCATTTCCGAGGAGCCGCACGGCACGGAAAGTGACTCTGACAGCGAAGAAGGGGAAACTGGCATGTCTGATTTAGCGCAGCTGTTTAATTCAGAAACAGAGGATGATGACTTCGATGGGTTTGATTAATACTTTGTAATAAATACATGAATAAAGCACAAACATACTCAGTTTTGCTCCTGCTCTATTTTTAAATACGCAGTAGAGGTATTTAAACGTAGTAGAGGATATGTACCGGTATATAAAAACCGCGCCCTATAATCCGGTGCGCCTTATGTGTGTGTTAAATACAGTAATGGCACACATAACTGAGACTGCGCCTTTTAGTACGGTGCGCCTTATGGTCGTGAAAATACGGTACATGACACATTCATATTCATAAATAAAATATATAAAAGATAATGATGTAAAAAAGATGTAAAAAAAGTATTATGGAAAAAAAATATATAAAAAGATTTAAATATGTATTTATTAATAAATAATATTATGAATTTAAAAATATATGTATCAATAAATAAATAGGGTCCACCAGGGCCACACTGGCTCTTACCACAGTTGAGGGCGGTCTGCCCCCCCATGGAGAGCAGGATTCCGTCGGGGCGCTCGACCTTGATGACCTCGGTGACGAACTGCGGAGTGACGGGCAGGAAGTAGACGGAGTCGGCCTGCTTGCTGCCCACCTCGTTGGTCTGCACCGAGGCAATGTTGGGGTTCATCAGCACCGTCTTCAGGTTCTCCTCCTGCGACAAACCCGGCACACCCCAACCCCCGCAAGAGGTTTCATTTAGCCAAGGCCGAACACTTCACGCAAAATCAAGATTTTACTGGATAACTGGAACGAAGGAAGATGTAGGAATCATACAGTAGTTTCTAAGATATTACATTTAATGCAAAGTCGAGGCTTTGGTCTTTACTGGGGAATGAAAGATGTTTAAAGAGGTTAAATTGCCCCCGTTGCGAGATACCGCTGAGGAGAGCAAACTACCTATCGAGGTTTCCCAAACTACATAATTCCAATACTTATACAACTGATTACTTTGAGAGAGATTGTGCAGAAAAACACTGACTAGTGACTACATCTGTTAAGATTCCGCGCATGAGGGCTCACTTTGAGAGTGTCTGTGAAGAAGCAGCTGTTGTAAAATGAATGTGGAAGATGAGTCGTGGCATTCAAGACACAGGCCAGCAGCCACGGTCTGAAAAGTATGAAAACCTGGAGGGCTTCCCTGGCCGAGCTGACTAGGAGACAAGAGCTCCTAGTTAAAAGTGAAACCCAATATGATAAAGGACTGGAGGGTCTCTGGGCTAATTAACATGGGTCTAGGTGTTCTTTTTTAATTAAAATTGCCTTTCTACCTTGTTTTCCTACCTAGCAGCATTGGGGGTTGCTAAGGCACGGACAGCAGTTGTTAACCTCCACCTGCTGCTTGGACCCTCTCCATACCACATTTTTTAAAACTGTTTTTAACTGCCTAGCACATTGAGATAGTAATTATAAATGGCTCTCTTCAATCAGGTGTATTTCCTGCAGCATTTAAAACAGCTGTCATCAAACCACTCCTGAAGAAGAGCAATCTTGATGCAAACCGTTATTGCCAACTACAGGCCCATTTCCAACCTGCCGTTCCTCAGCAAAATACTTGAAAAAGCAGTTTACCTTCAGCTTAACAACTATCCAACATCAAAAAGCCATTTAGACACTTATCAATCTGGTTTCCGACCTCACCATAGCACAGAAACAGCACTTATTAAAGTTGTGAATGATCTGTATATAAACACTGATGCAAAAAAACTATATGTTGTTGTTCTGCTTCTGGATTTCAGTGCTGCCTTCGACAATGTTGACCATCATATTTTACAAGCGATATTACCAAAATGGGTGGGCCTGGTTCCAACCTGGTAGAACCAACCTACAGGACAGGCAGTTCTTTGTGTCCACTGGAGATTTTGTCGAGAACAAAGTGGATATTATATGTGGCGTGCCCAAAGGTTCGATTCTTGCACCATTATCGTTTAACCTCTATATGCCACCATTTGCACAAATTATAAAGAAACACAAAATAAATTACCATAATTATGCAGATCATTCACAACTGTACATATCCCTATCTCCTGATGACCTACTCCCTATACACTCCCTCACTCAGTGTATTAATGATATTAATGTATGCATGTCACAGAAGCTTTCACAACTGAACAAAGATAAAACAGAAATACTCGTTTTTGGTGCGAAGGCTCAGAGACAGAAAATAGCAGCTCATCTCAGTTCTCTGTCTCTGGAGAGCAAGAATGAAGCCAAAAATCTTGTAATCACAGACGTTTTAAAAGCCATATCAATCACATCACAAAAGCAGCCTTCTACCATCTAAAATATATTTCAAAATTAAGAGGCTTCCTGTCAAAAGCAGACTCTGAAAAATGAATCCATGCATTTAGAGTAGATAGGACAACTGTAATGGCCTATTCACCGGCCTCCTGAAATCAGCTGTGTCGTGGCTACAGTTAATCCAAAATGCAGCTGCACGCGTTCTCACTGGGTCTAAAAAGTTTGAAAACATTACACCTGTTCTTAGATGTTTACATTGGCTCCCCTTAAAACTTGATTGATTTTAAGATTCTGCTACTTGTATATAAAGCTCTAAATGGCCTTGCACCTCAGTATATAAAAGAAACTACACAATGAAATGGACTTTCAAGTACTTTTTTAAGCACTATTTTTTCAATTTCAGTCCAAAACAAATATCATAAATTTTCAATGTGATCTTTATTATGTAATATAAACGTAGTCTTATTGTCTATTATTTATATTAGTATATCAAATATATACACACACATATACACTGTACACACACACACACACACACACACACACACACACACACACACACACACATATATATATATATATATATATATATATATCTCCACACACACACACTATATGTCATTGTCATCTACTATTACAAGTGTCTATTTCCAACCTTGACGGATTAAATGTAAGATTCTGGATTTTTATTTATTTTTTATTACATTACTGTGGTTTGAGTAGACTCACCTGACCTGGATCCACACACACACACACACACACACACACACACACACACACACACACACACACACACACACACACACACACACACACACACACACACACACACACACACACACACACACACACACACACACACACACACACACGATGATCAATGTGGTTTTCGGTTTCTAGAAAGGAAAAGTTCTGAAACGGGGCCAGAAGTGAGCATTGTGAGCTTTTTTTCTTGATTGTTAGGGTTAGGGTTAGGGTTAGGGTAAATGTGGAAGTTGAATGGGCATATGCGGCTATAGAAATATTTCTGCTAATTTAAATGTTTTTATGTTTGACATTTGAATGGCAGGTTAACTCACTCTTCTTTTACATTTTTTCTGATACGTCTAAGGCGATACTGTCAAATAGCACATTGATAGACTCACAAATCTTAGATATATACACAGTATATCTATGATTACTGATCTTTGATTATTGATATACTGTATATATACAATTTGAGAAGAAAATAAACAAACAAACAAATCAATAAATACCTCTTTAAAAGTAAATGGTCAATTAATCAAGACATGCAGCAGCACAAAGCAGAATAATTGTGTTAAAATGAATGTAGCTATTTCCATGCTCCCCTTCTTATTTGTCTATTTTTCCAAAAAAACTTCTAACCAGTAATGTCACTCACTGGACCTCTGATTTATTGATCATCATGCAAAATCAACACTATCGCTTCACCTTGCAACGGTATTAATATACAATATTAATATTAAACCTGCACGGGCATCCTCGCCTCCAGGACAAGAGCGTTGTTTTTTGCCAGCTAATGTCTTCGAGGGGTGGATTTATTTTGAACTTGAAAGAACTTGCAACGCTGCATTGCCAGAGTTCTGTGACCAAATTTCACACAGGGTGGTTTAAGTGTTTAAGTGGTTTAAGGTTTAAGTGTCTGGCGGGAACCGGGGGGGGTGGCTCGCGCGTCTCACCTTCATGGCTTTGACGGCCTGGGAGCCCGAGTAGTCAAACTCTCCCGCCTGGCCGATGGACAGACCCCCGGACCCCAGCACCAACACCTTGGATACCTGCAGGTACAGACTAGCCATTAAGAAACCCTCGAATAGTCCAAAGTGGATAAATCTTGGGCTATTATGTCCGTTTTGACACTTTCTGTTGGGTTGCTTCGTCCACTGTGACCGACCTGGGCCCGGGGAGGGAGGTCTGGCTTTTTGGGCATGACTGACATGATGTTGGCATCCTTGCCCGTTTTGATCAGTGATATGAAGGCATCGAAGAGGAACTGCGGGAACAAAAGAAGGAACACATTTTAACATACACATAATTTAACGGCATTGTTTGATGGATTATGTGGGACATAACATTTCCATTACAATAATTGATTCTGTGGATAACACTGCATTTTGTATTGCTTTAAATATGTGACTCATTCTGTTTTGTGTTTTTTTTGCCTATGACAATAACATTTTTATTATAATTTGAAAAATGTTATGCCATTTTATTATCATTTTTTCTTTTAAATTTTCTCCATTTTTTTTTTGACTTTCAGACTAATATTTATATTCAAATGGTCTGAAGAGTAAAATGCAGCCAAAAATCAGTAACAGAAAAGAAAAGGTTTTAATTAATTTCTCTATCGCATCTCCTGCCAATTTTAAACCCCACCTGCACCTGGGACTGATAAGGAATGGCATTGTTTGCATATTTTGTTGTTCAAACCCCGGCGTCCGTACCTCGGTGTCCGTGGGGCCGCCTTTCGCCTCGGGGTGAAACTGGGCTGTGAAAACGGGCTTGGAGTCATGCATTATACCCTGGAAAACACAGACCGTGGACATGAAGAGGAAAAAAGAGGACACAGTTCTTCTCATAACGTTCAATCATGTCGTTGTTCTGTAGTAGATTTCAAGACCAAATGAGGAGTTGCCACTTTTTACCTATTTGAAAGCCTCCGTATAACAAATACGACAGCATCGCTTTCCACAAAACGAATCCCAAATGCTTGCTGATTTGCTATGCATCTTGCAATCTGGCGTTTTTCTAGTTTGTTTTGTTCAAAATACCATGTTTCCCTCCAAAACAAGGAGTGGAGTAGAGTTCGCATAGAGTCAAACTTACCGTTTGTGGGACTAAACAAAAAAAGACTTAAAACTCCCCATAAGGGCTTTGAAAAACAAATAATTATGTGTGTGAAGAGCAGTGTATGAGTACAGTATTGTGTAGTATAAGAGCACAATAGCAATATAACGATATAACAACATAACAGCACAAAAGTATCTTGACCCGAGGAGTAATGCTTGTTGCAAAGCAATATGTAAAAGCCAAAGCAAACTATTTGAATCATTTGTTGGTTGAAGGGCTTGTTGGTTTTCATTTCATGAGCGAATAAACAGAGTGAACTCCACCTCGTTGGTGCCGTCGTTGGCGTTGACGAAGAGCGGGCTCCAGCCGGGCGGCAGGGAGGTGCTGTCGATGCCGTAGCCGTGGTTCTGGGCCGTGATGAAGGCCTGGCCCGTCATCACGTTCAGCACCGGCTGATTCTGGCCTCTGCGAGAACCGACCGCAAGGAAATGAATCGAGAAGTGAAGCCCTGCGCTTTTTTGGGTGGGGGTGGGGGTGGGGGTGAGATCAAGAAGCAGCGCACTGTAGATTGAACGACGTCAAACACGCTTAACGCTCAAGCTTAAGGTCTCGTACTTTGCGCGACCGAACGTCCGTTTTCTGCACTCTGCATGCTTGTTCTGCATGAATTCACCTGTTGCCCATGGGTAGTTTGTAGGACTGAGCGCCTGCAGCCAGGGCCGTGATCTGGTTGCCCATGCAGATCCCAAACACTGGCTTGGGTCGGTCAGCCTCCAGAACCTTTAAAGGAGGGACGGACGCCACAAACACCGATCAGACTGGGCAGTGCCAGACGAGTCGTTCTCATGAAACCACCATAAAACATGTCCGGAGAGAGCTGTCGCGCGTATTCACAGAGAATGTGAAATAATTCATTTAAATATTAACGTGCGCAATGCCTACTATGTGGCACATTCAGTTGTTTTTAACTATCATATTATTTTAGTGCTTTTCTCATCAAAAAAATGAATTACCATAACATGTCCAGACAATTAAAGACAGCTGTTAAAGTAATGAATGCACTTTAGTTTAGCTTATCTAAGTTTAGCTTAGCTTTTCTTAGCTTAGCTTATTTTAGCTTATCGTAGTTTAGTTTAGCTTAGCTTATCTAATCGTAGCTGAATGTATCTTATTTTAGCTTAGCGGAAAATGGCGGAACACACCATGTATACTCCATAACTACATTCCCTAACCACTCTTTATATTGTCATTTCTAAAATTCATAAAAATAATATTTCTTTAAAAAAAAATTGGTACTACATTGTTATGGTACATTTCTGTAATAATGTAAGTTTGCCCGGAGGTATTACGGTAATGAACTCTTTCATCAGAAAAGCACAGAAAAAAACCAATAAAATAATATAGTTAAAAACAACTAAGTGGGCTATATAGAAGGCAAAGTAGTACTTTAATATTTTAATGAATTATTTCATATTCTCTGTGAATGTGTATCAATCCAGAGCCCTTGTCTCCACAAACCTGTTCACTGACGCGCCCCTCCTACCTGCTGCTAGTTAGACAACGTGTCACTCACACTACTGTTCAACTCTTATATTCAAATGCATTTGAAGTATCAAGTTAATCAACCCTGTGAGAAACCACTTTGGCGCTTGTTTCAAGTCAGTACTCGCTGACCACACCCGGCCCTGCCCTCCGCCCCGAGTTGAAGCTCTGACGCCAACGCAAATCACTCACTCGCCCCAGGGCTCCAGACTAACTTTTTCCACCGGGAGCACCAGTACAAAATTGAGGAGCACCACTGAAATCGACATGAAACGCAACGCATTCATGTTCTTTCCACCTTAACTGTATAACTGATAAATTCTTTGGTAATAAACAGTTTACAGGAATAACAATGTGCGGCTTTATTTGAAAGGAACAGAAGTCACAAAGTGAAGGAGCGAGGAGAGTGAGAAAAAAAAAAAATCACGAAGTAAATTTTGGTTCAGTTGAGTCGCACGGGAGAGGAAAGCAACACAGAGGAATACAGAGGATTTCAAGCGGTCGCTCAGAACCATAATGTTATTGACGACTGTGGCGGTTTCCGAGCACCGGACGGCGGATATTTCAATCGGGCAGCTCGGGCACGGCACCGAAATCTGTGTTGCGATTCGGTCCGGTCGATACTGATCATATATGAACCGGTGTCATAGTGTTACCGGTTTTACTCTTTTTAAATAGTAAAAAAAAGAAATTGAAAATCAACATGTGGCGGTCAATGTTGATATTATGGACACTGCCCCTCCATCTCTATCTCACTCTCTCACACTCATACCAATTCTCACTCCCTCCTAGTGTTTCAAATGATATATGATGATGATGATGATGATGATGATGATGATTAAGAAACCCCCCCCCAAAAAAAGGGTCGCCATATTTGCAAGTCGCGCTGGTGCTCCAAGTTATAAAATTTAGTCGCACTGTCTCCAAAAATGGTCACAAAATGCGACAAAATGGCGGCCGTCTGGAGCCCGGAGCTGAAGTCAGGGTCTGACTCTGAGTCTGAGTGAGTTGAGTGATTCATAACTCAAGTCACTGACTCGGGTTATGGATCACTGACTCGCTCTCCCTGCATGGAGCTGAAGGTCTGACTCGGGAGCTTGTGGGTGAGAATGGCTCTGAAACAGGTCGAGTCCTTCTCCTGAGCAAGCCCCCAGGAACAGCACCAGGGCTTTGAAGCCAATTTGACATGGGGGGCCTGAAAAGCAGTTTTCGCCGCACACAATCATGGGAAAAGGAGCGGCTGTAAAACGGTGGACAATTTCTTTTGAGTGTCACAACCCCCACAAAATGACTTGTTTCCCGATCACAAGTTGATCCATACGCTCCGATAACATTTGGAAAGTCTAGAAGAGCCGCACCTTTAAATTATTTTATCCCATTCAACTTAGTGAAGGGGCTAAACCAGAAGTTAGAGCTCCGACACATTCACACCTACTGGAAATACCCCGTTTGGTTTAGGCAAGGGGCGGAGCCTGGGTAGAGCGGGAGCAGGAGACAGGATGTGACATAATGACACTGCCGAGTTTTAGCACACCCAAGATGGCAGACGTGGCTACCGACTTATCTTTATTGGCGTTGATACTCCATGTATTTGGATGTTATATAAACTAAAGAGTAGAAAGGAATATAAAGGAAGGCAGAAAGAAGTACGAAGCAGCTAGGCTGCATGCACGAAGATCCGCAAAAAGGTAAATAACTGCCGCATGATAGAGACGTCATCAACACACGACACACCCGCTCGCTTGCTGTGAATGCCCCGGACAATCACCTGCTCTGTTCACACATACCCCTCAATGGGACATTACCCGGACATTGCACTAGGGTGCTAGCTGGGTAAAGGCCGGGTCAAATGATTCGGACATTTGCTTTCACACATGCAGCTCATCCAGGTAATGTCCGGATAATTTCAGGGTTGCAGAGCATGTGTGAAAGCAGCTTTGGTGACTCAAAAAAACTAGAGTCAGTAAAAGGAGTCGAATCTCCCATCCTTAATTCATTTGGGACATGTTTTATGGTGGTTTCATGAGAATGACCCAGACTGATCATCTGCTTTATTTATTTCTTCATTTAAGCTAAACAGAAAGTTCTCTCATTTTAATTTTCTTTCATAACAGAAGAAATACAGTACTCACAACTGACCTCTTATGGGGGTATGAAATGGAACACAAACATGCAGAACATTTGAAAATGTACACAGTGTTAAGAGACCATATACTCACTAGGAAGAAAAAGTCAGGGAACAAAAAATATGAACAGTGCATGAAATGCAAGCTCTCAAACTTTATAGGAAGTGAGTCTTTATCAGACAGCTTTGATTAAATAGACCAGTAATTCTCAAAGATGGGTCCGTGGCAGTTAGCCAGGGGGTCTGTGAAAAGGTTTTGGAAAAAAACCTCCTCTCCTACACAACATAGGTGGTTGCTCAGAGGTGGTCCTCAGCTCCCGATACCTCCTCGGTTGGAGCCATGGGGCGTTAGGGAGCAAGCCGGTCATGGTGAAGGGCCACCACCCGGTTCCGCTTCACTCGCCGCACCCCGTACACCACCCCCGACACCTGTCCCAGCACAGTGCAAGGGCGTGCCCACTGGCTCAATAGCTTTGGCGAGAGGCCCTTCTTTCTCAGTCAGTAGACTGAAGAGAAGAGGGTCAGTAACCCAAACCTGGTGTTACTCTCTGCACTCCAGGAGACCGTGTTTATTTATGATTTCTGAGCTCTACGTTTGGCCCGCGAGCCTTCACTTTGTAATAAAACACACACCAATCAGCACCATTTAAGCCACTTGGACTGTTGCCTCATCCATGCTGTTCCCCAACGTGGCCACAGTGGCATTATGAAGTTCCTCTGAAAGGAACAAAAGTATTTTGATGGCAAATGCCGTTCCATACTGAAGGGGTATATCTTTCAATTTTTAGAAACATGATATTTTTATGCAATATCATATTCTTCTTTTCTGTCTCTTTCGGCAGTTCTCGTTAGGGGTCGCCACTGCTGATCATCTGCCTCCAATACCTTCTGTTCTCCATATCTTCCTCCCTTACACCGACCGCCTGCATGTCCTCCCTCACCACATCCATAAACCTTCTCTTTGGCCTTCCTCTTTTCCTCTTTCCTGGCAGCTCCATCCTCAGCCTCCTTCTCCCAACGTAACTCTCATCTCTCCTACACACGTGTCCAAACCATCTCCATCTCCCCTCTCTCACTTTTCCACCAAACTGTCCAACCTGAGCTGTCCCTCTAATGTACTCGTTCTTCATCCTGTTCATCCTTGTCACTCCCAGTGAAAATCTCAACATCCTCAACTCTGCCACCTCCAGTTCAGCCACCTGCCTTCAGTGCCATGGCCTCTAAACCGTACAACATAGCTGCTCTCACTACCGTCCTGTAGACCTTCCCCTTCACTCTTGCTGGAACCCTTCTGTCACAGATCACTCCGGACACTCTTCTCCACCCACTCCACCCTGCCTCTACTCTCTTCTTCACCTCTCTCTACGCTGCTTTGGATGGTTGACACCAAGTACTTCAACTCATCCGCCTTCTCCACCTCCACTCCTTGCATTCTCAGCTTTTCACCACCCTTCCTCCCATTCAGGCCCATGTATTCTGTCTTACTCCTGCTGCTTTCATTCCTCTTCTCTCTAATGCCTCATGCCTCCACTTCTCCAGGCTCTCCTCAACCTGCTCCCTACTCTCCCTACAGTTCACAATGTCATCCGCGAACATCATAGTCCACGGAGACTCCTGCCTGATTTCATCTGTCAACCTGTCCATCACCGTTGCAAACAAGAAAGGGCTCAGAGCTGATACTTGATGCAATCCCACCTCCACTTGCTTTTGTCACGCCTACTGCACACCTTACTACTGTCTGTCCCTTATACATATCCTGGACCACTCTTACGTACTTCTCCACCACCCCCTTGTCTGCCACTTCCTCTCTCGACACCCTATCATATGCTTTCTCGAAATCCAAAAAGACGCAGTGCAACTCCCTCTGGCCTTCCCTGTACTTTTCCATCAGCATTCTTAAAGCAAACATTGCATCTGTAGTACTCTTTCCTGGCATGCAATATATACGTATATAATTATTTCCTTCTAAATAAACAAATCCCACCATGTGCCATGTCGTTTTTATATTCTGTATTTTAAAATGGCGCAATAGAGCTCAACAGTGACCGCTCAGATTTAGAACGGCTCCGGTTCTGGAAGTGAAATTCCCATTCATTCACTCCATTGACTTTTCAGGAAATGCTTATATAAAGACTTTTAAGCCTGGAACCAAGCCAACATTCTTCTTCAATTTAACCTTGGTCATTATTATCGTGATTATATTGTTAATAAAAGTGTTGTCTATGGTGTTTCAGTTCAGGGGTAACCCACTTCCCGACAGTGACGTTCGCAGGTGAGGATCCCTGCTAACAGCGAGCTCGACCACCAGCTCAAATCCCTACAAATTGCACGGCCACTTCCTGTAGAAGTCAGGAAGCAGCATGTCCTATACCTTGCGGACGTTGTGGATCAGTGTCTGGGCCAGGGAGGGGTCTCCTGGGCCATTGGAGATAAACAGACCGTCGTAGTCCAGACTCTGCAGGTCCTGGTCCCAGGGAACCAGGTGGACCTCCGCGCCCCGCTACACACACACACACACACACACACACACACACACACACACACACACACACACACACACACACACACACACACACACACACACACACACACACACACACACACACACACACACACACACACAGTTTTCCACCAGCATCAATCAATTATGCTGGGGGGAAAAGTCAGCATCCTTGGTGAACTGTCCACCTCAGGTTAAATTGTAATAGATGACATTTATAGAGTTTTTCTAGACATGATTAATACATTACCTTCAATCCTCCGGGTGCCATCATTAGTGCTTTTTATCCATATTATTATTGCTATGGCTGTTATCATTGTAATGCCACACTTCCACATGCCACTACAGTACACCGCTGCTATATCCTATATAAGATATACTGTACCACCTGTACTTACTGCCATAAAACCTTTATGAATGCAAAACACCAGAATGTAAATTTCTTAAAACAGAAGTGTATCTTTACTGTGAAAGTTTTAGTTCACACACTGTGGTGTGGGTGTGGTGTGGTTGAAGCAGCCACACCTATCTTGGGTGTAGGTAATTGGACCTGGGATCAGTGTGGCTGTACGCCTGCTGCTCATTAGAGAAATCAACGAGCAACAGGTACAACCCCCATCCCCACACACAGCAGAGGAGCTCTTGTCATGCCATGTTGTACATCTGCTCCGGTCGTGTTCCACCTAGCCCACACTCTACAATAAAATGGATGTGTTTTCAACCACATCGTCTGTGTCTCTGTGTCGGAGGGCCCTGAAAACGGCACTTGCCAACATTTGTTTTACTCTTTAAGGCTTATTTTACATGTCAGGTTTGTTGGACATCATCATTTCTATCTTAAGTTCATGATTCTGCTTCACTGTTTTGTTTTTTTTGTTGTTTTTTTTTTTTTAATCATGCAGTTAACCCTTTTCTGTGTGTTTTCTTTTTCACATTATTTTTATTGCATTGCTTTATTTTTCCTACTGTTTTGATGCGATGTTGAGACGATGCAATTTCCCGCTTGGGATGAATAAAGTGTCTATCTATCTGCCCACATGGGGCTAACTAGTTAGCATAGTGGTACTCCTGCTAACTTTGGTAATAGATGTGTACATACGTGATTTCTATTTTACCTTACTTCTTATCTCTTTCTTGACGTGCACTGTCTTTGCTGCTATAACATCTAAATGTAATCAGGTGTTAAGTAACATTTTTTTATCCCACCTTGTATTTGTTCTACTCTGCCCAGCAGTTTCTGCATTTCATACATTCTGAATGGTATTTATTGTTTTACCTTGACCAGCAGACGGATGATGTTGTGCTTGATTCCACAGTCGACGGCCACAACTTTGATGGGGTTGCCCTTGCCAAACACTTTGGTTTCCTGGTCGGGGAATTTGGCGGGTAAGTGAGCATTCATCAGTGTGTAGATTGATGGCCCTGTATCGATTGTCAGAGTTGCCAAATTGTTTTTGAATAGAATCGTATAACCGCCTTCTACCTTGGTTGAGACCTCCGCTACCAGATTATTCTGGTTGGGGTCGGAGATCTCCACGGGCTGCCCGTCAAATTCAATCTTCCCCAAGACCGTTCCCTGAAAGGGGAGGGAATTTCAAATACAGCAGATTTTCGAAAGCGTGTCCCCCAAGCTGTCGCCTGATTCTACAATCTTGCACAATTTGCTCAAAATAACAGCCATCATATTGACCTTGTCTCTGATGATCTTGGTGAGCATCCGAGTGTCCACCCCAAACAGCGCAGGGACCTGTGGTAACAGCAATTTTCAACTGAACACTTCCTGTCTAGACACTGAGATTAGTCTTTTGGAATGCTTTTTTTTTTTTTAATCAGCCTTTTGGATATTGAATTCTCACTTTCTCCTCATGAAGCCACTGGCCCAAGGACTTGACGGAATTCCAGTGGCTGTAGTCATTGCTGTAGTCCTGCACCAGCAGACCAGACACCTGAAAATCGCAAAATCAGAAAAGCACAACATCACATTTAAAGTTATCTACCTACCTATCTATGTAGGTAACGCTGTGTTGAATTAGTTCTTGTGTTGCAGGATCGAAATTGCAAGGCTTCATAAATTAATCTAACTCATCAGTTCCAGACTGAATGGCAGCTCCAGCAGAACTTGTTTCACTCAGAGAGGGCAATTGGTAGTGATGAAATATTCTGTGAAACATTTTTGTAATTTTGGTTCTTGGCAAGTCACTCAGTAAAAAGAGTCATTTGATTTTCCGACTCTTTGCCCATTCGATTCTGTTGGCGTAAGCATGGCGAGCGAGGGAGGACTTCCGGTGAACGAGAGTCATAAGAGTCGGTCGTGCTGAGTTCTTAATGGAATCCCCACAAAAATGATTTAATTATATAAAAATTAATTGAAAAGATTTGTTCGCTATGAACGAATGGTTTGTGACTCTTGGATCAAAAGCATCATAAGTAGGCCAAAATGATAAGCACAGTTATAAATGTTTCTTAAAGCAGCATTATGTAACTTTGCATAGGCATTTGGGATTTGGCCCCCCTACAGTTTCTGAGTGCAATTGCACTTTTACGCCCCTGTCATAAAACTTGGTCCGGTGTCCGAAAATAATTTATTTTGCCGGACAAATTTGAACCTTATCGGTCACATTTCCAGAACAGTCTATGTTACAAAGGCAGATACAATTTACATCTAGGTTACAGCGCCTGTTGCAGGGATCTCGCCGCTTCAGTGAGCCTTCGGTCCACGGCTCCCCGGAGCACGAGGATTGGCCCCCTGCTACCGGTGTAGGACCGGATGTGCTCAGCCTGGCAGATCTGCTCACACGCATGAGTCACAGGGTGAAACAAACCCTGTGGCACAATGAAAGTGAGGGCTGGCGCACACTGGCTGAGGTGCTGGTGCCTGGCGCACCACTGGCCCGTCTCATCAACACCGTCGGGGAGGTGGAGCGGCTACATTTTGTATGGATTTTTACCAGATATTTTGACTGGCAACTTTATAATTTTATTGATTTTTCTTCTTCTTTTTTTTTTTACCAGGCAAAAAAAAAAAGGTAATTATCGCCAGCGTAACACACTATTCCCGCAGTTTCGTAACCAAACACATAAGTTGCGCAAGAACAGGCATTCGGGGGATGGGTGGGAATGAAAGAGGTGCCATTCTCCATATTACAAGTCAGTGTACCATCAAAATGATTTTGAGGCTGTTAATTTAAGGTAAAAAATGTACATAGTGTTGCTTTAAGCGCTTTTAGTGGGCAGTGGTCAACACTGATGTAATATAACCACTATCAGGAGTATTGGGAAGGTTAATCCAATCATGTTTAATGTTTTGACATACAAAGATTTGACCATGTGCATTTGTGTATGCAACCCTAACCCTAATCTGGAGGTTGAGGTGGCCTTTATAGAGTAACCTAATCTTAAAATCAAATCCTGGGTAAGGCATCTCTGAATGGGTTAAATTAGTGCCAAGATATCCTTGCATATTATATTTTACATCCATGTGTAATATATTGAAATAATATTGTAATAACCTAGACTTTTGGCATTGTAATGATTAGGTAATAACTGAGTAATAAATTGAGACATATGCATCCATAGTTATCCATGCCTGTATATTGTTTACATATTTATTCAACCTAATCTTATTTTCATACCCACAACCAATACCAGAAACCATGCCGCTACTTAGTCTTATCCATAAACTTTTAATTTAATTAATCTTGTGCATAGAACCACTTTTAGACAGCTAGTGATTCTGATACTGCTTCTAGCACACTATCAACCATGACTGAAGGAAACAACAGGGAGCGCGTCCCACCTGGATGCACTCCGACTCCACGTTTTTCCTCAAGCCCAGCTGGTCCAGTTCCTGGGTGTTGGGGACACCGTAGTTCCCCACAATGGGATAGGTGAGCGTCAGGATCTGGCCTCGGTAGCTGGGGTCTGTCAGCGCCTCGGGATACCTGGAGCATGCGAGGGGGGGTGGGGGGGGCGGGGCGCCAGGGCTCATCAGTGTGAAAATTTATCAAAAAATCAACACAGCGCAAACATCAATACGTGAGGGCTGTAAACGAATGAAAAGCCATTCATATTAGCCTAGAACACGTACACTGACGTCAAAATCTTACTCCGAACAATACTCCACCAGACCAGGATCTGCAGGGCAGGATGGTGCGAGTGATTCGAACTCGACTTGCTTGGGGGACTCACAGCCCTCCACCCCACAATTTAAACTGCAATTGCCAACAGCACACATTGAGCACTGGGGTTTTGCGGGGTGCTGGTGGGTCGGTGTGGGGGCGTGGTTGGCCAGGGGGCGGCCGGGTGGGCTTGCACTTTGTGGTTTCTGGCATGCTGCGACCTGGCGGGGCTGCGGAGAGTGCCACCAGATGCCTTCCGGGGCCCCTGTTTGGCCGCTGGCTTTTGTGTGGGTTGTGGTGCTGCTGTCGGCCTCTGCTCTCGCTGCAGGACTTCTCTGCAGTGGGAGCCCCGGGTGGTGGAGGGCGGTGGCACAGTGCATTGCACTGCTGCCTCACACCATGAAGGTCCTGGATTCCCGCACTGTTGGCACCGTGCTCCGGCGGGTTATCTCCCAAATAGGGGTCTTTTCTGTGTGGAGTTTGCATGTTCTCCCCGTGCCCACATGGGGTTTCCTCCATGTAACGTCATTAAGGACCCCCACCAAAAACATGCACAACATCGTCGTCAGACCAGCGATGGACATATGTAACCAGGTCCCTGGGCCTGAAGTTGTATGCCGCCCACTGCTTCTGGCTGCCCCCCCGGGAGGGAGGACAAGCCAGGATGGTCAAATGCAGAGGAGCCATTTCACCGGCCACCATCCAAAGCATGTGTGTGTGTGTGTGTTGGTCGCCGTCACTGCATGAATGCATGTGTTGTGGTGTGCTGTGTGACAATTAAAGATTCTTCTTGGAGGGCCCATATATCTGGCGGCCTGTTGGGTCCGGGTGCCCTGCGCTGGGCACACTCAGCTACGTGGATGGGCGCTCGGGGCTCAGGGCCGGGTGGGGCATCTGGTCGGCTGTGGTGGGGCAGGCCTCAGTCTTGCGCTGGGCGCGGGTGGGCATGGGGGGGTGGGGTTGGGGGTTGGTTGTATGTGTGCGCCTCAGGGATGCGGGGTCTCCTCTGGGTAATGCGCCTTGGGGCCGGGCATGGGGGTTGCTCCCGGGCTTCTGTGGCTGCAGGGCGGGGTGCGCGGGGCTTTCCTGCGGGTGTCTGTCACCGGTGGACACTTTTGAGAGTCTTGCTTAGGCAGCCACACACACACACAGCCACCCTCCTGGTTACATCCCTCTCCTTTCCCTCATTTACTGTCATGACTATGACAGGAAGAGGCCACGTGTCCAATTGCTGTTCCAGTTTTTTTTGATACATGTTGTCATCCAGTGTTCATGTTTTTGTGTAAATGTTGTTTGTTTCTATGTTTAATTGTTTCACCCGTGGGGAATCTCCACCTCTTGGAGTAGTAATTAGTTGTTTATAGACCCAAACATGATAAATAGTTCTCCAAAGAGGGGGGTTGGTGGTGGTTCTCTATAACAAAAAGCTGTGCTCTTGTCATTCTACAGGTCGTCCACAGGACAGAGTTATTGCAGCAGTTCTTGATGATTTAAGAATGAATAAAGAGTTGCATTGCAGGTTGAGAACTTGAACTCCACTTGCAGACTAACTCTGTCCTGAATGCAATGGCAAACAAATACTCTGTGTTGTATGCCCAGCACGCTGCCAGAACAGGTTATGAAATGAAAAGGATTCAGCCCGAGGGTCAGAGTCCTCTCATCCTCACCCCACAAGGCCCGTGTTGAAGACCAGCTCCCCAGCCGCCGAGGTGTCGTGTCCGAAGGAAAAGCCTTTCATCCGGGTTCCGTCTTCCAGGACCAGGTGGGCCGTCTTGGCCTGGGGGGGGGGTAGAGAGAGAAAGAGAGAGAGAGAGAGAGAGAGAGAGAGATGAGGGAGAGAACAAAAATTGTGGTTTGCTGGGATTATCTGAGGACCAGGGGCACCACAATTAGAACTAGGTAAGAACTACACCTACAAACCGCGTGTGCCCAGAAGGCCAAAGCCTGCGCAGCGAGTGTGAATTGAACGCTGAGAGGGTTAGATCTGAAGAAGGTTGTTAAAATCATGAAAAGAAGAACGGTGTCTCAGTATGTCAATGAACAGTGTCGGATAGTTCAATTTTACACTATTTGAGACCTTCATAAAAAAAGACACATTTTAATGGATAGTCTCTTTCAGCTCAATACTGAGACTACTCCTTACTATTTCAAAGGCAAGTTCTATATATTTGGTATTTATATATTAGTTTACTTTTGGTCAGATAGCAAGGTAAGTGAATAAATTGAACCATTACTTTTTTCGCTCACACTCAGGTAAGGACAAGGGTTTTCTTGGATTTCTCTCAATAGGTAAGTATAAAGTATAAAGTGAGTCATGCTCACCTAGAAATAGATAGATTAGGGTAGTGCAAGCGGGTAAGTAGGGAGGAAAGTAATATTGTTGTATACTGGCATCGTATTATAGTGGCTAATAATGGTATTTCACAGTTGTAAAACATCAGGAATGCTGACTCTGGTGCAGAGGAACTTTAATCAGGACTGAACTAAAATACAGACAGACAGACAGACAGACAGGCAGGGAGACAGAGAGGCAGACAGATAGACGGATAGATATTTAACTCTATAATCTCTTAAACTCTTAAATATATTATTGTATTAATTGTAAAATGAATTAATTCATTCAAATGAATGAATGAACGAACTGAAGTCATTTTAAGACTGAATAGTTCATATTAATTCATATGTGTAGATTGTCGCCAGGCTACTACTGCCCGTGTGCTGTTGGTGATAAAGCCCACCCCACGCATGGCCACTGGGCTTGCGAGATGCAGCCTCCGGTCCTACATATTGGAAATGATGCAACACCCCCCCCCCCCCCACCCACCTCCCCGATCCCAAAACCTCCTTATTCGGTGTCGGTTTCAGAAACACTTCGGTCTCGTCGCACGCCCTCGTTCAAGTTGACCTGAACCGCACCGCACATCTGCACCGCCGCTCTCCGCACGGGCAACTCGCGCTGCTCGGGGCACCGCGGAGTGAGAGAATCAAACACCCCCCACCCCACACACACACACACACACACACACACACACACACACACACACACACACACACACACACAGTTCGGTCGCCACCTCCACCCCCCCCCGCCTCCTACCTTCACGCTGAACAGCCTGGCGGAGGCTCGGAGCCAGGCGGCCGCGGGTCCGAGCCTCCTGCCGCGTCGCAGGGACCTGACCACGCTGTAGGCTGACAAGATCTTTGTCATGTTGTTCGATTGTCCGATGGAACAAAAACAGAAAAAAAAAACTTTGACGTCTCTGCCTCCTTTTTTTTGGGGGGGGGGTTGGTGGGTGGGGTGGGTGTTGGGGGGGGGTTGGGTTTTTTTTTTTCTGGGGGTTGTTTCTTTTTGTTTTTTGTTTTGTTTTTCCCCAACCGCGCCGTCTTAAAAGCTCCAACGCGCTGCGGACGCGCTGCCGTTGACTCGTTGACTTGTTGACCAGCGACGCGAGGCTGGCGCCGCCCGGGGGGGGGGGGGCGCAGCAGCGGCGGGCGCCGATTGGCCGGAGCGGGACGTCAGTCACTGCGCTGCGGCGCGCACCCGGCTCCGATTGGCCGGAGCGAGCACGCCTCCGCTGCAGCGGCGCAAGGGAGCTGACAGCGACACGTCCGTGATCGGGACGTCAGCATTTATTTATCGGGACTCCTGCGAGGGCGGCGCTCTGACGGTTTGATCACATACGTGCGTCCAACATGCGTGCCGACCCGCAGAATTTGCTACTTCTGACCGAGTTTTGATTTTGGAGTTATTGCAGAATGTTTTTCTGCTTTTCCCTTTTCTGTTCATTTTTTGGGGTTTATTGCAAGATGGGTTCTGCTGTAAAACCACAATTTCACTCCGGGACTTCATGCATTTTCTATCTATATCCCTCTATATTTTTCCCAATATGTATGCAAACTTGCAGAGCTTAAATTTTGTCCAAATCTGGATTGTGGATACTGAGGTTTGTTGTTTATTTAATTTTAAGTTTTATTGTATATTGACAGGTTTTTCTTGATCCTTGGTTATTTTTAAGGTTATTAATTGTTAAGAAGTTAACAATGAACAACAAACAACAGTTTATTATGTATTGCCAAAATCAATCAATCACTATCTATCGATCGATCGATCTATCTATGTCTGTCTGTCTGTCTGTCTGTCTGTCTGTCTGTCTGTCTGTCTGTCTGTCTATCTATCTATCTATCTATCTATCTATCTATCTATCTATCTATCTGTCTATCTATCTATCTATCTATCTATCTATCTATCTATCTATCTATCTATCTGTCTATCTATCTATCTATCTATCTATCTATCTATCTATCTATCTATCTATCTATCTATCTATCTATCTATCTATCTATCTATCTATCTATCTATCTATCTGTCTATCTGTCTATCTATCTATCTATCTATCTATCTGTCTATCTATCTATCTATCTATCTGTCTATATTTCTATCTATCTATCTATCTATCTATCATCTATCTATCTATCTATCTATCTATCATCTATCTATCTATCTATCTATCATCTATCTATCTATCTATCTGTCTGTCTGTGTCTTTACTTATCACACGTTTCATTTGACATGAGTGGTGAGACTTTAATACTGAACATAAATGTAGGCCTTCTGATATGGTTGCAAGTGTATGGATTGGCATTTCAAATACAACTGGGTAGTTTCTGTTGCATTATTGAGATTACTTTTCTTGCTGAGGAAACACAATGACGTAATCTGTGCCGTTTTTTTTGAACTGGCTACAAACTTTCAGGGTACTTTGCTCTTTTGAAGCCTTTTCTCAGTTGCTGCACCAGTGAGCAAAGGCAGAGTGACAATGGGCTGGCTTCGTGACCGTGGGATTAGACCTGGTGCTTGAATTTGCTGATTGTTGCGAAAATGGCCCCTCGGTGGGGAGGGAATCTGCTTGTGACTCTGCTTGGTTCAGCAGTCTGATCAAACTGGCTGTGAGTAATGGGACCGGCCTATATGAACAACATCAGGGAATACTTCCGGCAATCAGTGGACTATGAGCGACCCCACTCTTTTGCATGCAAAATAAATGAATGAAAAGATAGATAGATAGATAGATAGATAGATAGATAGATAGATAGATAGATAGATAGATAGATAGATAGATAGATAGATAGATAGATAGATAGATAGATAGGGACAGTAGGTAAGTAGTTAGGCAGGCAGGCAGGCAGGCAGACAGATCAGGCGGGGCCTCTTACAACCATTATGTCATCATCTACAACGTCTGCTTCGGTGTAATTGTGTCGTTAATTTTCTAATTTGTTTTTTTACAGCGCACAAGTTCCCGTTTCACAATTACCTGGAACCACATGTCACTTCCCACAGAGAAAACCTGGCCTGAGTTGGCCTCCTGTCACTTTAAACTCCAAATATCATATTCCCCGTCTAAAATTAAAGCCTATGTAGTTCTCCCTGCGGGTCGCCGTGTGAAGCACTGGCGCCATCCAGCGGTCATCTGTCGCAATGACACGGACCCTACTAGGAGGAGAGGAGATGCAAAGTTCCATCACAGTATGGCTAAATAAGTAGGTGATACTACAGCTTCTATATACGGGATGTAAGGTACAGTTGGCCATCATTCAGCTGCCGGGCTAATCATTTATGACAGCTTTACACTTGACGTAGCGACAACATTTCAAATCTTTGTTTAGACTAACTCAGAAGGTGCGAAGTAGGACTCCAGAATCACGACTCTGAGAGGTACTGCAACATCAGCACCAACCACAACAGTCTTACATCGTAAAACTTTACTTTGCTATTTATTAATTATCTTTTTTACTCAGGCCTGCATGCGATCACTGTTTTTTAACGTTTCTTTACTTTTTCTACCATAACCTGCTGATATACAACCACGAGCCAAGAATTGTGTTGGATGTGACTAAGTTAGAAAGACGCTTGAGTCGTGAGTCCTGTTTTTGAAAATTGCAAGGTGACGATTTAGAGAACCTGAGAAGCTGTATGGCTCTATCAGTGACCTTTTTTTTTGTTTTAATCCCCCCCAGCGATTGGCCGGCCGGTGGGCCAAATGAACCTCCGTGTCTGTCGACAGATGAAAGGGACCCCGCATTGTCCGCGATCCCGAGTGTTGGTCGGAGACGTCCGCTCGCATTTAAGGGGAGACGGAAATAGCCCTCCAAAGCTCATTCTCCTAAAAATGACCCTGGGGTCGACAGAAATGACAGATTGAGCGTGAGATTTATCAAAACGGAATCCTACACAACTGACAGTGTTTGACACCTGCCGGCCCGGGAAAAAACCCGCGGAAAACAGGACAAGTCAGGAGGTAACCAGCCCACTTCTCAAACCCCAAAAAGGTGGAAGTTGATTGAGTTACTCTCCGGGGACGGTGGTCTCTGTTCTTCTTCCGATTGCAGTGGAGATCCCACGGCAGATCCCTGCAACCGGCTGAACGGCGGGAACGGTCACGGGCCTCCTTCGGTTAGTTGAATCCCTTCGGCAAACCGACATGGATTGTAGCAGTCTTTTGACGCGTGCTCGTCATTATACCCTAAAGTAATGCCACAGAGCAAATACGCCTCTTTTGATGAATGGATGAGTGAATGAATAATGAATCAGAGATTATTTCAGGTTTTATCTGTATTAAAAGTCCTCACAGAGGGTCACCATTTCTTGCATTTGGGTAAATGTTCCACGGGAGTCTGCCCCTCTCTCGGACAACACCCGCCGCCCATCTCTGGAGCGCAACGAGAGAGAGACCAAGTCGTCGATGAGAGAAGGGAAGACGAGACGAGCTCGGGATAAGATAAGGTAACACTTTATTATGACGTGACCGGCCCCTTCCGTTCCCCGCTGCTCCAGTCACGGGCAAAAAGGGCAGCGAGCGCCTTTTGTTCAGAGCCTAACCCCTCTCCTAATCCCTGTCTGGCCAGCGGAGGCTTTGAGAGACAGAGCAAGAGACAGAGGCTGAGAGAGAGAGAGAGAGAGAGAGAGAGAGAGAGAGAGAGAGAGAGAGAGAGAGAGAGAGAGAGAGAGAGAGAAGAGTCCACGCACGCCACAGAGACTGCATCAGATCCCCTTAAGGAGCCATGACCCCCACCCACCCTTGCTCTTAGAAATCCCAAGAAACTTCACACCTCCACGCGGGCGGCTATAAATAGGTCCCATCTGTCCCTCCAGGCTCGGTTACAGGCTCATTCCTTTCGGAGCCCTTGGATTTTGGGTGGAGGGTGGGCGGTTGGGGTGGGGGTGTTGATGGGGACATGGAAGGAAGGAAGGAAGCAGTATGGGGTAGGGGGGTGGGACGAGGAAGAGCTAGAGTCCAAATTTTTACTCTCTCTAGTCAGCGCAGACGGTTGGCTGGCTGAAGACCGCCGTCACATGCTTTGTGTTTCATGTGTGTGCCGTGTGTGTGTACGGTGTGTGTACGGTGTGTGTACGGTGTGTGTACTGTGTGTGTACCATGTGTGTACCGTGTGTGCACCGTAGTCACGTTGACCAAGCCGCGCTCTCCCCGGCCCATCTCGCGCTTTTCTTAGGCCGAGCGCCAGTGAACTCGGAGCATCCTCCCTCCTCAGAATACCGCATCGCGTTTGCTTTTCACTCATCGCGTGATTTCTACTCCAGCTCAAGTTCTGCCATTCTGACCGGCTGAGACGTCTGAGAGCCCCCCCTCCCCCGCGGCCCATCCCACCCCCCCGATGATTGCGTCCTCCTCAACATCTTAATTGCAGGACAGACGTTTTGTTGTTTTTTAGCTTTGGGGGGTAAAGATAGGAAAGTGTGGAATGCGGAGGAGGGGAGAAACGAAGATTCACGCTAATAATGGCCATCGCCATGAGATCAGTGTCACTGCTACAGAGGACACACACCATCGGAGTGTGTGTCCTTGCGCGAAGGTGATGCCATCACAGCGGCTTCCTGCTCCCGATGAGCAGGAACAAAAGGCAGCGCCGGCCATTCTACTTCGCAGCAATAACCTTGAGAGAGCCTCGGTTTATCGTTGTATCAATAAAAGGTCGTCGTTTTGAACGGATGTCTTCGCTTTGAACGTTATCATTTTTTGCATATTTTCTTGTTATCATGGATATATATTTGTAATTCACTTATAAAAACAATCAAAATCGGATTGAAATATTACATGCAGTCGCACAGCAGCCTTTAGTGAAAATGATTGCCCCTACATGACCAGTCCTGCCTGTGTATGTCCAAAGTTAAATGCCAAACTGTAATGAATATTTAAATTTAAAAAATAAATGTGATGTGTATGCATTATACGTAATTTATGCATGCCTCTTTGTGCATATTTGCCTATTTTTTTTAATTTCATTTTATTTTTTGACTTAACTTTGTATTCTATTTAATTTAATTTTATATATATATATATATATATATATTCTTTTTATTTTTTTTGTCAGACTGTCAAGCTTTTTTAAGTGCTTCTGCTTCTGTAGATATGCACAAAACAATCACTATCGATGAATCAATGTTTATTTGTTGCAACTCGACGTGCTTTCACATTGATGCGACGTGAAAACCCATTGAACACAAGTTAAAAACTGGCGCTCTACTCAAACGCAACACAAAACAGAAATGTTTCCACTTGACTTTTGAAAGCATTAAAACTGGTTTCACTCCTCTGGCCATCTAGCAGTCTGTTCCAGCACTGGGAGGCATAGGGCTGAACCCTTCCTCGCCACATTTACTTTTGGTCTTGGGGATGACCAGGCTGTGGTTGTTAGATGACCCGGGTGATGTAGACGGTTTGTATTTAGACAGCGGTTCAAATGATGTAGAGTGAAGCAAGACCGTGGAGTGGTTTGAAAACAAGGAGGAGGATCTGAACGTCAACTCTGACGACAAATTCCTCGTACATGCACCGTGTAAATGCACCTGGCGGAACAAACGCCTTCTGATTCCCATTCTTCTAAGCAACCTTCTGAAGAGAGAAGCACTGATTGGTATGGATTTAGAAGGCCGTAGATTGACTGGTGCCTAGACTTGGAACGAATGTGACGCACGCGTTCCTCTTTCCGTACTTTTACGCTTTAAATTTTATCCGTGTCTTCCTGCTATTTTTTATAGTTTGGTTTATAGTTTGCTCACATCTCTCCCTCCCCATCCCCTCCCTCCCTCCCTCCACCCATCAATTTAGAACTTTTATCTTCACCACCTGCTCCCCGCCCCTGGTTTAAAAACACATTGAACAGTTTGAGACTACTTGCTTGAGCCCTGAATTAAAACAAAAAAGACATTTACTTTGTAAATTACTATTTGTTGCATATATTTTTGAGTTCTCTACCTACCACTGCACATATCTTTTAAAAGCGATCCTTATCCTTTAATCCACACTGTGCGCAGCACTTTGCTTTTCTCCGCTGTTGTTTCCTCAATCCACCTTGCTCTAGTTACAGCTTTCTTGACCGTTTCTCCGATGACATTTCTCATTTGATACCTTGATCCTTGAGTGCCTTGATCCTTGAAAGTGGGCTTTCCAAACAGGGCAGGATGGCGGGACCTAAAAAAACCCCACCACCCTTCAACGAACGAGTCCCGTTTCAGCGGCGTTTTTCCCTCGTCCCCTTGCCTGCTGAACAATGGCCCCCGGCTGTTAAGGGAGACCACTGAAACTGATCTACGGATGGCGTGTGGCTCTCTGGGGAGAGACCCTTTTTTTAAAACTGTACATTTAAAGATCGTACCCTTTAAAAAAATAAAAAGCCTGACGTTACGCCTTGGGCATGGCTCTCGCAGTGTTTGGCGGAGGGCGGAGGGTGTGGGGAGGCGGGGGGGGGGTGTTATGAAAATGTAAAGGAATACATGTTTACTTAGGGATCTTGGCGTGGATGGTTTATTTGCACCGCTGCGATACTCAGAATGACTTAGTGCCGGCGTGATGAAGTGTATTTAGGACCCTGCAAACTCCTGAGGCCTCTGGGGGAATACGTCAACCTGGGCTGACCCGTTGACCGGACACAAAAGGTGCTTCAGAATGACTATTCCTTACAGGAATAGTGGTGTGGGAACGATGGTGGGGAACTAAGCAACGTCCCCTGATTGATTGACAGCCGAAAGAGGAACGAACAAATCCAACACTATAAATGTTAACGACCAAACTGAAAAATAATTCCTGCTTCCCTGTCTTCATTCCCACTTCAGCCTCTACTTGGCTCTACTTGTCCAAGCTGGTGAAATCCTTAAGATCCCATAATAGAACGTGGGCGTCCAAGACAGGTGCTGGAAAAATGAGGCAAGGTTGCTTGCGTATTTGCATGTGTAAATGTGGATGGGTGGGGGACAGCTGAGGGACTTTCTCTGGCTTGTGCCCCCCCGCCCCCTCCCCCCTCCCCAAACTCCCTTCCTCTCCTCCTGGAGAACAGCGCCGACACAACCACTCAGAGACGGATATAGACGGGAATCGAGGCGGACACAATTTTCACTCTCGGACCCGCATGGGTTACTGGGGTCGGCAGCTGGAAGGCTCCTTCAGCTCCCGGTACCTTCCACATCCATCCGTACTGGTGGCACCTCTCCTCAGCCTGCCCCCATGGCTGGATGGCTGCTAGAGCCCAATGGATGTCAAAACAGAGTAAGCGCATTTCACTGGCCATATTCCTTCTCTTTTTCCTTCGATTGGAACCAAACAGTGGAAAACGACGCCATTTGAAAGGCAGGTTTTCTTCTTCAATTCCCATGCAAGGCCAGAGTAGAGCTTCTCAAACGACACCTAAGGCCGTCATACGACCATAAGCGGCTGAAATCTGATCCACTTCCCCTCCCTTCTAACCCCCATATCTGCTATCATGAACCTAATTTATTTACTTATAACTAATATAACTTCTTCAACCAAAGGCCAAGTCCTTCATAAAGACGGAACTGTGACCCTAAGACCAGGGGCCGGCCCTCAGGGGGGCATTTCCTGGGTGACACGGGGTGATGCGATATGGACATCCCGGTTTGCATCCCATCATTTATTAGTGTCTTGGAGAGTGCGGTGTTACATAACTCCCTAATATTAGATTTCCGATATGGTCATTGAAAAGAGGCATCATGTTTCTAGGACAAGTACAAAGCAACAATTTAGGCCGAGGCTAGGTCTAATTGGGAACTGGTTGGGGCTGTCTCTCTTTCAAACCCTTAAAAAAACACAGTTCTTCCTTTAGCCCATTGATTGCAATTTTGCCCAGTCAGAGAGCAATTCCAGTTCAACTTGAAGTTTAATCGCAATTGAACTTTGTCTTGTCTCATGTGGTTACCAACATCATTTGAAATTGAAACTGATATTTGCATTTATTCAGTAAAAAAAATTCTACTCACGACTCATCACTACAAATTTGTTGTTAAAATCTTAAAGCAGCTATTCTATTTAGGTTTATACGAGTACAAGCCCCGTTCAAAATGTAAGACTTTCTATGACATTTCAATGTCACAGTTTAACAAAATGTCAATGATTCAGTCCTGTGTTCCGCAATGAAAGATGAGACTGCTAGTTAAAGGCAAGGCAAGGCACAGTTTAACAAAATGTAAGGACAACTTTGCAATAAAGAATAAGTACCAAATGCAAAATTATAGGCATATTAGAAGTTCAGGAGGGTCAGATCAAATTTGTTCAGTCAATGATTTTGTCACATTCAGTCGGTGATTGAGACTGCCAGGAGCTCCGCTCACCAGGCAGAGGTGTCGCCTCGCGTGCGTGTGCGATGTTGAAGGTCACGCACCGGGTGCTCGGCTCGCATCTCCAGAGCTTCCTCTGCCCCTATGTTGGCAATGCGCGCAGCGTTGCTTGCCAGGCATGCATCTCGTGCTTCACTGGATGATGATGGCACAAAATCGCCCTGCTTAGTGGAATTGGATGATGATGTCACAAAGCACCTCAGCTGCACAGAGCAGCTCGGTTATTAAAAGTTTATTAACATTACATGTGCCACATGCCCCAATTGCGCCAAATTCAACAATGCACCTTCTTGGGTCCCCGGCAATGCACCTGCCAGGTGTGAAGTAGATTGCATGAAAGGTTGTCGAGAAAATAGAGGGACATACAGTCTAGGCTGTACATACATACAATATACTGTACATACAGAAGGTCAGACAGACATTCCTTGAATTATAGATAGATGTACTAGTGCAGTGCCACAGTGCTGTTCGTAAAGTCGCAGCCACTCCCGGTGAAAATCCCCAGGGAACTACACTCTTTCTCATGGGAAAAAACACACCTAAGTCGCACTTTTGAATAAACTTGCTATTCGCTTGTTTATTCAAAGTTTACTACTTTTACACGTCGCCTGTCCGCACCAAATATGCCTGTGTGGAATGGGCCAATTGATGACGGGAAGCCCCGCCCCCCCGCTGGCTCGCTGTTTGCTGTTTGTCGAAATGTATTAATATTAAAAGTGTCGCATGTCCAAATTGCACCAAATTCGGCACTGCACATCCTTAGGTCCCCAGCAAGTTTAGTTTGTATTTTTTATCTTTTGATGCTTTGTTGGGGCGGGGGGGACTTCAGCCAGGGATTCTCCCTGGCCTCAGTTTGGTGGTGGGGGTATATGGTGTGATGGTGGTGTGGTTCAAGCAGCCACGCCTGTCTTGGGTCTAGGTAATTGGGCCCGGGGTCAGGGTGGCTGTACGCCTGTTGCTCGTCTACCGATTCTATGTCTCATTTTGAAGACAATGTGTGTGTCAATTGGCCTGGGAACCAAACAAATCTGCAAGCTCATGTTTTATTTGCTCTGCAGTGTACATCTGGCCACCCTCCCATTCAAACAGATTTTCACCCAACCTTGCCGGGATCGGGCCAATCACAACCATTTCTCTAATGTGGGGTGGGTTTGATACGATGACGATCCAGAGGAGAGCCTTTGACGCACCTTTGCAAGATGGCTGCCACTGATGTGCAACGGTCTGTTGAATCCACTATCGCGATACATCAGACAAAAAAAAAAAAGAATCCACTATCGTGACAGTTTTAAACAAACTGGACGGTATATTTTTTATAAAAAGCTTTTGTTGATAATAAAGATGTGTTACTTCTGTACTTTTGACAGGATTTGGTAAAAATTGAATTTAACAACCAACTCGCACAGTGCTACCTCACACGTTTTGTTGTTCTGATTGGTTGTAGGTCTATCCAATTGCATCCAGAGACATTTTGGTCTCAGCCCGTTGGTAATGCTCCTTGAAAATTAAAAATTAACTGAGAGATTCACAACCAATACTGTATGCATTTGCGAACTGACAAAAAAAAGAATTTATTTCCTCACTTGCCCTTGCTTGGTGCCCGTCCCTATGTGGTGAACGAGAGATCCATTCCGCCGTAATGTTACATGAACGCCCACACGCAACACCTGCAGAAAAGTTAGCAAAGAAAGCTATCCACGTCGCGTCCCTGTTCAACATTTCTCTGAACAAAATGATTAATAACAGTTTGCTTTGGGCGAATCTGGCCCTGGAATTACCTGGTTTTGGATTGAAACTAAATACTGCGACATCTCCTACTCCTACTGCACTGTTAAGAATGGGCTGGACTGCGGACGTAAGTGACTCGGTCGCAGAGCCCTGAAGTTCCGCCCTGCTCCT
Source organism: Zeus faber (assembly GCF_960531495.2). Classification (NCBI taxonomy): domain Eukaryota; kingdom Metazoa; phylum Chordata; class Actinopteri; order Zeiformes; family Zeidae; genus Zeus; species Zeus faber. The sequence continues at coordinate 5,814,574 of NC_137210.1, forward strand.
GCATAGAGCGGAGCTGCATGCTTGTCGCTTGTTTATTCAAAATTGATTACCATAATATTAACACGTGTCGTGTGTCCAAATTGCACCAAACTCAACACTGCACAACAAGACCACACAACACCTCTGAGGGTGTCCTGTGGTATCTGGCACCAAGACTTTAGCAGCAAACATTTTAAATTAGCAGCAGACTTTTTGAATTTTGTAAGTTACGACGTGGGACCCCCATGCATCAGGCTTGTTGTTCCAACACATCCCACAGGTGCTTGATTGAATTGAGATCTGGGAATTTTGGAGGCCAAGTCAACGCCTAGAACTCTTTGTCTTCCTCCTTAAAGAATTCCTGAACAATTTTAGCAGTGTGGCAGGGTACATTATCCTATAATAAAGGGGTGTATTAGTCTACAACAATGTTAGGTAGGTGGTACGTGTCAAAGAAAGATACATATGAATGCCAGGATCCAAGGTTTCCCAGTAGAACATTGCCAAGAGCATCACACTGCCCCCACCGGCTTGTCTTCTTCTTATAGTGCATCCTGGTGCCATCTCTTCCCCAGGTAAACGATGTACAGGCACCAGGCCATCCATATGATGAAAAAGAAAATGTGATTCATCAGACCAGGCCACCAGGTCACATGCCCATAGTAGGCACTTTTGACGGAGGACAAGGGTCAGCATGGGTACTCAGTCTGCGGCTAAACAGCCACATACGCAGAAAGCTGTGATCCCCTGTGTGTTCTGACACCTTTCTATCATAGCAGCATTAACTTTTTCAGCAATTTGTGCTACAGTAGCTCTTCTGTGGGATCGGACCAGACGGGCTAGACTTCGCTCCCCACGCGCGTCAATGAGCCTTTGGCACCCATGACCCTGTCACTGGTTCAGATCGTTACTGTTGTCGATTTTTCCTGCTTCCAAAACACCAACTTAAAGAACTGACTGTTCACCTGCTGCCGGATATATCCCACCCCTTGACAGGTGCTAATGGGATGAGATGAGAAATGTTATTCAGTTCACCTATCAGAGGTTTTAATGTTCTGGCTGATCAATGTATATACACTTGTGGTGTGGGAATGGTGTGGTGAGCAGCCACACCTGACCTGGATCGAGGTGATTGGGATCAGAGTGGCTGCATACCTGTTGTTGGTTGGTCTAACGAGCAGCAGGTAAAACCGCTATCCCCACACACACTCAGGATAGGAGACTGTCGGGACATTTGCTCCTGGACTAATTCCAGCTAGCCCGCTCTCTACAATAAAGTGGTGTTAACAACCCCCCCATCTTCTGTGTCTCTGTGCTGGAGGGCCCTGAAAACGCCACTTGGGTAGCATGTGGTAGAACTGCCACAATACTATATATATATATATATACACACAGTATATACTGTCGGGGCGGCAAGTTCATAGATCTTCAGGAGAGGGTCAACAATCATGTCTACAGAAACGCTATGTGTGGTCTTGTGTTCCCAAAAATAAATCGATTGTCAACCCGTTCCAGTCTAAATTTGATTGTTTAGACGATCTGCGTTGGCAACGGAAATCCAATCTGAATCAGTATTTGTTTCCACTTCACAGTCTCCATGTGCCTGCCGGAAAGACTCCCTTCCCTCTTCTTTGTTGTTCCAGATGCTGAAAAATTGACAAAAATTGTCATTATATTGAGAACACAGTCACTTTGTAACGTTACGAACTAATGCCATATAAATCCACCATACATCTCGAAGTAGTCGTAAAAAAACCACTTGTGACTCGTACTAGAGTGCACGAAAAATTGTATTGGTCTTAATTCTTCAAACACTGTTCATCAGGAATATTTAAACTGAACGACAGAAGAGAAACATGCAGATGTAAGTCCATGTTGATTGGTCCAGACATAAGTCCACAATGTTTGTAACTTGTGTTTGCATTTCACAGAAACCCAAAAACTAACACGTACCTTAAACAAATAAACTGGACCCTGTGTATTGCTGCCTGCAGCTATATTTGTTCTTTTATTAAAATAATGATATTGTCCACACCGTATGCATGTGAAACCGTGTGTTGCGTGAGACAGGTGAGGAAGTCATAAAACATCCAGTAACTAAAAACTCTTTTAGTCGTTCATTGTTTGTTTTTCTCAAGAATATTTACATATCTGGCTAAATCAACAGTATGTGGAGCTCCCAGTAAATATTGTTCAATAAATAATGTTTAGTTAAAAAAAAACCCACATTTTTCAATGTCATTTTTCAAATTTTTTTTAATTTCAGGGGTCTTTTATTTTATAGTTCCACATTTATTTATTGAAGGGGACATTTAGTTTATAATGCCACATTTATTTATTTCAGGGCACATTTATTTCAAAAGGCAACATTTATTTATTTCATGGCACTTTTATTTCATAATGCCACGTTTCAATTCCTTATGCAAATAAATGAATGAGTCTTAACGAGTACGAGTACGGAGTACACCACGTCTGACAGTGGCGGACATGATGTACAGGGTGCGGCCCTCCACCTTGACCGGCTTGCTCCCCACGGGCCGCTGGCTCCAACGAGGAGGTATTGGGAGCTGAAGACCAGCTCGAAGCAACCACCCCTACCACTGTTGCGTGGGAGAGTGCCAGCGGCAGTGCCAGCCCAGCTCCCCATCTCTCCATCGGCTCTGAATCTGTGAGATACCCACGTCCCATTCATTTGCATATAAGAAATTGAAACGAGGCTGTGGTCTGGGGATGGTGTGGTTTGAGTAGCTACACCTCTCCAGGGTCTGGGTAATCAAGTTGAAGTTCAAGAGTCGGGGCCCAGGATCAGAGTGGCTGCATACCTGTTCGTTGGTTGGTCTAACGAGCAAAGGTAGGTGAAACTGCCACAGTGTCATTATTAAATAAAAGTGGCATGAAGTACATAAATGTGGTATTATGAAATAAAAGTCCCCTGAAATGAATAAATATAGTCTTTTGAAAAATGTCCCTTTTGAAACAAAAAACATATATTTATTTATTTATATGTTTATATATATTTGCATGTATTTATATATTTAGATTATATATATAATGCATACATATATATATATTGCCTTGTTTATAGATTTCAGAATTTATTTCATTGGCATATTTATCTATTTATGTATTTATTTATTTGAATGTTTATTTATTTATTTATTTATGTATTTATTTATTTATTTATTGCACATTGACTCAAATGGCGTTCCATACCACAGAACCACAGACCCATCGATACCGCCCACTCATCATTCGCATTGAGTGAATGTCGGTCGGCATTTTTGAGTTAAAAGACGACTTGAAATTCTTGTTGGGTGAAAAACTGCCACAGAGAATCTTGCAAACATCTTGTGTTAAACTTTCTCCCTTTTTTTTTCTCCCTTCCTTTCTCCATTTTGGTACATTTGGTATATTTGGTCTATTTCTCAATGTAATTAAATGGACGTGATCCTCCAAAAATGGCGACAGAGGCCATAGCAACCCATAGCAACCATCAAACTTCACATTCCGGTTTGTAATATCTTTTAGTGATAAAACGTAGTTGTGCTTTTTGGCTTTCATCCCTAATAGAGACTATAGGACAGTGGTTACTGACACAAAGAGTGAACACCTCACTAATAGTATGAAAGAGACAGCTAATTCTGAACCAATTCACATGGAGTCTACATTAACAGGGTACATGCTTAAAGTCCCTGTAAAGTTGATTCAGTGATTTGCTTCTAAACACATTACACATGTTAGAAAGTAATTGCTGAAAACATGTGTAAAGACTGTGAACGATGTAGTACGGAATTGGGAAGTTAAACTGTTAAAATGTTTTTCACCATTTTCATGATCTGGATTGTTTTGGGGCGGGGCTAAATCATGACTTGATGATGTAGAGCAGTCATACTCGGCTTGACCCCGCCCCCTAACACTATATAAACACCAGCATCCGTGGTGATTTATCGAAACTCAATTTCCAGCGTATTCATGTGGACCAGTGAAACAGAGGTTTCGGCAGACGATGACGTCATAACCTTGATTTACATATGCGCAATTGTTGTTTTACACATTGAACATGCGGCAGAAACCTACAAACAATGGTGGACTACTGGTGTGTTTAGGTGTAGCTAGTACTGTTAGTTTTATGTACAGTATTTTCCCGTAAATATCCTGTATTTTTAACCATACCTAAAAATAAAAGTTAAAAAAAGGCTGGCGACGCTGCGATCTCATCCCAGCTTCCCGTTTCCCAAACAAATCCAATAATAACATTGTGTTTTTATAGTAGATGTATTTATTGTAATTTGTTGAAAAAATGTGCATAATGGAGCTTGAAACTGGGACAATCCCGGACAATCCAGGACATCGGATCACCGTAGTTTGAGCACAAGCAGCGTTACTTCATCATTACACCGCCGTGTGGATGTGTATAAATACACCACCCCAATAGTTTTCAAATCACCTCTCCGTCCGTGGTTCAGTTCACCAATGCCACGCTGTGCTGTTGTTGTATTCGCCGCTCAAGAAGACGCCCATTACGGTGCATGCTGCCAATGTTCTTCTGTGGTGTTTGATATGAAGCTGTATCTGCCCCCACCGGCCTGGCATGCTTATGTGAGCGTTCTGAATCGTTTTTGCTTACTCGTGTGGACGGAGATAGTTTCAAGAACACTGTTGGTGTGGACAGGATTTTTTTTTTTTTAACGGAGGGGGGAAATATATGTTTTTTAAAAATACCCATCAAACATGGACGTTATTCCAATGTAAAGGTTTATAAATGACTACACGGTTAACGGCTGGCCGTGTTTTCAGGGTCTTCAGCGGACACGCCCCCCAGCTTCTCTGAACAGAGGGAACTGCCTTTTTTTTTTCTCCACAAGTTTGAAATGTAATTTTATATACTTGCCGATTTTTTTTTTTTTTATAAAATTTGGCTCGGTGGTTAATCACACATTGTTCTGTGGTGTGAAAAACTCAGAGCACAATTTTATCTTCACTTTAAAGGTACTTTAAGTGTTTGTATCAGTATAAAAAAATACAACAATTATTGCCAAATATATATATAAAATATATAAAATGAGTTGCCCTCACAAAGAAAGGAGCCCCACTGCTCAGCCCCCACTGGTCCATATCCAGCAACCCCCACCCCCACCCCACCCCCACCCCTTACCTCTCTGCCTCTCCTCTGTCCAATCCACGGCCCGGAGCCCGTTTGACGGGGGCCCCAGAAGAAAATAGCCTCATATATATACACCCGAGAGGCGAGCTCTCGCTCTGAGTCCTCTACGCTCCTTGTGTGTTGTCACCCCCACCCCCGACCGGGAATTGTCTGTGTCTTGAAGTCACCTAACCGCAGAAATGGCCCCCAAGAAGGACGTTAAGGCTCCCGCCAAGAAGGCCGAGCCCGCCAAGCCCGCGGCCGCCGCGCCCGCACCGGCTCCGGAGCCCGCTCCCGCACCCGCCGCCCCGGCCGTCGACCTGTCCGCAGTCAAGGTATTCAAATATGGAGCATGCGTGTGTCCCGGGGTTTCTTGAAAGACTTCTAAAGTTTCTTAAATCAAAGTTATTATTATTATTATTATTGTTATTATTATTATTATTATTATTATTATTATTATTATTATTTATTTTTTACCTAACAGGAGCAGTCGAAAGAAGATGAATATAATAAAAATAATAATAAAAATAATAATAATAATAATAATTATTATTATTATTATTATTATTATTACGATGATTATTATTATTATTATTATTATTATTATTATTATTATTGTTATTATTATTATTATTATTTATTTTTTACCTAACAGGAGCAGTCGAAAGAAGATGAATATAATAAAAATAATAATAAAAATAAAATATATATTAAAAAAATAAATAAATAAATAAAAATATTATTATTACGGTGATTATTATTATTATTATTATTATTATTATTATTATTATTATTATTATTTATTTTTTACCTAACAGGAGCAGTCGAAAGAAGATGAATATAATTAAAAAAAAAAATAATAATAATAATAATAATAATAATTATTATTATTATTATTATTATTATTACGATGATTATTATTATTATTATTATTATTATTATTATTATTATTATTGTTATCCACGGGCAGGATTCAGATTGGTTGACTAGATGGGTTGCTGCCTGTGTTAGGCCTGTTTCTCTCTCTCACTCTCTCTCTGGATTTGCAAACTGTGTTGTGACTGCGGGGAATGTTTAAGGTTCAGTTTGCTCGAGTTTGGTGCCAAACTGCCAGTCAAAGAAAGTCAAAGAGGTAGTGAAGCTGAGGCTAGCTGGTACCAAGGAGAGCTCCGACCCTCCCACCGAACTCACCCACCTCAGACACTCCCCTATCCCCTTGTGATTGGACAAAAAAAAAATAGGTGCCACGCTGTGAAAGGGCAGAGTTGGGTGGCACCAAATGAGGAGATGTTTGTGTATCTAAAGATGGATCACCTACAGATCAAGTACCTCCGTCTGAGTGTGACACTAATTTTGGCAGAGAGATTACTTAAAGCCGGCTTTAGACGTGCTTGATTGAGAAGGGTCCAGGGGTCGACATTCAAGTCTGTGCAGGCAGCTGAATAATGTTCTGCTGTTCCCTAGATCATTGGTTCTCAATGTGGGGTCTGGGCCCCCCCCCAAGCGGGTCCTCCAAGAGAGTTCCAGAGGGTCCCCAGCAAAATGATTGTTAAACTTCACAAGTATTTCATTTACAAGATGTTAGCAGTGTTAGAGAATGTTTGGTCATAGCTTCGCAGTGATCCCCCTAACTATGGTGTTGGCAGGTATGGATATGAAAAAGGTTGAGAATCCCTACCTTAGACAATATGCATAGGGGTTTGTCGAGCTTTACTTTTGGAACAGTTACAGCGTTGTTTGCTTGAGCTTGATATTATTGCTCTGTGGACCGTGTTGCAGTCAGGGTCTGGCCAGCTAACATGACCGGTAGTGATAATCCGCACTGTAAACCTTTCGCAAATCTCAGTGGCTTCACGATCTAAGCAAGTCGCCAAAGGAATCACCTAATCACCTCTCAGAGTGGGGCGAAGGGCCCTCGGAGCTGAGCTCAGTCTTGGAGATGTTCGGTACGTTTGTACCACACGCTCATGAATGTTTTTTGTGTGGATCTCTAGGTGGACTTCACCCCAGACCAGATGGAGGGTGAGTGAACCCTCTTTTTTAACTTTGTCACTTCATCACATACACTTTAAAGAGTTTCCCCTCCGCCCAGAGTAAACAACTTTATCGCCGACAGACGGATCTATCTCAAATCTCTGACCTCTCCTCCATACAATAATATATGCTGCACTATACTGCGGGCTGCTGGGTATGCTGCTGTCAGCATTCCCCCGCTCGAGCTCGGGTCAACCTTCTTGAGCACCTGCCTTTAAAAGGAGGGGGCTCATATTCTCAGCTATGTTTAACAGTTACTACGGGAGTCATTCAAAAAAAAGGGGGGGGCGGGTGTGACCTATTTAGTTCTATGACACTTTTCCTTCAGTGCTTTGCAGTTTCAGAAAGAATCTAACTTTTGACAGGACCTCTCGTCTTTGGCCAAGCAAAGGCTTTGGGTTGCCTCTTTGAAAACTTCATTAGGCTGCACGGTCCCCTGTTAAAATTAACCACGTGGCCTCTGTGCATCCAGGTCAGTTGGCCGTGGCCTGAATAGACCTCCTGCAGGGTCACAGTGATGTACTGTTTGACAGTTGTCGAGGTACTTTTGAGAAGTGACTGAACAGAGGTCTTCTGCTACCAAAAGGTGACCAGGTCAAACAGCACCCGGCTGTAAGAAGAAGTTGATTTAGAGAACCAAAGGGCCTGATTCAAACAGACGCACAATTCGTTATTCCATGGTCTCCATAGGTCTTTATATGAGTGTGAGGTTAAATTACATAGAATTACGTTTAGTCCAATAAATCATGATATTCATGTCCTGTTGAAATTTGTGAATTTTCTGTCAATAGAGGACGTTGAGGTGGTCCAAATGCTCTCACCTCCATGCAGGCCACAACGAAGCATTTAGGTGTGTGGCCCATGTAGGGAAAACAGCATCACAGAATTTTACAGGCCACACATTTTGATGAAACAGCAGGCAGAGAGGGAGTGGCAGCTGACAAAGACAAATGAAATGGCTTAAAACAGCCACAGTCTCAGTTCGGTCAGTCTCAACCTGTTGACCCATCAATAGAAAAAGACATAGAGGAAAGAGAACATCCCCTCAAGAAAGAACGTCAGTGCCAATATCACAGGAACGTGATATGTTTGACTTGAACATCAACAGTTATATAGCTGATCTGAATGTAAGGCTGCCTTTTCAATGTCATAATTCTCTTCTGCCCACATCCCAGACTACAGGGAGGCCTTCGGTCTGTTCGACAGGGTAGGTGACAATAAGGTGGCCTTCAACCAGATCGCCGACATCATGCGCGCTCTAGGACAGAACCCCACCAACAAGGAGGTGAAAAACATCTTGGGAAACCCCTCCGCTGAAGGTAATGGATTGGAGATGTAGGGGTTACGTCTCTCACAGAGAATGTTTACTTACATGCAGGGAGTCTGGTTACAGATGTCCTAGTATTGGTTTGCTATATTTAAACAGTGGTGTGTTCAGAAAGTAAAAATGTAGACGTATGTAAAAGTAGAAGGGAAAACTGTATTTTGAGTAAACCGTGCTGGATTTGCTGGAATCGCCTAAAGCCAGAGGTCAAACTAGTGAGTGAGATAAATAATACACAGTGTATAAATAAAATACAAATAATATAACACTTTAAGACTTTTACTTCCAGACTCTTGAATGTATTATTTTTAATATTAAATTGTATTTATATTTTATTATCTATAATTTATATTTTGTTATAATTCGTTTTTGAATCATTTATTATATTTATATTTAACATATAACTCTTGATAACTATAATCTATAAAGTGACCTGATCAATTAAATAGGTCTAGTAACACCATACTCATAAATCCAATTCCACCTTTTTAATGAGTCAATTTCAACCATTATTTTTATAATGGTTGAAATTTTATTATTTTTATAGTATTTTATTTATTATTTTAATGTATATTTTTATAATTTATCTTTTAATTAACTTTTATTAAAATGATTTATTCATGTACAAATATTTTAATTACTGTACTTAAATTCTTGTACTAAAATTATCATCGTTAACAATATTAATGATGGTCTTAAATGATTGTACGTCCCTGTCACTTCACAATAAACCTTTCACCAACGCCGACCTTTTTCTCAAATCTCATGGCTTGGTTTTCAATTCATCAGTGAAACAGGTCCAGTCACACTCTACTCACCAATACACTGTCAACTTTTTTATGAATCAAAGAAACAATTTACTCTGCGTAATCTTTCAATCAGCGTCGCATTTAGTCAGGAACGGAAAATAAACTCGTTCTCTTTTTCCCCCTCCCAGACATGATCAACAAGAGAGTAGACTTCGAGGGCTTCCTGCCCATGTTCCAGACCATCGTCAACAGCCCGAACAAGGGAACATTCGACGACTACGTTGAGGGTCTGCGCGTCTTCGACAAGGAGGGCAACGGCACCGTGATGGGCGCTGAGCTCCGTATCGTGCTGTCAACGCTGGGTGAGTTATACTTCTGGGCGAGCTCTGGTGTTTTTTTTTCCTCAACATGTAACCGTGACCCTCCTCTCCCACGCCTGCAGGTGAGAAGATGACCGAGGCTGAGATCGACGCTCTCATGCAGGGCCAGGAGGATGAGAACGGCTGTGTCAACTACGAAGGTACGCCCCGAGCGCTTATCAATTCACTTCATAAACTTTAAAGACTTAGCGTTGCGTGTAATTCTCCAATCCACTTCGACACCTTCAAATACACACTCCGTGGGAAATGTTGCGTACTAACATTATGACAACACTGGAAAATAACATTGTCATAACTTGTCACATGTTTTGACCCACCCATCGTCGCACCCTTGACCAACTCTTCCCTTCCTTTTCCCCGCCCTCTATCTTTCCCTCCCAAACACCACCCCCGCCCCGCCCCATCGTCCGGTCCATCCTCCTCCTCTGCAGCCTTTGTCAAGCACATCATGTCCGTGTAAGGAACCTGCCGAGCATCGTATTTTTAATGTGCAGACCCCATGGTGTCCAGACATCCGCTCGCCGTTTCCTGCCTCCACCCGAGGAAACAATAGGACTATGAGATGTTGGTTTTTTTTTTTTTTTTTTTTTTTTGTTCGACTAGACTTTTTTGTTTTTCACTTATCACATCGGTGCTCTCTTCATCTCATGTCCTCCTCCTCTTCCTCCTCCCCCTCCTCCTCCTCCTCTCCCTCGTCCACCCGGCCTCGTTGCACATACTTTCACCTTCACAGTGGAGCAGTGAGGGGAGGTGCTATAGGAGGGGTAGGCGGTGTATAGGATCACCTCCTAAAATTAAACCCCAACCCACCACAGTCATACACACATATATCAGTTTGCCACGGAGTGACTGGCTTGGCCCAGGACAGGCCGTCAATATGAATCCCTTTCGTAAACGCCTCCCCCGAGTCTTAAATTATTAAACTTCTCCTCTGTCACTTCACAATAAACTTTTCACAAACTTTTTCGGATTTTATGGCTTGGTTTTTGACTCTACATTACAGATCTGGATTTCCGCCAGAAGTTGTAGGACACGCTCCGCAATATCCCAGTGGGTACTGGGGGCCGCTGAAGTAACTTGCTAATTCCACGTAAAATCTATTAGCTAGAATGAGCGATAAAGTGGGCACAGAGCTCTACCAAACGTCCACTTTTAATCAGATTCATTGTCTTTTGAATGTTTTTTAAACGGCGGCAGGTATTCAGAAATAATTGACTGACTGCTGCTATTGACCAATCAGAATCCAGCACTCCATGGTGTCGTGTAATAATTGTTGATAATACCAGTACATCAAAATGATGGTTAATATGGTCATCTAGACACAGATGTCTAAACTTTTAAATCAAATTTAGCCATGTTTTTGTTTCTATTTACACAATATGAGAGTCCCTCGAAATAAATTAAAATAAAAAATAACAACTGATTAAATAACGACAACGCTCAGATCTCAGTTTTTGTTCTTAGTTTATTATTATTATCTGCTGTTATTGGTGTCATATCAACAGGAGGAAGAAAAAAACTGCTTACATCTACTTGACCTTTCAAATACATTTACAGTTGCTGTAAGGTGGGGCGCGGGGGGTACAGGGCTTTGAGGGATTGTGCAGAAAAAACACAGAAGCCAACAAACAGTCACGGGTGAGGATAATAAAGAGCTGCAGGGCTAGGAGAAAAAAGATGTACCACAAATGTGTGACTGGAAAAAAAAGGAGGAAAAACTAAAGACTAGGCGATTTACACTTCCTAACAGGCGGTCAGTTTGCTTCTTCTTTCATGAAAATGTCCCTTTTATGGATTTTTTTTTCATCAAAATATGTTTTCTTCCACTGTTTTGACCCCAAATATCACCACAAAACACTGGCATCCCAATAAAAAGAAAATGATGGAATCACACACACCCATGCGCGCACACACACACACACACACACACACACACACACACACACACACACACACACACACACACACACACACACACACACACACACAGAGGTTTGGGGGGCTCCTTTCATATCCCTGCTAGGCGAAGATCATCTACAGTAAGCAGATTTATTCAACAAGGCAACAATATATTCTCAGGGGTTTGATTTTTTTTGTTTGTTTTTTGGGTTTTTTTTTTTTTTTTTTTTTCCTCCCCCAAATGGAGATGCGTGGGATGAAGATACAGGCTCTATCGACGTTGATTCTTCTAATTTATAAACAGTTTGCGTAGAGAACTACAAGTTGAGTCTATGGTGCCTCCTCCTCAGGAACATCGGCAAGGTCGTCACAAAGCGCAATACTGTAAACAACTAAAAACTACAAAAAAAAAAAAAAACATGGACTCGTCAATTTTTTTTGTCCCCCATTGATTCAGGAAATAACTTACTAAAATGATTGAATCTTATTTTTTTCATTTTTCAAAATACAAAATAGCCTCTTTTTGTATTAGAGTCAATACATGCGTCTCATAACATGGACTAGTTCTTGCAATTTTTGCAGTTCTAAATGTAATTTTTACAGTTATAGCCAGACAGTTATTAAAATCAATTTCAGAGATGTCGGTGGCAAAGAACTTACGTGTTTATACATGTATTTATATATATTTATACTCGTTAAATATCATATCTATGGATGACAGTAAGAATAGTTGACTTGTTGAGGGTGGTGTTGCTGGGGGTGGGGGCGGGGGTGTCGGCGTCCATGCACATTTTACTTAGCGATAAATAAAACAAAGAAACACGTGCTCACTTGGTGTCTCGGCCACATCGACTACTATTAACCTATTTAGTGTAAGTTAAGAAAGAAACACTATAGCTTGCTCCAAGCACTGATCCGAGACCGAACGAAGACCGTTGCGTGGCAGCCTTCTTCTAGACCTCCTTCTAGGCAGCTTCTAGACCTGGCACCCTGGTCCGAGACAAGAGAAACCGTTTGGGCGACGATCTGGGACCAGCGCTCAGACTGAACTATTCTATGCACCATTGTCCAAAAGGGGAACGAATGAATAGGGCGTGAATATAGCGCGCGAAAAAGAGGACCGAAGTGTGGACACGTTTCTCAGTTGAGTCTCTATTGGGTTGTGGCAGTAGGCGGTTTCCTGTAAAGACGGCGGTTGTAGCTGAGCGGGGATCGGGCGGGTGAGTGGGTAAGAAGCAAAGGGGTCAACTGTGAAGGTGGGACCAGTCCAAGGGGTTGAGGCTTCCACAGTACCAGGAAAAGAGGGATTTGTAGAGAAGCGTGTAAGGTTCTCACAAGCCCTGCTTGGCCAGGGCGGCGGTGACGTCCTCGGCCAGAGTGGCCAGTTGGGGGGACTCCAGCATGTTCAGGCTGCCGGAGGAGGACAGGTGGCTCTCCCGGTGGTCCTGGGGGGACACGCCGGGCGACTGGGCCGTGATCTCCACCCCGTGGTCCCCCCGCGCCTTGGTGAGGTCGCGGAACGGCACCTTGTGGCTCTCGATCTGTGGGCGGGAGGCGGGGGAAGGAGGAGGCAAACGGAGGGGGTTAAAAGATACCTCCAGATATGTTCGGACCCACGGCTTCTTGTTCGGGGGGGTTTACCTGGCTAACTTCATCGTCAGTAAGGGCGCGTATCAGAATGGGCTGGAAGGAGGGGAGTCGCTTCCGTCAGGGGTGGGGTTGGAAACGGGGGCCGGGGGGGCGTGGTCTGTGACACTTACCAGACTGTGGCCGCTGTCGGGAGTGTGGTACGAGTTTTCCAAGGAACCCACCTTGGCCTGGGCCTTGTCTTTGAAGTCCAGCTTCACGCTCTCTATTCGTATATTGCCGCCCCCTGCAATCAGAGAGGTCACAGAGGGGATGGGGGGTGGGGGAGAAAATTAAAAGGTGAAATACTTCAGATTGAATATTACTTCTCAGAAGTACAGCACCCATGAAAGGGTTCACTTAAAGCGATGGGAGATGCATGAACTGTGGTTTAGCTCGGGCAAAAATATCTGTCGGGGATAAAAGGAACGACTTCAATCACGCGGAATTCGTTCAAATGTTAACCCTGAGAATGTAAGAATGACATCCCAAAGAGGTGAGCGTTTCTGCAGTTGCTTGATGAAAGTGCCTGCAGATGGCGCTGCAGCAACACAATTCAGTCACCGAGGGTTTCCTACCGCCGTCATCAGGGATCCGCTGCTGGTACTGTTCCACTCTCTTTCGCTACCCATTATATGTATCTCACATATAATATGTAATATGAGGTATTCAAGGTTTGGGAAAGTTTAAAGGATGGGCCGCTATTTTTGATCAATTCAAATGATTTTCAGGTTAATCCAACCCTCACCGGGCGTGAGAGATGTCCTGCTGAATGGGAATAACCACAATTCAGCTTTTAAAAAATACAAAAGATTGTTCAATTGTTCCCTAAAGATTGTATTTCATACTATGACTTTGTCCTTCGCTGACGTTCCTGTGCTTCTGCCGTGGCTCTTGAGAAAACACAAGGTCGGGCTTTAAGCCGGGCGAAGAATTTGACGTGTCAAAGCTGAATCTGACCCTCTCGTTACATCATGTTTGGGCGGAGCCCTCAGGGGAATCTCTCACGCCCGGTCACGGCTAGAAGGTAAAGATCAACATAAAATATTCAACATTTTTTTGCTTTAAGGTTGTTCTCCGTTTCCGCTATAACTGATGACTGCCGAGTCCGTCCATTACCTGGTCGATGGCGGATGTTGTCCAGGGATCCGCACTTGGAGGTCACGTGACTCACGTCAATCTTCTTGTTCTGGATCTGGACCTGCAGGGGGCGGTGTGGTCATAGTTCAGCCGAAAAAGAACATACATTGATAACGCTACATGGATAACGCTAATGATGTTTCACACACGGGGCGGACAACGGCGGGAAAGCTGAGCTTCTCCTTAACTGGAAGGACGAAAAACACAATGTGCTCAAGCTGATGGCGACCCTTTCAGAATAACGGAACAACTGTACGATGTTTTTCATGGTTTTTCATGGCAGCATGTTTTCATTCCCTTTGTCTGTGATTGACACGCAATGTGCCTCTAGAATAGAAGCAAATACTAAACACACTGCCAAATTCGATAAAAGGAAATAAGAAACAAAAACTACATTTCGGAAAAAAAAAAAGGGAAACAATTATGGTATGTGAAGAAGATTTCTTAAAACTTAATTTTTCTTTCTTGTGACAGAAATGATCTCATAACAGCACGCAAAACATTGTCATTTAGAAGATGACTTTTGTCTGCTATTCTCTTTTAAAAGTTATTTATTTCTCTTTAAAAATCGATAGAATTGTGCACTTTTAATATTTTTTTAAGAAGTTGAAGACACATTTTCTCAAAGCGAACTAAATAATGCTAATACACATTATAGGCCGGTAAAATTTTTTTTGCATTTTCAAGATTTTTAAGAATTCCTCCCAATCTGATAAATGCAGATGCTGCCATCTGGTGTCCTTTACTTTACACCAACTGCGTCAACATTGAGCCCAAATACAAGCTACGTTCTGATACAGATAGAATTCAAAGATAGTTCAAAGATAGCCCTTCAGCGTTTGAACATATACCATAAACCTGTGAAATGAAACACCATACTATAAATGTCCGACCGGAAGACAGTAAGAGGGCGCTTCAGATTTGAAATTTGCCACGGGCAAAAGACACTCAAGCAAGAACCCCCTTGGGAATCTGAAGAGAGAGGTTAAAAAAACAAAGATGGTGCGAAGGGAGAGTCAATGAGACGGCAGACAGAGCTGAGGTTAGAAGAGGTTTAGACACAGTGGAATGAAATCACCCGCAAGCGCGGGAAAGAAGGGAAGCGCTGCCCGTCCATCTAAATTAACCCCTGTGGTTGGACCTCCGTTTGCCGAGTAAGCGCCTCGGCTGAGGCGCTTTCTTGTAACCTGAGCACCGGTGTTTACTTTCCGAGTCTGTTCCCGCTTGATTCGATCATTTTGTTTGGGAAGGGATTTAGAGAGGGTGCAGGGTACACACAGAGCAATTACCAGATTGGACCCACACGATGCTGAGGGGACAAACTAAATGCCTTAGCCATCGTGTTCATCAAGACACCCCTGGGGGCCTTTGTTTGGTCAGTTTCTTTCCACTAAACATGCACAGAGAAAAATAAAGGCGCCAACCGGGTCCAAAAGTGGTTCTTCTGAGTGACGTCTCAGGAGAATCATTTTTGGTTCTGTCAAGGACATTTCAGTCCAAAGTTCTTCAAAGAACCTCTTCTTTGCCCTCCTCTGCTTGAGACACCAGCGTTGAGTTTGTCCAAATTGCATTCCCAAGAAACAGGTAAGAACCATTATTTTTCTTTATCTACAGTGCCCAGTGTCATGCATGGGGCCAGCAGGGATATATCAGAGTTAAAAGACAGAGATGGAATGTGATTTGTGTCGGCGTGGGGTGAACCATGGGCCGCAGATCGTCTCGTCTCTCCGCCGATCTGACAACCCGATCTGCCGATCTCGGTCTTAACGAGACTCCTCATTACAGTATGCGCCCAAAAGCCAGTTGTTATTCCAGCGGTCCGCGGGCCCGTTTCCCCCCATTGGGACACAAACCACGGCCGGAGGAATAAGGTGTGAGTGCGAAGCGGCCGCCAGCACCCACGCTCCCGGGATGCATGTAAGATACTGCACATGGTTAAGGACAAAATGAGAAGGAATGTAAAGAAAACGAGAATAAACACCCAAAAGCACACAGGAACGATGAGAGAGCGAGAGAGAGAGAGAGAGAGAGAGACAGTGCAAAGACTCACATTTCCACCTCCAGCTGAGTGGCCCCTCCTGTCCAGGGAGCCACACCTAGACTGAACATGGCTAAAGTCCAGCTTAACGCTGGAGATGAGCACCTGCAAGGGGCCAGAGTCGGTAGGGAGACAGTGAGTTTGAGGGGGAGGGAAATGGCACTTTATCTCAAACTTCTCTGAAACGTTTTTCTCACTTATCATGATGCAGTTCCAACCTTAGGCCGTCTCAGGCCCTGGTCACACCGGCATCCATTTGATATATTTCAAATCATCGCGAGCGGTGGTGGATTCGTTAAGTCAATTCGCCAAGATACCCATTTGTAGAGTTTGTCGTGAGCGGACTTACTGACACAACGGACAAAGAAATGTTTGGCGTTAATGGACAGCAAGACCATTTTGCAAAGGAGAGTCCAAAATGGAGAAAGCTTTCTAACATCCCGTCGTCCATCCCATATCGAAACATCCCATTTTGTACAAAATTCTGCTCCACCGTAAAATGTTTTTTTTTTACAGTGAGCTTTAATTATGAGGTATAATTATGTCAGTCATGTTTCCTTCATTTGGGTTTTTTTCTATATGCATACATACATATATACTGTACATACATACCGTATAAGTATCTTCTACTGCCAATTTCCGGCATTAACCAGGGTCAAGTGTACATTACTGTAAAATCCTTTCTGTGTTCGGTTGCAGCACTGTTGGTTCTATTCTCTGATGACTCTCAAAATGGATGTCATTGTCACTTCCAACCAAGTCAAACACCTTTCCATGACGAGCAGTGGTTTGTACCAGAAGTCTTGAAGGATTTATCACATGCATTTGACTATCAGCTCAAGCCTTGACCCTATGGTATAGCCATCCAAGTAGCATAACAACAGCGCCTCCTAAAACACTGGATTTAACCTCTTTCTCAACTTGAATTGAACTGCACGTTTTGAAAGGGCCGTTGGGTACGTCTTTGGGGCTGTGCAGTTAGATCACCGATTTGGCCATGGCCATGCCTTCTCCGTAGTTAAAAGGAGACCGGTAGGAGAAACAGACAAAGCAAAGCAGGAACAGCACAACAACGCAACAGATCTGAGATACATTTCAAAAATACATTTACAACAAACCATAAATCTTTACAGGAAAAACAATTCACAATGAATTGATTGCAGCCGCTAAAAGCGGCATGAATTATCAGTTGCGCCTGCTGTCTGTGCCGTCTCAGCGTCTTTTTTGTTGTTGAGTCCAATTTGCGCTTGTTCAGCATCTGATCGCAATTGTCCATGTGGCAAAGGAAATGTTCCGTGTGATTGGAGAGCCATTACGCATTTAAGCGTACAGTTGCCCGTTTTATGAATTATCAGTCTTAAATAAATATAAAACTTTAAATAATTGCGCGTGGGTTGCGCAGGGGGAGACCCAGATACGTGGAGATGGGCAACGCAGACACGGGTAACAGGGGGTCCGTGTAACGGGGAGATACCCCGGGTTTTACACGTTTTGTTAGGTTTATGTGCAGTGAGTATAAAACATTTAAATAGTATGAGTAAATGTATAATAAAACTTACTCTTCCCTCACAGTTCATTTATTACATGAATAGAATGTGTATGTATTTACATTTTAACTTAAGAAATTCCAGTTCTGACTCAATCTTAATATTACTATGTAGAGATGATGGCAGTTATTTTCATATGTTTTGCTCGACCAAGTTCCGGGCCCCTGCACCCGAGGCCGCAGCCTGCGGAGCTGAGGTTCAATGCCATCTGTGGTTCAATGGCAATTTTGACCACTTTATCGCTATTACCTATAACTTTTTTTATTTTATTTTATGTTTTAATCTTTTGAGTTTAACAGGAATTATGGAACCGTTTTTGTCAACATTTGTTCTTCTTGTTTTTCTGTTATTTGCGCAGGTTTAGCGGCTGCAAAAGCCGCACAATCCTTTTGTGAATTCGTCTCCCCCAGTGAAACAAGACATAAAGGTGGAGGGAAACATGGTTAAAGGTCAGAGACAGAGAAGGAAAAGACAGAAAAGGTGGAAGATAGAGAATGCATTAATATTTTTTTTTTTTATTAAGTTAATTCGCACAGGAGATTTCAAGATGGTGCCTAAAATAAAAAAAACCAAGGCATACCTTCCAACATTACACCCACCCAGAGAAACACAGAACGACCCTGCTAATCCAAAACTCACTTATTCGAATGTTCAAATTATCCAAGCCCAGCAGGATTCGTACATGCAAAGGCTATACAGTAGTTCCAGTTACAAATTTGAATGTTTTTTTTTTTTTTGATTTTACATTTAAGGATCAAAATGTGGGTATATAACATTGCATATCAGTGTTTCCTTCTGGTAGAGTTTCATTTTATTTCCAATAAATGATTTTCTGTCGTATGTGTAGTTCCATCTCTTTTCATATGCAGCTTCCAGATAAGTAGCCTATAGCCTATTGAGACCAAAACATTTTCTGAAATGCAACTGTGGGCATGTTTGTTTGGCGTTTAAAAGGCATTTGAGAATGCACAAGTGGCAATGGGGCGACTGGCAGCATCAAGAGAGGCAGTTCTGACTGTGAATACATTGTCAAGTCAAATCGAATGTATTTAAAAGCACATTTAAAAATAACAAATGCCGACCAAAGCGCTGTCGGGTAAATTATAAGGAAATGATACATTGTGGAAGGAAGACATAGAGTATATACCTCATCTACAGGGGTATATATAAACAACCAGACAACCAACAAGAAGAGGAAACTTCAGTTTTGGACGCAGAAGGGCAAAAGTGCTCCAAGTATTACAAAGAGGGTCTGATAGTGATGTTTGGAGGCCACACGTTTGACACCAATTATCTTTTTTGAAAGCCTCTGGGAACATTAGCATGTGTGATCTCACAGGTTCCCTTCTCAAAAGGTGTTTTTCCTTCTTACCTTTTGGGTCTTTTGGGGGAGTTTTTCCTTGGCTGTTCCAGGGTTAAAAAGGAGAGCTCAGGAGGAAGTGTCGAATTGTCCTAGTAATGTTGACCTGCAAAAGCCCTTTGAGAAGGTAACGGGAATATCCATATGTCTTTGGGAGTGTTAGGCACCCCGCCAGAGCTCTCCAACAGAAGCTGAAAGAACCAAAACAGGCTTCAACCCTCTTAATAGATTTGCTATGGACAGGCTGTGTCTACTCTATTCCTCGGTCAGTGTCCTTGACCATCTCCTGTATGGAGCATGGCAGGGACAGAGGGGAAGGAGGGAGAGGTGGTAGGTCGAAGGGTACGTACATTGCCTCCACGGGGAGTGTACTTCAAATTATTCCTGGAGCCGCACTTTGACTGTACGTGACTGAAGTCCAGCTTCTTGTTTAAAATCTGAATCTATGGAGAGATGCAGAGATAGAGATGGGCGTCTTAAATGGCGGATGGAGGTGAACGCGTGAAGCAATCGGGGAGGACATCGGGGAAGACAAGAACATTACACGGTCACAACAAAATGTTAGACAACAGCTTTGTTGCGTGTTTGAGAAAGAGAGAGAGAGAGAGAGAGAGAGAGAGAGAGAGAGAGAGAGAGAGAGAGAGAGGGAGAGAGAGAGAGAGAAAGAGAGAGGGAGTGTATGATGTTTATGGGAGTGTATGATTGTTAACATGCTGATAGCCCTGACGGTGCTGAGGTATACCAGTGGGTCTTTGGTCCATGTTAGGCTGTGGGCGGATGATAGATATAGGGTGATGGAGATGAGGCGGAGCACTGATCTCCAGATCCACGAGGCGGTGCGATTGCCCAGGGTCGGAAGACATTGGCCTCTGAGCTTCTACAAGCACAGTCATTGGACAGGTCAGCTTCAGGGTGGGGGGTGGTTCTCCATGGGCATAGCGAGGTTACCTAAAGGATTATCCTGGAGCATCCGTGGAGCCGATCTTGGACTTGACGTTCTTGAAGTCGGGCAGAGGCTGGTTGATGATGCGCAACTGCTTGGGCGTGGTAGCGGGCGACTTGGGCGGGGTGCGCATCACCGCCATCACCTTCCTCTCCTGCGAGATGAGGCTGAGGGAGCGCGGGGTGCCGGGCGTCCGCGAGCATGACGAGTAAACTTCAGTTTTGGACGCAGAAGGGCAAAAGTGCTCCAAGTATTACAAAGAGGGTCTGATAGTGATGTTTGGAGGCCACACGTTTGACACCAATTATCTTTTTTGAAAGCCTCTGGGAACATTAGCATGTGTGATCTCACAGGTTCCCTTCTCAAAAGGTGTTTTTCCTTCTTACCTTTTGGGTCTTTTGGGGGAGTTTTTCCTTGGCTGTTCCAGGGTTAAAAAGGAGAGCTCAGGAGGAAGTGTCGAATTGTCCTAGTAATGTTGACCTGCAAAAGCCCTTTGAGAAGGTAACGGGAATATCCATATGTCTTTGGGAGTGTTAGGCACCCCGCCAGAGCTCTCCAACAGAAGCTGAAAGAACCAAAACAGGCTTCAACCCTCTTAATAGATTTGCTATGGACAGGCTGTGTCTACTCTATTCCTCGGTCAGTGTCCTTGACCATCTCCTGTATGGAGCATGGCAGGGACAGAGGGGAAGGAGGGAGAGGTGGTAGGTCGAAGGGTACGTACATTGCCTCCACGGGGAGTGTACTTCAAATTATTCCTGGAGCCGCACTTTGACTGTACGTGACTGAAGTCCAGCTTCTTGTTTAAAATCTGAATCTATGGAGAGATGCAGAGATAGAGATGGGCGTCTTAAATGGCGGATGGAGGTGAACGCGTGAAGCAATCGGGGAGGACATCGGGGAAGACAAGAACATTACACGGTCACAACAAAATGTTAGACAACAGCTTTGTTGCGTGTTTGAGAAAGAGAGAGAGAGAGAGAGAGAGAGAGAGAGAGAGAGAGAGAGAGAGAGAGAGAGGGAGAGAGAGAGAGAGAAAGAGAGAGGGAGTGTATGATGTTTATGGGAGTGTATGATTGTTAACATGCTGATAGCCCTGACGGTGCTGAGGTATACCAGTGGGTCTTTGGTCCATGTTAGGCTGTGGGCGGATGATAGATATAGGGTGATGGAGATGAGGCGGAGCACTGATCTCCAGATCCACGAGGCGGTGCGATTGCCCAGGGTCGGAAGACATTGGCCTCTGAGCTTCTACAAGCACAGTCATTGGACAGGTCAGCTTCAGGGTGGGGGGTGGTTCTCCATGGGCATAGCGAGGTTACCTAAAGGATTATCCTGGAGCAGTACTACGAAAAGGGGAATTTTGGGTGGTATACTCATATATATGCAGGATCAAAGTTACGAAATAGTTGAGGTTGAGAGAAGGTTATGAAGATCGCTCCGTTCGAGGGGCAAACATTTACCCTCGTCCACAGCCATCCACATGATGGAAATGTCTCTTAGGTATTGACCAGCATGGGACACGGCATGTTCTGTAACTGCGTGGATATGAATGCCTTTTTTGTCTGCCCCTTTTTTGAACTGGTTCCCCTTCAAAAAAACTTGGAATGTGTATAAGTTCTGAAGGGTTTGTCACTTTAGAAAAATAATATTTAGTTTGTAAGTGTATTCATTCATTCATTCATTCATTCACTCCTTTAAAACAAGTTAATATAGGTCTTTTTTAAGTTTTTTGCTGAAAATACCACTCAGATTATGCATTCTAGCCATTCTAGCATGCCTCTTCACCCCTCTGTTTCTTATTCTGTGGCTTTGAAATGCAAATTAGCCGCTCCGCTTACAGATATTCAACTAACAAACAAATACTGTAAACGTGATTGTGGATCCTGCAGCAAGTAACGCCAGTAACTATCTAGAAAATGGCATCTAATGTTAGCGCTTGCCCGTGCTAAACAGCGTACGAAGCACACAGCACGGTTATTTAATTAATCACCTCGGCAGCCCACATAAAATTGACCGAGTTGTGATATAACACAGTTTGTGTGTAATAAAGATGGCTACTTGATTTGAGTGCCGGAGTTGGCAGTAGACTTCCCTTTTGAAGTGACTTTGGGCTCAATGTAAGACACAATAGGGTGTTGACAGGAAACTCTCAAAATGCCAAACAGCTGACAATTGCAAGCGCACAGCCCCAGTTGGTGTTTTCAAAGCCCCCTTATAGGAGCAAGAATAAGGTTTATGGCACGACTGGGCATGTTTTTAGACAAGGACAAAAAGTTTGTTGCACAAAAATGCAAACTATTTCTATTTACAGATGAAGAATATCGCTTTAGACAAGAACTGGATTTGAAATGTATCCCCATTTTGGTCCTACTTATATCACAACAAGTATCAAATATAAACGATACAAATAATGAATTTGCACTTATTTAATAGGGCAAAATGTGCTTGTTAGTCAGGCAGACCACAAGGTATTTCACATATAACGTTTCCCTTTCTCCAAGGTATTTTCTCCCTTGAAATCCACTAAAACGGCATAAATAGCAGAGTAGCAGAGAGAGAGGCGCTAAGTGTTTTGTCCGGAGGCTTTCTACTGAGCCTCAGTAGAAAGCAACATTAATGTGCCTTTAAACCGCTCTTAAGATATCCTATAAAAGGGGCAGAAAGCGCTATGAGGCCAGGATAACATTTTCGGCAGTCGGTGCTAGAGACAGACTAGGGAATTTGGGGGAGTAGTCGGGTCAAACTCTGCCCAGACAGCACGTCTGCCGACACACAGAGCTACACACACACGCACGCACTCACACACACACACACACACACACACACACACACACACATCATGATCATCATACATACGTCATCATACATCATATAGCTACAGCAAATAGACATCTTGCTCCCTTTTTGTTGTTGTTGTTGTCTAGCACCTGTGTTGTGTTTTCACCGCCTCGCTCGCTGTCAGGTGTGCGTCGATCCTACGCCCCCCCATCCCCCCCATCTATAGCTCTCTGAGGCTTCCATGGCAACGTGGTGCTGCCAGAGCAGCAAAGATGTCTTCACACACACACACGCGCACACACACACACACACACACACACACACACACAAACACACACACACACACACACACACACACACACACACACACACACACACACACACACACACACACACACACACACACACACACACACACACACACACAAGCATTTACATATACTCAGCTGTGACTCATTTTTGCAGCACTAGGGAGTTGTTTAAGAGATACAACCAGTCAGAAAAGAACCCAAAACTGTTTGACACATATCAATCATCCAGATGTACCCAAGCACATGCCTGAATATTGTTCACTGTCTGTGCTTGATATTCAAACCGACATTGACATATGAATTTGGTGAATGAAAAGGCGTTGATGACTTGGAGTCTGAGTTGTTAGGCTCCAGGCTAGTACCTAGCTTGGATTTCTGGAGCTCTTGCCTCAAAAAATAAAGGTTATCGAGAAGTAGGGGGCTCTGGAGGGGGGTCAAAGCAAGGGCCACCTTGCTGCCCAGATCGCACACCCTCCTCTGCTTTGGGAGCAAAAGCTGTCACAACCTGTCAGAGTCTGCTGGCCAGACACTCAAAGGACGGACACACACACGCACGCACGCACGCACACGCACACACACGCACGCACGCACGCACACGCACACGCACACACGCACGCACGCACGCACACACACACACACACACACACACAGACACAATGAGGAACTTTGCATGTGCAGGGCAACAAACATGATTACTGATGCAGAAGAGAGTGACACATATTCAGTGCAAGGCTATTTCCCCCCTTCACACTCCTATCAGCCGAGCCTTGTTAGAGCTGATCTGTACAAACACACTGCCCCTTCTACCGTGGTTCTTCTTCCGTCCCCAGCGCCACAACTGCGCTTGAGACTCGAGATGCAGCGGGTCAGTAAGCCGTGGGGCTCAAATACAGTCTGTTTGGAGTAAGAGTCCGGTCTAAGAAGGATACGATGGTGTTGTGCGTAGCCACAGCAGTGGTAACAAGACACAGCCTATACACTGAATGGGAGTCCATTTATCAGGGACACTCTAAACCTGTACTGCATTATATTGAATATATTCATTTTGATTGTGTTGAGCATTGAAAGAGTGCAGCTTAATTGGGTCGAATGTCCCAACGCGGTGCTCTCTTTGCAAGAAGGAGCACAATTCAAAAGTTGAATCACTGCTTGTGCTTTTTTACCTGGATTGCCATGACAGGACTTCAGAATGGAAGACAAAAGAAAGAGGAGAAGATTGGAGGAGGATGAGAGGGCACGACTATGAGATTGGGTAGGTACAGTATGTGGGACAAGGGGTAAGAGAAAGCCACAGGTAACGTCCAAAGCTTGGGGTGGGATGGAGACACTCACAATGAGCCATAAAAACACAGTATCAAGTCAGAGATCTGAGAGATTGAATAACATGAATAGGTGAAAAATCTGCGGAGAAACTCGACTTGTACTTTTGCCGACCATACCTGGCCTCCCTTGGGCTGGTACTTGATGTTCTCCGTGGAGCCGATCTTGGACTTGACGTTCTTGAAGTCGGGCAGAGGCTGGTTGATGATGCGCAACTGCTTGGGCGTGGTAGCGGGCGACTTGGGCGGGGTGCGCATCACCGCCATCACCTTCCTCTCCTGCGAGATGAGGCTGAGGGAGCGCGGGGTGCCGGGCGTCCGCGAGCATGACGAGTAGCTGGGCGGGGTGCCCGGGGTAATGGCCGTGGAGCCCGGGGTGCGGGGCGTGGAGTGCCCGCTGCGCGCCGAACGGGAGCGAACCGACTCCGTGCCTGTTAGTTGGGGGGTGGGGGGTGGGTGAGCGTGGGTTGGGGGTGAGATAGACCAGTCGGGTGAAAGGTTAAATGGGTCATTTAGAAGCACACTGCAAAGGCTTTCCTGGATTATTATGAAAATCACTATGTGATAATCCACGATGAAAAATGACGTGATGATCGAATACTATTAGTTATCCTCCTTCGGTGGTATCGGATCATCAAGAAATTACAATATCTCCTGTTGTGATAGACCAATTTGTCGTCTAAATTAATCATGATGAGAAAACAGGTTCCGATATATACAGTACACTTGGAGTACATTTCCAACTGCAGTACTTTAAATTATCATAGCGTTAGACTGGATTCTTCAGAAGGTCCCGTATCACTTCATCACCTGAGTCAATCCTGTCAAATGCTTTGTTGTGTCTTAATGGCTGTTTCTGATATGTCAGTTTCGGAATCAAGAAGTAACTGGGAGCCTCGGGGCCTTTCACGTGGGATTTTTAATTCCTAAGAAGACGTTGTGATATTGACAGATATCGAGTGACTGTTGTGATAACTGCCTCAATATCAGCCAGCCCACGCGCCAACGCAAACATAACAGCATCAAGTAAAACATGGCATTAACTAGTGAACAAGTTCAGACTGAACGGGTGTGAATAAAAATTTGATGAAATGTGAATGAAAATTAGATGATATTTTCTCACACTTTCCGTACAACGAACGGTATTTTTCAATTCACTGAGGGTAAACTTGACGGAACAGAAAGTGACAGGAAGTTGGGGGCGATGATGCAGGAAAACCGAAAATAATAAAGGTCTTCACAATCAAGATATGAAAACATGCTAGAATATATGAGGCAAAGCTAAAGGCGGTCTGATGGAAATGTAAATGACAAATTGGACAAAAGAAGTGCAAAGCCAAGGCGACTCAGTAGCAGCTCTTTCTACCTGTCATGCTAGGGGCCCGTCCTGTCCTATGCTCCGCCCTCATCTCAGTGCGGAACGCTATAGGAAGGGAAAGGGGAACGGTTTGTTTCTTTATTTTGTAAGGAAAGTGCAACGGGTCTGAGAAGTGGGGGTTGGTCTGCTGCAAACAGTGAGTTATGAGAGCATCAGACAGGCAAACAAAGATGCAGAAACGAGAAAAAACAGGTGGGTAGGTACAAAGGTAAGTAGGTAGGTAGGTAGGTAGGTAGGTAAGTAGGTAAAAAGATACAGCAGGAGGATAAACAGGTAGGTAGGTAGGTAAGTAGGTAAAAAAGATACAGCAGGAGGATAAACAGGTAGGTAGGTAGGTAGAAAAATAGGCAGGTAGCTATTCCAGCAAGATGGCTTACAGGCGGGTCTGCGCGGGGCGATGGAACCAGAGCTGGTGTAGGAGCTCTCGTCACGTTCGTGGTGACTGCGGCGACTCAGGATGGAGGTGGGCCGCGGCAGCGAGGTACTCTTCTCAGGGCTCCGCAACCCCCCATCCTGTAACACACACACACACACACACACACACACACACACACACACACATTAAACCACTGGCCTACATAGGAGTAGCAGCCGTAATGCAGGGCATGCCCATATTGGGCATGAGACTGTGCAGGTTGTGCATTCATCGCTATGGGATCTAATTCCACTCATGGCACCGATCTCATTGAAAAGCTCAATCCTGCGGCTGAAAGTACCCCAGTTTACATTCATTTTCTCTTGCAGGTAAAACCTGAGGGAAGTATAAAAACCACAGGGCACCTGAATACAATAAATGACATCCACATTGGAAAAAAAAATAATATGCAGGGGAGGATCCATTTTCCCTTCAAGCTTTACCAATTCATATTTCAAAGACTTCCTTTGCCGTCCTGCTCACTTATAAAGGAGAAAGGAGGAGAGATTTTAAATACCTATTTATAAGTGGGTGTCATCTCTATTTCACCGATACACCACCTACCTTGCCCACAGCTCGGTGAAACACCGGGGAGCCTCTGGTCTCAGCTGAGGACAGACAGGTCTGTACTAACTCCTCGGACAAAGCGTGGCTGTAAGAGGAGGAGGTGCTCGGGCGACCGGGCAGATGGGTGGAGCTGGCAGACCCCCGCGACAAGGCGGTGGGAATCTTTGTTAATGGCAAGCGATGGGCATGGCACTGAGGTGGCGCGGCGACGCCGATGGGGAGGATCACGATGATGAGATGCACAACACCATCAAAAACACAGGACACACAGATGAAGACGACTTTAAATTTGATTCGGCATTTACCAGTCATCTGCCACCAGGATCTGATGGAGTCCCTTGTCCCAAGAGAAAAAATATTTTATGTATGTGATTTAAAGTAAAGCCTTGGCACACTAGTCGTAATGTGCGTTAAGTGTAGTGTAAGTACGTGTAAGTAGACTTAGATAACACATTTCAGTATACTTTTTGACGATTGAGACATTAACATTAGATCCTGTGTATTTACTATCAAAAACATGCACATTAATCATGAAATGCAGAAATAATGAGACTATGTGGCATGCATTAAAATACAGTGAAAAGAACCTTTTACGAATAGGAAAAATGTTTAAAAATACATTGTGTTTCGTGAAAAGCTCATGCAAGAACTAATTTCGTGCCCATGGCAACACGCATGAAAGAGACGTTCTGGAGATGGGTTTAAAAAATGTCCAAACGCAGCAGCTAATTACTTGTAATTCGTCTGAGGCAGCTATTAGCAAAGCGGCACTTTGGGTACACGTGAATGACCTGACTTTTTCTAAATGCCCCACAACTGGGTGCTTGGAACAGAACAACTGTCATTACAGTGGAGGAGGGAAAACGGAGTCACGACCGCAGCTGTTGCAGAAAATGTCAGCGGGTGGTTCAGCCGCCCACTGAGTAAATAAGCACAAAATGTATCTTGGATTAGGGAGGGGGGCATCCTTTCTCAGAGTAGAAACACAAGGAAATATAACAGCTACGCCAGGTTTGGTGTTTATAGCTCTCAATAGACGCACAAACACACAGTGATCTTCCATTCCAACAAAGGTCAGAATAGCTTTTGAACGAACAATGACCATCCAGTTCTTAAAAAACATGTTTCCTGTTTCTCGGTTTTAAACACCTCTGAATTCCTTTGGTTTTGCTCTGACTCTGTCCAAATGACAGCGGCAGCGTCATAATCAGTTATTTGTCTGCTAAGTTTTTCCCTGTAGAGATCAGCTCTTTGCAGCGCCTCGGCGGAGCCTCACACACTCACCGACGCTCTGTCCAGGGACTTCCTGGCCACGCTGAGCGGCTGACGGCTGTCCAGCACCGGCCCTGAGAGGCGGGAGAGAGAGAGAGAGAGAGAGAGAGAGAGAGAGACACAGAGGGGCAGAGAACCAAGAAGAGGCAGCATGAGGGCAGGACAGAGGAACAAGGAACGTCGGCGGGAGGCCTTGCTGATCTGGCCAACAGAGAAAAGGTTGTAATCCTTCTCTCCCTCATTATCTGCAAAACCCCACTTTGTGTAACTCTGAATACCCCCCGAAATCTGGTGCGGTAGAAACCACATGACAAATTGCACAGTCTGTAGGAGCGAGTCCCTCTCCACAGCAAGGGTATGGAAAGTCTGTTCTGCAGAGCTTTGGCAGAACATCATAGAGAATGGGGGATTTGGTATTATGTAAGGAAAACCACACCCCCTGGAATAAATTTAATTGGGGCAACGCTCGACTGAGCTTCCATCGTCAAATACGTAACACAGAAGTTGCTCCATAATGTCTCTGACTAGGGGAGCATCAAGGAGCCACTGCTACAATCAGCCCCCAGGATGAAACTGCAAAACCACCAGTTGCCTGGCAACCATAACCTGAGCGGCTATAGAAGTCTGCGGAACACCAGAAAAATAACCACAGTCTTCAAAACAAGGCCATTCTATTGACACAAAATGAAATTGTGATGAACCATGACACAAAAGTTTAAGTATGTTGGTATTCAATAGTAATTAGTCGTTCGGCATTCAGTTCCTCAACAGTCACTGAAGTAAAAAAAAATATATATATGAAATAAAAACAGAAACATGGTCGAAGACAAAGAATTAAACACATTTCGGAACAAAATGAACAAAACAAAATGAGGGGAAAAATATGAGAAATGAGAAATGTGAGGCAGTTCATTTTTATTGTGATGTGAAACC
This sequence comes from Zeus faber, assembly GCF_960531495.2. Taxonomy (NCBI): domain Eukaryota; kingdom Metazoa; phylum Chordata; class Actinopteri; order Zeiformes; family Zeidae; genus Zeus; species Zeus faber. The sequence goes on from NC_137210.1 coordinate 5,843,712, forward strand.
AATATAAATCAAAGCATAGCACAACACAACAAAACCAACGTCAACCTATGAAACAAAATGGAACAACTAAACAGAATATAAAAAAAAAACCAGACAAAAAAAAACCAGACAAAAAAATAACGGTATGGTGGCCAACAGTGAAGATGAGGCGGCTCCCGTCCTTTGGCCGGAGCCGTGGCGGGCGGGGCGGGGGCGCCAGAGACGAGGCTGCTTCACCTGTGACTCGCTTCCTGGGGCAGGAATGGTGCTGGATGGGCCGGGTCTGGCGAGCGGACGGCTTGTTCGCACTCCTCCTGGAAGGCGAACGTGTCTGGACCTCGGCTTTCTTGGTCAACTCGGTTTTCTTTATCACGGCTGGGTCACAGGAGGGACACATGCTGTTCACAACCACCAATGGGCCACAGCGATATCGCAAAGCAAGGACTATTTCAAGAACTGTGCAGGATGAAGAGACCACCCCCAACTTTTAGTTTTGAGAGCTTTGAGAAAATTAAAATGAAACTGTCTTACTGAGACTTTTGAAGCTCGTCACGTTAAAAGAGCAAATTTCAAGTCATCTGTAATGATGCGTAGCTTGCAGAGCAAGTTCTGTCAGACAACTCGACTGCTCCACAGGCTTCCTCGCTCTTATGGGCCGGCCTATTAAAACAGCTAATTCCTCCTGCCCAACCTGCTTTGCCGCTTGTAAAGTTACTTTGCTCCCTCCACCTCCCCTGCATCCACTTGTTAGGCTCTACATTTCTATCCAGTGGGGGGATTCCAGCTCATTAATCCTATATTTCTAATACATTAAGCATACCTATGGTTGCTGTACACCTCGCCGGGAAGGCTGAGCATAAGAGCCCGGATGCCAAACTCAAACAACGCAAAAAAAAGATCATTTAAATGTAAATGTAGGAGTTGTCTGTCAGAGCTGGTATTAAGAATATTTTAAGACTATTCTCACAATTTTCTCTGGATTCATTTTCTTGTAGTAATTAAGAGCAAAAGTAAAAGTAAATTGGTCAATTTTGCTTGTTTTTTCAAAACATGTACAGTTGTTCCTCATTTCGACATTGCATCAGCTGAAGCAATTGTTAAAAAATGTTTAATAAAAAGTGGAAAAAAAACTGAATGTGCACAGCAGCAATGAACCTTTTTTCTTCTTGAGCTCCTCTCTGGGGATGTAGATTGGCTCTTTGCGGACAAACTTGCGTTCTGGCGTGGAGATGCGTCCCTTGGCCCTGCCTCCTTTCACCTTGGACTTGTTTGGCTTCTCCTGCCTCCCCAACTTGGCCTGCTGCTGCAGCCGCTGCTGTTGCAGCTTGTCCTCTCTCAGCACAGGCATCTTGGCCGGGCTGGGAACCTTGGGCAGAGGTTTAATCTGCTCGGTGGCCATGCTCCTATCATCGTCTAGAAAAGAAGATGGATGTTAAAAATACAGCTGTCAGGGACTATAGCTGACTACAGCTATTTAAAGGGACAGACACTTTTTAAACTACAAAAAAAATGAAAATAAGACATCAATCTCACCTTGAGTGTCGATCCAAGAGCTGTCAAGGATGGAGTCATCCATGGTGGTTTCATCTCGGTCGTAGCTCTCTGACTGTTCCTCCGTCGCTGTCATTTGGTGCTGCTCTTCTGGGGAGGCAGGGGCCTCTGGGACCTCGGGGACATCAGACACCTCTTCCAGGCTAGCAGCTTCAATCTCTGCCTCCTGGGCCAATTCCACAGATTCTTCTTCTTGCTCCTCCTCCTCCTCCTCCTCCTCTTCCTCCTCCTCCTCTGCCTCGTCCTCTGCCTCCTCCTCCTCCCCTTTGGGAACAGTGACGTGGAGGGCTTCGGCCTCAGGGGGAGCAGAGAAGCGAACGCTGTGTCCCGGTTCCTCTGCTTCATCGATGGTCTGGACGACAGTGATGAAGTCATCTTCCACAGTCACCACCGACTCGATGGCAGCGCGGGGCTCAAGGATCTCCTTGACTCCTGCCGTGGAAGGCCCTGCCCTAGCCCCAGCTCTGGCTACCACCGCGAGGCCTTCCTTGCTATCCTGCACCTCCACAGCCTCCGGAGTTTTTGCTGCTACGTTCCCTGAGGGTTTGGCGTCTTCTTCCTCAGCAGGCTCCTTCACTGGCATTTCAGCCAGTGTGGACTGTGGACTGACTGTCTCTGAGGACAATCCTTCCTTGGCCTCGGAGCCCATTTCCATCGTGGCAGCACCTTCGGGCTTGGGGGCTTCTTTTTTCACCTCCTCCGCCTCAGCACACGATGCTTTGTCTCGCTCCTCTTTTTCCTTTTTCACTTTCTCTTCCTTTGCTCTCTTTTCGTTCTCCTCTTTTTCTCTCTGTTCCTTCTCCTCCCTTTGACTTTTCTCCATTTCCTCTCTCTCTTTCTGCTCCTTCTCCTCTCGTTCTTTTATCTCCATCACTAGCTTCTCTCTCTCTTCCCTCTCTCTGACCTCTTTTTCTTCTTTCTCCCTCTCTTCTTTTTCTTTTTTCTCTTTCTCCTCTCTCTCTCTTTTCTCTTTCTCCGCTCTCTCCCGTTCCTCCCTTTCTTCACTCTCTCTGATTTCCCTCTCTTTCCTTTCTTGCTCTTCCCTCTCTTTTTCCTCCCTCATCCTTCTCTCTGCCTCCGCTCTCTCCTCATTCTCTTTCATCTCAATTTCTTCTCTCTCTTTCTTTTCCCTCTCTTTCTTCTCCTTCTCTTCCCTGCTTGCGCCAAACCCTGGTGAAGCGGCCCTCTTAGGAGAACCGTAGACCTCCACCTCTTTGAGCTTAGCAGGGGAGAGCACCGGGGACAGCAGTTTGTCGTCGTCAATGTTGCTTTCGACAGAGGAGGCCGGAGAGGTTTTGACGGGCCGAGCAATGCGGTCCTTGGCCACACCAGTCAGCTGGTACACATCCTCAGCATCCACCTCCTCGTAAGCTTCCTGGTGGACCAGCTTGACCTTCTCCCTCAGCTCCTGGAGTTCTCGTTCCTCTTCCACACTGAGAGGACGGTCTTCCATCTCCAGTTTGCGGATCTGCCTCTCGTAGTCTGCAATCTCTGTTTCTGAGGCCGAACCTTCGCCGCTGGGCTGCCGTTCGGCCCCACTCTCAGACCTCCCACCTTCTTCAAGAGTAACTGTTACTGTTGGTGTTACAAAGGGCTCGACAGGCTGGCTGGCAGGGGTCTCCTCAGGTTTGGTGCGAGAACTATTCACCATTTCATCTGCAGCCATCTTCCCTTTTTCGTCAGTCGAATCCACTCTCATCTCTGCCTGCTTGTGGTCCAACTCTTTGGTGCGGTCAGCAGTTTCTAATGGGTGGCTCTTATCTTCTTCAGATGTGTCCCTAACTGCCAATTTCCTTGCCTGCTCGGCCACCTTCTCCTCAAGGACAGAGGGAATGAAAGTCTGTGCAGCCGCAGTCATTGGGCTGAGGACATCTGCAGGGGATGGCATGGGTCCTGAATACTCGCTGAACACACAATAGCCCATCTCTTCCAGCTGACTCTCAGTCTTGAGGGCTGAAGGACTCTGTTCTCCTGAAACCATGTTAGCCAGTGGCTCATCAGATAAAGCAGGACCCTCAGCTTGATCCTCTCTTTTACAAATTATTTCTGGGTCCGTGTTCTCTGAAGCCAGTCTCGAACGTGTCCCAGCAAGGTCGAGCATCTCAGGCAGGTCTGTGGCCATTACTGTGCCATTTTTATAGGTGAAGTTAGGGGGCTGTGGGGATTCAGGAGACTCTGGTTGAGGGCTAGTTTTTGTTATTGGATCAGATGTCAGTGGAGGAGAGGAAGATTCTGAGGTGACTGAGGCTGCGGTTTCCAGGATAAGGGGAGGGAAGGGTGGAGGCTTCTCCATAGCAGGAGTGGTAACTGGGAGGTAATCAGCAGATTCATCTAAACTTCCGCTAGTGTAAGACATAATATCTGTAGCCAGTGGGGAGAAGTTTCTAGCTTTGCCTTGTCCACATGGATCCATGGCTCCAATAGTGATGTTAAGGGAGTAACTTCTCTGCTCCAGGGCTAACTTTCCAGGGGAAAGCCTGCAATCACTACTCCTGTCAGGAACTGGGAAAACCTTTGTATCTTCTGCTGGGTCCTCCCTAGTTTCTGGTTTGACCTGGACCTTGGCCAGTGTGCTATAACTGATTTCCTGAGACAAAGAATCATCTGCACTTGTCTCTTCCCCAACTGTGGTTAGTTCATAATAACCTTCTGCCTTGTGATGTGGAGCCTTGTCAACATCCATGGCTGAGGTTTCAAAATATGCTGACATGCCAGATTTGTCACCCGCTTCTCTTACTGAGTCTCCTCCTTTGACTCCCATTGAAGAGAAATCTGAGGGTGCGGTGATGCTGCTGAACTCTACCACTTCCACTGAAGGCTGCTTTTCAGACACTGTCATTGGCTCTCCATATACAGGCTGAAGGGTGAGTGATCGCACAGGTTCTTTGGCTTGGATCTGAACATTTGGAGGAACAAAGCACTGCATGTCCAGGGTAGGGCTCTCTGGTACCATTCGCTCCCCAGCAAAGAAACCCTGCATCTGGGGCTCATAAAACTCTTCGGGACGCTTCTCAGATCCGATGCTGTCTGGGCTCATGGAGCCACTCTGCTCACTGGTTTGCTTTTCTGACTCCATCTTCAAAGCTGAAAGTACAACCTTTAAGTTGCAATTCTGAAGCATCATCACAAGAAAGTACTTTGTCATATTGCGGGCGAGATAACATTAAACTATGGTCTTGGAAAAAGCCATAATCAAAGCCAAAGCTATTCTTAGAAACTTACAGCACATTGACACAGCCATCACTGAAGAAGAACAGCGTGATCATGGAGTCCACCATTTCACAGATGGATGAGACAATGGCATGGGATGTGACGGAACCGGCATGGATCAACTGTGATGCTGATTGATGGAAACCAAGCAATGACAGATGGGTCGAAAGTCCACGTGTCCTCAGTAAAATAGCATTTCTGTCATTCTTTCACACAGTAACAAAAACATAGTTGTAATAAATCCGTTCAATTTTAATTTGGCACACAATCGGTAATCAGAATGGTAATCATGAAACCAAATTAGAGTATTTTGTGAGAGGAACAGTGACAATCCTGAAAATGTCATGATTTCATGTCATCTTCTACAATAACACAAAAACAGTGTAATTAAAAGTGCTGAATGACAGAGAAATGCCGATTGCACACTGACATGATAATAATAATGAAAATACGTTTTTAGAGGCATAGTTTCTTACATTTAAACACCACTGCATTAAATATGAAGCAGCCAAAGCAACATCCAACGGGAAATATTCTAAAGATCATTCACTGTGTGAATTTAAATTACTTAATTATGTGAATAAATAAAAATCATTTGTCTGAAATGCATACCAGACGTGTTCACATGATGAAAGAGTAAAACCTTCTGCCATTTTAAGAAAAAGCATAATGTTCAGCAACAATTCACACCATCACAGAAAAAATGGCCGGCCCCAAGAACCGCAGCTAGGAACTGAAACCGCAAGCGTAAAAGATAAAGAAAAAAAATAGAAAAGCAAAAATAAGTGTGGGATCTTTCACCGACAAGCCTGTGTTGCCTTGCAGCCTTAGCAGAGCGATGGGAGGATTGTTTGCCATTCCACCTGGATTCTAATGCTTATGCCATAGGCTTAGATTTACTCTTCGTGGGTGTCTGAGGTTTTTATTACAATGCAGTTACATGCAGGCAAGGAGGGCAGAGGGCAGGACACACCTTCCTCAGGGATCTCCTCACCCTCTGCTTTCTCCTCCTCCTCCTCCTTCTCCTCCCCCTCCTTCTTCTCCTCTCTGTCCATAGAGCTGTCTGTAGCAGCAATAGCTGCTGGGGCCTGCTCCAGGGCCGGAGCCTTGGCCACGCCTAAGGCCTCTGCCTGCTCTAAGGGCTCAGCCGGGGGGCTGTCCAACTCGGGCTCCTCCCCGCTCCACTGCTGCTCGTCAAGACCTGCCTCAGATTCTGCTGCTTCTGTACTCTCCTCCTCTTCCTCCTCCTCCTCCTCCTCCTCCACCTCCGCCTCGTAGTCGGCTGTAAAAGCCTCCGTGGACTCTTCTTCTCAAAAACATGGGGGGAGAGGTGGACAGATCAAGACTACGGGCAACACAGACTTGGGTCATGTGGGGGACACAGTTAACGTTTGGGACACCAAGCTCAGGGAAGATATGGCAAATGGTGGGCTGCTGTCGACAGATATAAATACATCACAGATGTACATATATGCTGCGTGTGAGTAGTTCACTCCAGTCAGTTGTGTTGTGCAGCTACTAGATGTGGCTGTCTTGGTGTTGTTTCATGCACTACCATTACCAGTAAGCAGTTACATATACCCTATTCTCTTGCTTGACAATATCTACGATGAAGTCAATAGAAGTTTGTCCATCCAAAGGTTTTCTGTTTAAGGTTATGACCAAATGGAAGTTGATGCCATCTAAATACTGCTGCGCCTTTTGTCTCTGATACACAATGAAATATAGTTGTTGTATATATACATTTTAAATTGTATTAACACTATTGTCATCAAGGGGTTGACCTAAAATATGCTCTGTACTACACCAATACAAAAATAAATCAAATCCGCTGTTATTTTGGTATTCTGTCTGTTTAGCCAAGAGATGCTGCTTTAGGCAGCTTGCGGAGGTGGGTGAGGAGAGTAAGGCATCATGCAGGAATGGGAGTGGATTTCGCTTGCTGGCTTAGCTGTGTGCTGGTTAATGTCGGAGAGGGGTGTCATTAGCTCTTTGTTGGTTGTACAGAGACTGTCGGGGAGGAGAGGACTGAATGAAGCTGCCCAATGGAGCCCCCGTGGAGCTGCTGGGGAAAATATCTCTACTGGGGAAAAGATCTCTACTCCTAAGAGGTGCAAGTATTGGAAGGTAATACGATTAAGCCCAGCTCAAGTTGTCTCTTAGGAGTTTATACAATTGGCCCTTCCAGTGTAAATATAATTTCCATGCATCTATATAACATGACACCCAATAATACACCAGGGAGAACACTATGCGGTCCAAAAATCACTTAACTTCACTTAGCCTGAGGGAACTCGGAGCAGAAAATGAAACAGTACACCTGGAACAGTATTCTTCTTGATAAAAAGAGCCATGTATGGTAAACCTATAACACTATGCAATAGCCTACAGAACACACATGCAAGAAATTGACCTAGTTCATTGCACATACGTGTGGATAAACACAACTGCTTGGCTGTACGAAGGACATCACACATCCACCTGCCAGCCCGAAGAAATCATTCCTGAACAAAGTGTTGGTGTTTCTCGTGGCCCCTGTGTTCAAGCCTGTGTGTGTGTGTGTGTTTGTATCTGAAAGGCTTTTTTCGATGAGTGCGTGAAAAATACCTTGGTACGTACTGAGAGGGGTTATGATGGTAGGGCATTGTACAGAGCAGACTGCTCACGGGTATGATGGCACCAAAAACACAGCACTGAGAGATGATGGGCACAGAGGAACATGAGCATGAAGGTCCCAATCTCGGTGGTATTAGTGAAAAGCCATTTGGACCCCCAGGAACCCCAGTAATCTTGGATGCCATTCCATCTCATTTCATGCGAATAGGCATCCTTGGAAAAACATCGCCGTAGAAACTGCTGGTGTGTGGAAGATAAAGATGAAGTCCAGATGAAGTCAGTTCTCTTTACTTGTGCATATGTTTCTTAAATTTTGAAACCCTTCAAAATGTGGCCCCCGCAGGCAGCAAATGGCTTTGTTTTAAGAAAGTGAAGGAAAAAAATAACAAAAAAACGAGGAGAAAAAAATGGAACTGTCGAACAAAAAATTTAAAGTGCCCAGCTTCTGAGCAAAACAGACACCACAAGGACACACAAACAAGTCGCACAGACGGACGGACGGACGGACGGACGGACGGACGGACGAATGAAAAGACGGACAGACAGACATTCGGACGGAGGGAGGGAGAGATAGAGAGAGAGAGAGCGCGGGTCAAATCACAGAAAGAAAGGGGGCTAAAACAAGAAGAGGGAGAGATAAAAATAAAGAGAGAGAGGGGAGGGAGCGATGGCTCGGGAGAGGGGAAGGGGAGAGCGGCGTGCGTTGAGGAACCATGCGCGGTTCACCTTCGATCTGTCTAAAGGCCACGGCTTGCCCCGTGGGGCGCCCGCCCGAGTGCGTCCACTCTGGGCTGAACAAGGGGTGCTCATAGTACTCCTCGTCCGAGTGGTAGGGCTCGTCCTCGGGCACGGACACAGAGATGGAGGGGGCGAGGAACTTGCACCTCTCGCGAGAATTTTGGAAGCGGCGGAGAGGGCCTGCCTCCTCCTCATCCCCTACATCTATGAAACGAGACAGACACAAGGAGAAACAACTGCAGGGGAATCCAGACACACACACACACACACCAGACACACACACCGGAAGGTACAGAGAGATGGAGAAGAAGAAGAAGAAGAAGAAGAAGAAGAAGAAGAAGAAGAAGAAGAAGAAGAAGGGAGTAGGAGAGGGAGACCCAGAAAATAAAAGCGAGAGAGAGCCAAAAGAGAGTGAGAGCGAGAGAGGTAGAGGGGAAGAGTAAGAAAGAGACACAAGGTGAGAGTGAGAGCAAACAAGGCCACGAGACATCGACAAGGAGACAGTGACAACGGACTGGGAGGTGGATGAGTTTGGGTCTGCCGGTAATAAAAGATTTATAGGTAATCCATTATTAAGCCCAAAAAAATGAAGGAAACTAGTATCTAGGCCCTTTTTTCAGCGACTTTACTGCGATCACCAACTTTGTTGACAGAAGAGCCCACCCCCCTTTTCTGTGGCCAGAGAGAAGCAGTTCCTACATTTATGTTGGCCAAAATGTATTTTGACTGTCAATACAAACAAAACCAATCGAAACAATGTCATACTTTTATGAATACCATTAGTTCATAAAATAAAATGGAGGAACCACTTCCCACCTTACACTGGACATAGTGGGGCTGATTCAAGGGCCCTGGTGCAAGGACCAGGCCAACGAATGGAATATTAACAAAACCAAACAATTGAACGTGTGGAACGCATGACGTCCATTTCCCACCAAAGCCAACGGAATAGAAAGAACCAAAAGTACTTTGGGGTAGAGGGTGGGTGGGGCTGGCAGGGCCAACTCAACTAGCATGGCTGTCACATGGTTGAAGAAACAGACAAACACGGATGGGTTCACATGGGTCCACGCATGGGAGACGTGTTGGTGTTTCGATGAGGCAGTAGGGGTGTGTTGATGTGTGTGTGTGTGTGTGTGTGTGTGTGTGTGTGTGCGTGCGTGCGTGCGTGCGTGTGTGTGTGTGTGTGTGTCCGGGTGGAGGTCATGCTCGGTGGGGGTGCAAGGGGTGGAGGTGGGGGGTGGGGGGCACTCGTGCAATCCCAAACACGCTGTGACGTTGGGGTAAAAAGGATGCAAAGATGTTTTACTCGGAGGCGAGAAAGTATAAGAGTGGTAGAGGGCGTTGAGGGTGACGATTGATGAGAAGGGAAGCGTCGTTTGGAGGAAAAAATAAGGTGGTTTGTAAAAGAAAAAAAGGAAAACAAATGAAATTAAAATGATGTTTTGGCGCCTTGCGCAACGAGTGGAGGCGCTGCCCCCGGACGCCGTCCCGACGCGTGCGCTCCTCTCTTCTCGAAGACGAAGAAATTGTTGATTTTCCACCCGAAACACACCGCCCAGTCAAGGGAGACTGGGGGGACGGGGCAGGACTGGGGTGGGACGACTAAAACACAACTCTCGCATTTGAAACAGGCTCACGCTGAAACGCACGCGCGCGCACACACACACACACACACACACACGCACACGCGCACACACACGCACACGCACACACGCACACACGCACACACGCACACACACACACGCATACTCCGTCTGGCAGTGGGGCTGAGGGTGGCGATCAGGAGGGTGGAGGGGGGCTTACCTCGTTCCAGTGGGCCAAAATGTTGGGCGGCAGGCGAAGGAGGGGGGGAAGGAGGTAAGTTGGTGGTGTCTTCGACTGCGAGCGAGGAAGACACGAAGAGAGAGAGAGAGAGAGAGAGAGAGAGAATGAGCCTAATGAGCCTTGTTTAGACATATGACATATTTCCTTGTCCTGCCAGGAGAGGCCTCCTGGCAGGACCACATGGTCTTGGCTGTCTTTTAGGCCCGGGGTCTTCAACCGTTTTCAGCCAAAGGAGCGAGGATAGAGGATAGAGAGGTGGATAGAGAAACAGCAGAGACCCCCTTGTTTCTTTTTTTTTTTCCATTTTTTATAAAATTGCATTTTAAGCCTGGTCTATAATGACATATTTATGTCTTATTAACCTATTTATATACACAGCACTGATGCTTACAGTTCCTGTCTGTTTTCATTTTAGATTTAGTTTTATTTCTGTTAGTTTAGTTCAGTTAGTAGACCGGTCAGCCTGTGTGTAAAAAGTACAGTGATATGCACCTTTTTGTTGTTTCTCAAATAGGTAGGTAAGGCTTCACCAATCTGAAATAAGGTTTGAAATGCTGCTTAGACTTTTTATTATAATGTAGTCCAATATTGACGAATTTAAGTCCAGTCATTTTATTTTTCCAGTTTTTCATTTCGACCTGGTTTTAAATAACCTGCATATTGAAAAAACAGTGAAATCCCTCTTTTCCTCGTTTTCATGAATAAAATAAAGTTTTCACAAAATCTGAAATGTGGTTTTACAAGCCATTTAATATCAATACAATGAGCTTTCTGAGCACACCACCAACGCCAGATGCTGTGAATCGCCTGCTAGTGCTTACTTCAGCGTCTTGTGCAGGACATTTAGTTTCAGCCCATTACCGAAAAAAAAAAAAAGAACACTGCTGTTCGAGTGTTAATGATTGGAGTTGAGTCAATTTTATTATTTTTGTCTAAAATACATTTTGAAAACTTTCAAACAAAATGTATTCTGACTTATTCTGAAAAATTGGTGGACTCCTTGCAGTACCTCCGCGGACCCCCTTTTGAAGGCCACGGTTTTAGGCTTACTGTGTCAGGTTCTGTGAAGGGAAATAGGCAAAATATTGATTTTCAGCATCGTCAGACGGTGGGAGTTGAAACATTTAAAATGGTTTCATGGAAACAACAGGCAGTTGTAATAATGATGGCAAAGACATTCATGTCCATACTATAATTTTCATATCTGCCCTCATTGATTGTATCCCAGGTGACCTTGGTACCTGGTCCGAGTTTAGCATGTTTTTTTCTGTTTTTTGACATGTCATCATTTCATACCTCCTATGGCTCATTCAGCGGGACAAGCGTCGTGGCACTGGCCCCACTGCAAGACTGTGGTGCCAAATTCATGGCCGCCGCAAGAACGTACATCTGGTGCATCAGTAGGTTATCAACCGTCCATGACCCCCTGACATGCTGAACAACCCGAGACAGCGGACCATTGCTCACAACAAAACATTTTGTCCAGCACGCCAATTATTTTCTCTGGGATGGCGGTAAAGACGACCAGAATCGCTCAGTGTGTGGTGCGCTTCACTGCACCTCAGTTGACTTTCCAGACGGATACAGACGGAAAGAGGGAGTCAGAAGAGAGAGACACCACACAGGGAGCACAGATTCCTCGCATAAATGGCTTTTAGGCATTTATCCCCATTCATTTGGAGATGAGCAGCTTAACAGGCTATTGAGCTGAAAAGCATCATGGGGAATATAGTGACATCAAAGCACCTCAAGTATTCAGATCGAGCAGGAATTACAGGGATGTTGAAAACAGCGATTACAGAAGTTGGATTCTCAACAAACAGAGTTTTCCTTCTGTGTGTCTGTGTGTGTGTGTGTGTGTGTGTGTGTGTGTGTGTGTGTGTGTGTGTGTGTGTGTGTCTGTCTGTGTGCGCGCGCTCATGTGTGTGCGCGTGTGCATAAGTGTGCGTGTGTGTGTGTGTGTGTGTGTGTGTGAGACTGTGTGTGTGTGTGTGTGTGTGTGTGTGTGTGTGTGTGTGTGTGTGTGTGTGTGTGTGCAAAATCCAAAATGGCAGAACATATTTTGAGGCGCAAATGGGCATGGCTTACATCAGTCAAATTGGCTTCCTCCGAGGAACACACTGTGCAAAAACGTTTGTTCTACGCCTCATGGTTCATGATTTATTAGCCCAAACGTAAAATACACCATGATACAATAACATGGGGGCCAGGTCTGATTATTTTAGCGCCTGTAGTATTTGAGATATTAATGAATATATGCACGTAGACATACGCACATATGCATCTAACAGAGACGTCCATTAAAAAAATGATTGTGTGTGTGTGTGTGTGTGTGTGTGTGTGTGTGTGTGTGTGTGTGTGTGTGTGTGTGTGTGTGTGTGTGTGTGTGTGCGTGTGCAAACTTTCGGGCTGCCTGACTGGGATCCTTCGCTAATCCCTTTCACCTTCCTGGGACAGACTTTGGTAAAGAAGTGAGGTTGATGTACATGATGTGGTATTTATTCCCTTTGTGTGGCTGGAATGTGGGATAATCTTTGGTGTCAACTTCACAGCTAAGATGTAACCGGTGACAAAAACCCGATTCACTATTCCTGGTCACACAAACAGAACAGTTTCATCTAAAAAATGTCAAATTAAACTCCAACTCGTTAAAGTCGCTCCATAGCAGCTTCTATTCATGTTGTGAATTTATCAGACATTCAATGGAGGACTCCATCTTCTTATGTCATCAAGATAAGTAATGATGACATGCTGAAAAGTGATATTTCTTTCAAAATGCAACAAGAGTATACAGTCAGCATTTTTCAATAGTAATATACGCATAGACTCCACACTGGTGTTAATCAATAGCAATATGGAATATAAATGGATGTCTTGCTTTAGACCTTTAATTCCTGTTCATCCTGTATTTGTGAATCACTTTCTTTTTTACTTGAAGGTTTAAATATGTTTGAGAAGAATAGAGGCCTCCAGAATACTAAATAATAATAATAATAATAATAATAATAATAATAATAATAATAATAATAATAATAATAATAATAATAATAATACATGCGCTCTCCCATAGGTGGCCACTCAAAAGATTATCACAGTAAAATATTCCTGTCTCAATAACTGTAAAATATAGTAAAAAGTCCACATAAGAGAAATATGCTCTACATGTGAAAATTGGAGTGTGAAGGATGCAAAGATATTTTACATGTGAAAATGTGTCTATCTGCAAAAATGTGTGAGTAGATATGATCCAAAAAAGGTACGGAAGAATAAAAAGAAGGTGAAGAAGTTGAACAAAGAGCGAAGATTACTAAGTTTGATTGCTTGCAGCAATCACACAACAATAATGGAAATAGATCAACCTTTAAACACTAAGAACAACAAACCTGGTGAATATGGTGTCGTGACTAATGTGGTGCTAATGAGCGACGTATTACACTGTATTAAAAGTGATGACTGCAGAGTTGACTAATTGGCACAACGAAATGTGGTAATGTGCTTCATAAAAACGATTTAAAACGGGCTACGGATGCCAGTGACAGTGAATGTTAGGAGACAGACGTTCAGAAATCAAGGGGACATTATTGACTTTAATGACGATGGTTCCTCCTGTTTAAAAGCACCGGAACAATGGGATACCTACTGTACATGTGCTGAAAATATCTCCAGCTGAAGGTTTTTCTGTTGGTGTTCATCTGTTTGGCAAGGCAAGGCAACATTATTTGTATCAGTGTTTCTATTATTAATTAATAATAATAATAAATGCGCTGGTTGCCAGTTTTTCACCGGGAAAATCTGTTGAAGTCCGACATAAATTTAAAAAAAAAATTCCCTCCAAGCACAGTTTGAATTAGTGCTGCGTGGATCATTTAGATTAAAAAAACTCGCAGATCTGTTCATTTCAGTCAGTTTGGACGATCTCAAGCTGAGTGAAAGCTTCACCTCTGACCAATCACCTTTGTCGACATAGAACTAAGACCCGCCCCCTCCCTCGAGGACAGGATCCACAGCGTCTAGAACTCAGAGGAGAAACAGAAAGATGAAGTGTCGTTGGGACACATACATCCATAGTTTGGCGTTTTTTGGGGATATTTAAGCTCAGACCCAAAGCAGCTGGTAAATATTCATACTGTAAAATAACGTCCTGACGAAGACGGACAACACCACAAACTTCATTATTTATTTAGACCTACTTGACATATTTATTTTGTTTTTGATTTGATCAAAATGTTATTTTAATGACATGTAAATTAAAGCGGCTGCACTTGTTACTTATCATTCACGAACGGAAAATAATTGTTTCCAATAAGCAGTAATATTCATAATTGTTATTTAGTTAATTTTAAAATGGAGTTTACTGACGGGACTTGTTTTATTTTTATTATTGAATAAAAAACATTATACATCTACATGCCTTGATGATGTCATTCTCTATATAGGCCGCTAATCAATTGTTTTTACACTCAATAAACACATAATATTTGACTGGAATCTCTCCCAATTGTCCAGGAAATTGAAATCTTCCAGGACACGTTGACAGGCACCAATTTTTTCTCACGGAAACTCTGATTTGTCTTCCACATTTCTTACGCAGGGGCAATTCAAAATGCTCTACATAAGGCATAGAAGACATTATATAAAAGCAAAGAAGAATAAATGCACATTATGAATGTGTGCATTCCTTGCAAAAGAATTCCTCAGTCAGGACATTCAGTGGCCGATATATTTGGTTTGTGAACTAATTTACACATATTTTATTTGCGCGTGTGTGTGTGTGTGTGTGTGTGTGTGTGTGTGTGTGTGTGTGTGTGTGTGTGTGTGTGTGTGTGTGTGTGTGTGTGCGTGTGTTTGTGTGTGTTTGAGCGTGTGTGTGTGTTTGTGTGTGCATGTGACTGGCTGTCAGGGTGCATCTAGTTTATGGCAATAGAAGGAGGCCAGAAGTGGACAGATCAGACGTAATCGCACTGGCTAAACTAGGACAAACACTCTTCATTTTCGTCTCTAAAACCGCAAGCTCCAAAGGGAGTCCAAAAAGCCACGCCGTTCGGAAGTCAAAATGAATATTAATGTCCCTTAAACCACATGAACCGGCACATAGTATATGTGTGCAGTGTTACTGACATGACACTGCAAAGTCTGCTGGTGCAGTGCCTGGGGGAATGGTTGTGGACTTGAAAAATGAAATCCCAGGTTGTATCGGGCAGGCTATCATTCCAAAAATATATATATACTGTTATTTGTACCGATAGGAAACCTTGACTTGGACACCGGTTCTTTAACAATTATCAATACCCATTGTCTTTTTCCAGACAGACAGACAGAAATATAGAGAGTGGAAGGTTATTTACTAGAGTGGTTCACTTTTTCCGCCTTTAGGACATCGACTTAGACAGCCAAACACTAAAGTTGAAGAGATCGACCTCTTTGGTCTCCGGCATTGAATGTCGTAGATGTTTTGGGGGGTACTCCCTAGTATTGACGCAATTATCAAAGTCAATCACCAGTGATTTAAACCAGCTTTCTCAAAGGTCCCCTTTACCCCCAGGGGTGGAAGCTATGGGGGGTACAGGGGGGTCTGGATCCCCCTTTCCTGGGAAAAACAGAGTTGTCCCCCTCATCATTGTCAACAGAACTATATCATTTAGAATAAAATAACAATATGCATTGTAGGCACTTGTGCTGATTAAAGATGCAAAACTATGCGTTTTTAACTTTCAAAAGATTGCATCCCCACCCCCCCATGTGCTCACAGTGCTTTGGTCCACTGCCATCCACAAAACCCTACACACACCCTCAGTACGAGTGTCCGTGCAACGATCTCTGGAAGTGGTGTCTGACCTGCAGTGAGTAGCTATTTGGCCAAGGTTAGCTTGAAACAAAAGATGTGTCGGACGTTTTTTCTTTACTTCTACCACTCATTCGAATAAAACACACTTAGAATTGTAACAACACTGCCATTTGTTCGCTCCATGAAATAAGACAACTCGGTCAGTTGTTTGTGAGCTGTCTATAGCGGAAAACGTGTGGTGAAACGAGGCGTTCAACTAACTCTGTCATTAAGCGCTTCGGTAGAATTAGAACCACCCCCCATCTGAGTAACTCCACCCACGGCTGGAGCGCCACTGGACCCGCTGGCATCGACGCTAAAAGCTTAGCATAGGAAGTGCTCTGTTGTGGGCTGCAGAGACCAGCACAAATATTTTAAACTAAAGAGGGATTAATACCAATTGTTCGTGAAGAAACTGCAGAGTCAGTATTTGCTGTGTTTCTTTCTGTGTGTGTGTGTGTGTGTGTGTGTGTGTGTGTGTGTGTGTGTGTGTGTGTGTCCACGGTAGGATTGTACTGTAGGCTACAGCGATCTGCTCCGAGTTTTTCCATACAAAACCGTAGATGTATTTATTTTATTGTATTTTCCGACATTTCCGTAATTGAATGAAGCAAAAGAAGCCCCAAGCCCGGCCGTATCCCGCAGCGCTCCAAGCTCCGCGCTGCTCTGGACGACGCGGTGAAAGTCGGAACAATATTTTTAAATTAGGCCTTGTAGATCTAATATCAGTTAAGTCAGCAATTGGATGGCTTATTTCTCACCTCAAATTTATTCGGAAAATGACTTACGTGTACTGATAAGGGGAAATAAGTTAAAGTTTGCAGAGTAAATAAAACTCAAAACCGAGTGGCTCAGAACCAGGGACCTGGCTGCTCATTTACAATTAGAGCTACACACGCTGGAACAGCCCGTTTTGGAACAGAACGGAGCAGAGGCATGTTAGAATGGCTCTAATACATAATCTGAGTGGTCTTTTCAGCAAAAAATAAATAAAAACAAATTTTTGGGGACCTCAGAGACCTATATTAACCTGTTGAAAAGGAGCATAATAGGTCACCTTTAGATTTTGGCATTAAAATTGAAGGCCTTGATGTTATCATTCACACCGCAGTGTGTGTGTGTGTGTGTGTGTGTTCATAGCCTACCTGATGGCAGCCTTTTGGCAGTGTCTGCTTGGCTCTCCTGCTCTCCCTTCAGAACCGCCACCGCCTCCGCCGTCACTTCCTGCACAATCCGCGCAGACACTTGCTCTGAAAGCAAATGTAAGACAAATCAATCAGTCCTTGCCCATCAACCTTCATCAGCGTTTTTAAATGACCTGATACGGCAATCTTGACGGTGGTTTTCATGAGCCAAATTAAAGCTGGTTTGCAGGGAGGCTTCAACAGCTCTACGGGTCCCACACATGTCACCATGGAAACGTGCTGAAACCTGGCTAACCTAAGACCTATGGATGGTTTGCTTGAGTAAAAACAACTAACCCGAGCTTTAAATACAGTGGGATGTCTGTCTATAGCGATCCCTTGGCCTTTTTCAAATGGCTTAAATTAAATAAACAATGCAAGAACAAAACAGAAGGATGACAGAAAACCTTCAATAAGCAAATTCCTGATTCAGGGAGATCTAGCAGGACTCTAAAGGTACAAGGTACAGTATACTGGCAGAAGTTCGCCTATGTCGGTGAATGCCAGCCGGTCCGTTACTTCAACGGCTGCTGAGACTTCAAGCTCTTAAAACTGTTCGCACCGGGCTCTCTGCTTAAGATGGAGGAAGGCTAAGGAAATGCTACTAAACTTGCCCCATGCACGACACCGCTTATATCCCCAAACTGGTCTTATTTTGGTTTGCGCAAGCATGGACGAACATTCGTCATCCAAATAAGTGGTGTTGCAAGATCCCTCTGCTACAAAGGCTTAAAAGCCTGGTGGAGGAGGAGCATCAGGTTTGGAGATGTTGGTGTAGTTCCTATGTCTTCCTTTAGGGGACGCTTAAGGGGGGGCCCTTTAAAGCCGTTTGAGACCTGCAAACCCGATCACCTTTGGCCACAGGACGACAGGTCTGCCCTGAAAAGTGTGAAGGGCATCTCTTACTTATTGATGCATTCAGTATGAGAAGCTTTTTTTTCCTACTTGCGTTTGATAACTTGCCTGCAAGCATCTGGCGGTTACATAAGGGATTTCATTTAAACTGATTAATTTCAGGGCTTTCTTTGCTTGAGCGATGACTGGGGTGAAGGATGGCTTGTGGTGCGGTTGCTGTGACGGTATTCAATGACATTTCCATAGCGTTACATGAGATTAGCGGGCCTGGCTGCTGCTTTTGTTTCGCTTGCTGCCATGTTTCTTTTTCTGGTGCCGCTTTCCGGGCCAACATCGCCTTCACCCACGCACAGACCCAAATACACACCCATGCACTCGCATATGCGATCCATCCGAAACAAGCACGGAGGCAGAAACACATGCAAATTCTCGCTAAGAGGCGTGTGCGCGCATTCATGAGCTTTTTTGCACGCACGCACACACACACACTCGCTCTTCTTTCAGGAACACTCGTCACAGCCCACTCCCCCACTCACATCGGCCATTTTCCCATTTTCGAGTGCAGCAGAGGTGTTTTAAGCATTTACCTATGACGGGAATTCTCTTCTTTCCAATGTAGAAAAATAGAACACAGGCACGAAACCTCCAAGACTTCTAACAGCCCCTGAGACCCCGACCAGTGCCCCTACAACTCTAGAGTCTGACCATACACCCCTGACATCAGTGCCCACACCTCCAACCTGATTTTCTGGAAGACGCGATGGGATTACCACGCATTTGTTTCGGCACACAGCTACGGTATAACGGTATAACCCCCGCTGCTGGATCAGAATGAAAACTGGAAAATACTTTTTGTTTTTGCCAAGGAACAGCTACGCACATGCGTCACGAGCCCTCAAGTGTCCCTTTGTTTGAATGCAAGGATTTTAAATCAGTCAGGCAAGAGGGTACTGACATTAGCCCTTCCCCAGCAGCGGAAGGGCAGAGAGAGAGAGAGAGAGAGAGAGAGAGAGAGAGAGAGAGAGAGCGAGAGAGAGAGAGAGAGAGAGATTTTCTCAAATAACATATACACATATTCACATTGCAGATATGAGAAAGAGAGAGAAACATTTAAGTAGTGTATGTGGACTTTAAATGAGTCTTTCATTTCCGTCCTTTTTGTCCTACCACACGTCATAGCAGGCATGTTTTGGTCTGTTCAAGTCTCTAGTTGTTGACAAAGCCCCACATCATTATAGACACAGACGTCCGCCGTCTTTTCGGCGGTTTTTCACCATTGGGAAATTCAGATATCTTCATTTATAGCTTAATTTTGTTTTGGTTATTTTGTACCTTACAACACCATGCAGTTCAATCACCCTAGGAGGAACAGACTATTGATTGATACTGTGTGAAATTCACTCTAATTATCTGAATACAAAACAATTCCTTATCATAACACGACACAGACATAAGACACACACACACACACACACACACACACACACACACACACACACACACACGCCCTTGATTTCACCCCCGCCACCCCTCCCACCCCCGCCCCCCCACAGTCTGGTAGTGACATGGCTCCTCACAGCCATGTCTGGCTGGATGGCAAACGTGCACCGTATCTTGATTGGCTGTCTGACTCAGACTCAGACACACTAATACACACACACACAGGCAAGGCAGCTTCACACATACGCAGACCCTTGTACATATATACACACAGAGATAGATGTGACGACACACTGTCAGACACACACAAGCACGCACGCACGCACACACACACACACACACACACACACACACACACACGTCTGAAAACAGAATAACAGCACCCGCAAAGGGCAATGGGTTCAGTTTAGTGAGACAATGGTCGCCTATCTGTCGGTCTTGTACAATCACACACACACACACACATACCGCCATATAAGACATATAGCTGAGGCTTTGAGAGAAGTTGTGGATCTAGTCTTAGTCTTAGTCTTAGTCATAGTCTTACTCTTGGTCTTAGTCTTGAAATAGCTTGGTCAGTCTCAGCTCATATCGGTTGATGGAGGCTTATAATTGCTATTAATGTTTATCGATAAAACAATACAATGTCAACCGTAACCCCGACACACAATTACAGACAATATTTGCCCTTTAGATTCCTGTTTAGTGCACTATAGCACCTCATTTTCATTTTTTTTCAACATGGGTGTATAATATTCAAATTGTGTAATATTCCCTATGATTGCCAAGACACAGCTTTCCACATTGCCCAGCGCAACTTATCAGACTGACATATACAGTACACACCCTGCAAGGTACTGTAAGACATAACAAATCTATATCACTGGTAAAACATAAAGAAAGATTAGGAAATCCACCCACACATAGGCAGGCTCACACAGACACACCCACATAGACCACCAGTAAAATAAAATTTGTGTTTTTACCTGTACAAGGAGCAGACTGCGGAAGTGGTGCAAGCGCTGCTCTCTCTGAGCTCCAACTAAGACTAGGGCTCTGAGCTGAGCGCTGCACAGCAACCCAGTCTGCCAGAAACACACACACACACATACACACACACACACACACACACACACACACACACACACACACACACACACACACACACACACACACACACACACACACACACACATGATTGAGGTGGCACTAGGGGAAAGGGAGAAGGAGTCATACAGTGAGAGATGTAGAGAAAGAGGGCGACAGAGACCTGAAAAAACAGAGAGATTACCAGTGCGCGTGAGTGTGTGTGTGTGTGTGTGTGTGTGTGTGTGTGTGTCCGCATGCATGCATGCGTGCGTGTGTGTGTGTTCGGTCTTGATAGCAGGCAGCCAGCACCGGAGAATGTGTGAATTGAGCGGTTACCATGGCAACAAACAGCGAGGCCAGGACGGCCCCCTGCGTCGTTAGGGACCCCGGTCTAATTCGGATGCCAGGGACATGCCTCAGTGCTGGTGGCAATCACCCTCTCTCTCTATCTTCCTCCCTCCCTCCCTCCCTCCCTCTCAATTCCCTCTATCTCTCTCTTTCTCCAACACCAAATAATACAAATCAAAGGCACAGAGACACTGACCCAAGTTGACAATCTGCATTTTAAACCCAATAATATTGGAAATGATCGTTCATTAATGTCAACATATACCAACTAGTTTACCACATTTGCATAAAGATGATTTTTTTTTTGCAGAAATGCACAAATGCACACATGCACAAAAAAAAGGACCATGTCTTTTTGGAGGGCTTTATCGGCATGTTTACTGAGTCAGGAACAAAGGGAAACAAACCATCAAGAACATCAAAATGACATGGAGAGATTAGACAAACCGCAAAAGGGGCCACATTTCCAGATCAAAATTTGAAATGTTTAAAATGGGAACGGAGTGTGATCACGGTGACCCGTCCTGCCGGGACGGGCGTCAGGTCCAGCTCCCCAAATAATTGGAGACAAGAGCCCCCTCAGCTGCTGCCAGCCTGCAGCTCTTCACCCAGGCCGGCCCACCCACTTGTCCCCTCCCTTTCTGTCTCCCTGTTTTCCCTCTTCTCTTTCTCTCTCTGCACAGGTGGGCGTCTTTTTTTGCAACCCTCTTTGTTTCACAGGAATGTCAGAACAGCAAATTCGGAAATCCATTGCCACCAGTAATTACTAGTGTGAAATTCCTTTGGCTTGTCTAGTCCTGGCAGCCTCCAAAGCTACAGGGTTGTTTAGGAGGCTAGCTAACTCTCCAATCATGAACTGAGGAAACGTACTTCATCTGCTACGACATAACAACGACATCACGGCAAACCATGCTGAGCCTCTTTCGTGTGGCAAGTTCTATTCCGGAAGAGCATAATTATATGATTGTAAAATGAGGGCACACAGCTAAAATGACAGCTTCCTCCATTTTGGACTCTCCAACAGAACGTCTATGCCTCAAATTTGTGTGGACTGCTCCTGGAGAGATGCTGTTGTCTACAAATGACAGATTACACAACTAAATGAAAACAAATTGTCACTCCAGACCGGTCAATTAAGGGCCCTATTCCAAGGCAGCATGCCATGAAAAAAAATATATACATCAGATCTTTTTTCAAAACCAAGAGATAATAAACCAATTTGAATACTTCACTTTTCAAGTTTCCGTGATTTGTTTCATCCCTCACTCCAAGAGCATACATTCCCAGCATCAGAGAATCATATCCCCCATCCCAAGGGGATCAAGTGACTCAAGGTGTGTGGCATTAACAGCAGTCATCATGAAATGTTGTGAACTCCTGGACAGTGGATCCTTTTCATTTTGCTTATTCACAGAACATTGGACGTGATGATACTAACCCATCACTGCTCCACCTTGTTTTGCTTCTCACCTCAAAGCCCAAAGTCATCCCTCAGACTAGCATGCGCCGACTTTTCTGGTAACTTAAACACCATCCGAGGCAATTTAATGTCTCAGAAAATACCCCGACCTCAACCCTCACCTCATGCTGTTCTTTGGATAATGTCATTTCTGTCAGGGCTATGCTCCTGTATCCTTTCTCTGTATTTCCCTTCCAGGCCTGTGGATGTCTCCAGTGTGTCCCGTCCATGATTACAAACCCTGGCTACTGGTCAGTCTAGTCTCTGTACTAGTTGTTACAACTGACTGCAACTGTCTTAGTTTAAATAAAGATGTATTTGCTGTGTCTGCATTTGGGTCCAACAATAGCAACTGGTGATCCCAACTGCTTACCCAGAGACTATCTACTGGGTCACCACAGGGTTCAGTGGTCCTGCCAATGTTATATACACTCTACCACATTGTGATTATTGACAACTCAGATTTTGCGAAGACCCCCAATCATCTGCAAACCAGATTCAACAATGACATTCCCGCCAAATTCCATTGAGCTGATGATGCTGACAAAGGAAAATAAATTGTCAGAGACAAGACACAACTGTGCTGCCTATCCCAGTAGCCAGGACAATACAGAGCGGAAGGATGTCAAATATCTGACTCCCATTTTGGACAACAAACTGACCTTTGAAGCCAACTGTCATCGAGTGCATTACTAAATATTAGTCAAGGCTGCTATTTTCTTGACAAACTTAGGAGAATGAATGTGAATCAGTCGGTGCTCAGTGCAATTAACACCTTCTTCAATTGAGTGACTGTAGACTTTCTGTGCAACAGCTTGGTGGGGCTCTCTCTACCGTCTGGAATACTAAGCTGGAGAAGGTGATATGGGGCAGTAGAATCATTGGAAAACAGCAAAGGCTGAAGGTTGAGGTGTTTACCCTAACTGGCAACTAAAATTGAAGTATTTCTTACGCTGAGCTACCTGTGGGTTCAACAGGGGCGCGCCTCTCAAGAGGGTGAGTGGAAAACATCCACCCCACCTCATTGTGGAATGCACATAATCAATCGTTTGTTGACATCAGATTCAGCCCTTGGCTTTGAAGCCTGGCGGAGGCTGTTTATCCTCCTCATGTCTTTGATACGCGATAATAATGAGCTGGGGAAACACATGAAGCCACGGCGGGTGCTAATTATGTAAACGCAATTGCTAAGCGGTAGCTAGCCCACTTAAAAAGCTGGCAGATGGGACCGCCCTATAAGCAATGAGAACCACTGTATTGAGATTTAGCACCCACGCATGTGTGTGTGTGCGATTGGAGGCATTCTTTAGTGCATGGGTCTTGATGATTAGGTGTTCTTTGCTTCAGACTGTTACGCTAGGTAGCGTACCCTCCTCTGTAAAAACAGCGAGTGCCTGATCAGAAGGAACAGTTCTTGACATGACACTTAGCAGCAGAGTGGCTTCTATTCCTCCATGTCAGGTTGAGTGAGTCCCAAATGGTGCCTCTTATCAGCGTTTGGAATTAGCATGAAGATCACAGAGGTCTTTCAAAAAGGTCTGGAGCGGGAAGTGCCTTAAACTGAAGTTTGGGTAATGACATCAGAAAGGGCTTCAGAAATCCTCAGACTGAATGGAAGGCAATGAAAAAATGACAAACTTCTTGCTATCAATCAGGTCAATAGTTTTTCAAATCATGTGATTCTGTAATTATTATAAGGGGATATTGACGCTTAAAGAGGGGTATATTTGGGGAGTGGCCGGCTTGATTGACAGGTGCTGTATCTCGTTGGCGGTCAAGCTAAGTGGGTCTCTTTCCTACTTCTGCTGGTTTCACTGGCCCAGCCTCACTACAGCAAGCCTCTGTGCCCTCATTTAAAAAGTTCTGCCGCGGTTTCCTGCCAAGATGGCGGCGAGCCTAAACCCAAACTCGAGGCTTCAAATAATCTCTTCAGAAACCAGTGAGTGACATCACAGGAGCTTTGTCCATTTATTTCTACAGTCTATGGATTGGACGCAACAGCGCCATTGTAACAATCATCTCAGGAGACAACAGATCAGAGAAAGAGAGGCAGACAAAAGACTAATCAACTGTTTCTTTAGGTGGCGAGATTGTGGTTCAGGAGAAAAATTGCGATGGACAGGGGGGTTGAGTTGTTGGTGACCCGAGTGAGACCAATCAATCAATCAATCAATCAGTCAATCATTCAATCCATCAATCAATCCATAGATCGATACGTGGGTACATTAATAAATACAACCCAGCCTTGCAAACTATAGTCTTTTCTTCGGGTGCACCAAGGCGCACACACACACACACACACACACACACACACACACACACACACACACACACACACACACATACACAGGAGTGTGTCAGCACAAAACTGGACATAGCAGGGCTTTCACAAGACAAATGACTCCAGTGAATACGAACAAAAGAAGTCAGTTATAGAGGAGGCGTTGCCATGGTTACGCACTGTGCAAGCCTCATACTGTAGGGGGAAAGGATAAAACCAAAAGAGCTCTCTAATTACAGTGGCGTAACAATGGTGCTCGATGCTAGGTAGAGCTCTGAGAGCGCCCTCCCACGCTGCTGTGTTCGGAGAAAGACACACACACGCACACATTCTTAACAAGCAAGCAATCCCTCTCTTGGCCCCAAAGCCCCTCCGTGAGTGGGATCAAACATCTCCAATTTCATTATTTTTTCAGCAAACTAATAACGCCCCCATTTTTCAAATAAATCACAATTGCATTGTAGTATACTCCATCAATGCAACAAATAAACTTTGCTTGACAAAATCAAGACTTATTCCAGACCTCGCCCAATCAAGATTAAATTTAAGTCAATGAAAGTTAAGTAAGTATTCAAAATATCTATATCCATATATTAAATGCACATTTGTGTTGGTGAGGTGGTGGCTTCTAGGACAACTTACCCCATCTCCTAATATACAGTGGGTATGGCATCAATACTGCTCCCAATGACGCACAACACCAGGGTTGGCAGTACTGTTGTGTAAAAGGGGCTTTAGACTCAGTCATTAGATGATTAAGAGACATCTAACATGCTTCCGTGTGTCAACCAATATCCCACATCCAGGTATCTGTATCGATATAAAATGAGTCAGACCATAGTTTTGTCAGTCTACATTTACAGGTTATTACCCTTACCGGCAGTCACAGCATGGGCTGCGGTCAGATCCCCGTTGAAGCCATTCTCCCTGGCCGAGGAGAAAGGTGCAGTGGCCCCTACGTGGGGGCCAGCCCCGGGCTGGCAGGCCCTGTAGGCTGAGGCAGTAGAGGAGGTGGCAGAGGAGAAGCCATTGGCCCCGTGTGGAACCGAGGGGTCTTGTCTTCCCGACGGGTCCCACTGGGGGGCGCCGTCCTCTGACTGTCGACTGTCCGCCATGCTGAGGAGCAGGAGGCTGGGCGAGAGAAAGCTCAAGGGGGATATCTCTCCTTCTATCTGGGAGCGCGAGAGAGAGAGAGAGAGAGAGAGAGAGAGAGAGAGCAATTATCAAATAACATATATTATACAGATAATCACACAGTAGCGAGAGATGAATGGCAGATGTGAGACTGAGAGTCCTGTAAGGATAAGTGTTGTGTATTTTTGTAATTCAAAATGTATGAAATATTTGGATTATTGATCTATCAAACTAAATCCTAGTTAGATAAAAGATTTTTCAGCCTTGTAAAAATAAATAATTTAGGCACTGCAGTTATTTGGTTCTACCCTACAATGATACTGACAAAAATTCAGTATCAAGCAATGGTGGTTATAAGGCCATGTCATCAATGATCAGCTGATCAGAGCACAAACACGACGCAGACAAGCTGGCAAGTAAATATATGTACGAATACTCACATATCCAAATTTTACAAACCAAATAAATTAATGTTAGATTTTTCTTTCGCCAATTTGTCCTCCCACCAGAAACTGTTATAAAAGCCCATAGTGCTTGAAGGGCAATGTACTGTAAGCGTCTCACTGCCAAAATATCAACATTCTATGGCCAGCTGTAGGGGCTCTGGTTGTAAACACGTTCACAAACCACACATTTTGTCGGCCGCAATCCGCTCTCTTACACCTATAACATCAATGTGATTTTGTGCTGTGCGTCTTTGTGCAGTTGTGTGTGGTATTGTCATTGGGCGAGGAAGCCTTAGGGAGCCAGCAGCCAGGGTGTGAAATCCAACTGATTTGTTGGTGATGGGGAGCAAGTCCATCGACCCAGCTGGGAGTCACGGCAGTAAAGTAAATCTGTGTGTGTGTGTGTGTGTGTGTGTGTGTGTGGGCTAGCCACTCAGGCTTAGGATGACTGCAAAGGTGATAGATCTGCCAGAGTCAGGAAAAGGTCATATCCAGTTGCCCGATGCACTCATTGGATATGACAAGCAGCTTGACTCTGTCTTTCTTTTCTCCCCTTTCCTAAAATACAGCTGTTAAAGGACGTGTTCTCAAGAGGATTTTTAATCTATTTAATGGTTTTCTTTGGTACTTCCTGCAATACATGGATTCCCCAATCCACGTTTTACGTTTTTGACAAATAACTAATGATTGATTTTGAGGATTTTAGCGCCAAACGTTGAAACACTTGAAGCTCTCTGAAACCAAGTCTATTGAGTGAGTCAGCAATTTATAAAGAAAAATACTCCACCTTTAGTTGGAATGGTCACTTCATCACTTTCTGTTTCCATTATAGACACTAGCGAGTATCCTATCCTTGGTGAGAACCTGGTTGCCCAGACTATTGGTAAATACAAGTATACTGTACTGTAGCAAAGATACAGTATATGTTTTTCACATGGATATGCAAATCATGAAGTACAAAATATGACTTGTCTTATCTTTTCTATCTTTTTCTGAGCCCCAACGAGGAGTTAGTTATTTCGTTTAAGTATCAGTGAGGCCATTGCAGAGCAGATTTCCACATCATTATTAAATGTTTCCAACTCGAACGGAGAGCGGTATCTGTCGGGAATGACTGCTGGGGATGGCAGCAGGTGGGTGGTTGTGTGAACAGAGTGAGGGCGCTGGGGTCGATGGCATTAATGCAACAGGTATTTCGGCGACAGGGGCCACCTAGAGGTAGCGCCTCAGAGGGAACCGCAGGAAGGTGGATCAAAGGCGATGGAGGGAGGGGAAAAAAATTGATTCAACAGTTAATGAATTCAAGGTTTTTTGGGATGGTGGGGTGGTGGGCAGGGCAACAGAACAAAGCCACGATGAGCACACAAGCCAATGCAAGAAGGAAAAGGAAAGGGTATTGCGTTACAGAGGACCTGATGGGGATGTTTTTTTCCTCAGGCCTTTAGGGAATTGGAGCTTGCATCACTTATTTCCAGGCCGGCATGGAAGGAGACTGCGACACATAATGGAATTGTGTGTCCAAGGAGCAATCCGTCAGCCGACGCTGTGAGCAGGACCAGTCCATAACACATCACAGCCAAAGGTTAAGCTCTGCATTCACACAACAGTAAACATGACGCTCTAGAATAGAATATAACTGTGTATTTCTCTGTAAGAGTGGAATTGTGTGGCCTTATTGCTGGGATTCAAAACCCAGAGTTAGATATAAAGTGTGAAAGGAGCAGATTCCTGGAGTTTAGTTTCAGAACTGTAATCCCAGCTTGTGTTTATCATTCGTGGAGTTCATCCTTGGTAGTGTATTATTTGGGTTTTCATTCCCAGATGCGGGTTAACTTTGACTCTGGGTCTATACTATGGTCACGCCTGTGCACTCAGTGTCCAATTGACCTGTCAGCCACAGGAAAATTGGATGCCAACTCCAAGACTCTGCTGTGTAATGCTCACAAATACGCAACAGGGAGAATACATAAGTGGATGTCACTTCCAGGATGTTTTGACACTCAAATGGGTGTTGCGTGAAATCTACCATAGAATATACAGTATGTACCTATCGTCCATGAGAATATATTGGAATGAGCATCAATGATGAAAAGAGAGAAAAAAGGGAAGGAAGACACCAACGTGACTGACTCCCTGCCAGTTAAATGGATAAAAATAAAAAAAACCTCCACTGCACTCCAGCGCACTGCACTGTCGATGAGGCGCGTCTCATTACAACCCCCCCAAAAGCCGAGGAGAATGCGAATGAAGGCGCTGGGAATGACTCTGCAAAGACGGACGACTTGAAGGAGCACTCTCATTTACAGATCGCCACGCCGTCCCCAAGAAACAAAGACTGCGAGTCTGAAAGTGACGACACACACAAAATAGGTCTCACAGCGGCCCTCTACTGGCTGATTGAGGAATGTTTTACATGAAAGTTAATAGCTGTTTTTCGCAGTAACAGTTCTGGGGACTCCCTGAGGGGAACGAGGAACTGGGGAGGTCCCCCTAGAAGTAAATACCGTAAAGGGATTTTTATGTGGTTGTATTCGCACTGCACTGGAGCTTGGAAGTTACGCTGAAGTGACGTCAGCCAACAGGGTTTCAGCATGGGTTCCATGTTCTATTTACTTCATGACATTCACTTATTTCACCTTATCAGTCCACTAAAACGAACGACTGATGAGTTTGAGGTTAGAAATAACCAATCCAGTTGCCGGATCATATTAGATGTACAAGGCCTTATCGAAAAGCTCGTTCCGACTTTGGGAAGGCATGGGCTCACATTTGAATAGCCCACAGGGATTATGGGATTAAATTAATTCAACGTCAATGAACGTTCGGAAAATCAAATAAATCTAATAAATGCAGCTATAATAAAAATATATTTTTTTGTTGTTTTTTATTATTATTGGTTATTTTTTTATTACCACTGAGTGTACGTGGGCTGGTAAAGAGCCAAGCGTGATGTAACTTTCCTTGGTCGGACTCAGTCCAAGGGACCAGCGAGGGACCATGGATTTACGTCTGGATCACCGTGCACTTATGTCACTGATGGTTCCTCTTATGCCGATTAGTCCCTGGCCTGAAATAGGAGCTAAAAAAGTTCCTCAAAACGGGGTTCTAAGAACTACAAACGATAACGGTTCCTCGAAAAAGTTCTTATAACTATGAAATGGTTCCTGCAGTGCAAAAACGCCTGGGACCAGAGACCAAACTTCTCAGTTAAGTGAAAAAGTTCAGTGACCCAACAGTTTAACAGCAACAGCTAAATTCATGTGGACCGTTTTATACAATAACTAAAAAACCTTCTTGCCTTAAAAATAAAAAAATCTGTCACTCTGTGCGGGTACCCTTGGTTTTAACAGGGAAAAGAACAATTTACCTTGAGTTTAAATATGGCCTTGAAACTGGATCCTTTCCAAAAACCTGTTTGAACCTGTGCTGTTTGTTTGTTTGTGTATAATAAAATCTGGGCAATCTCACATCAACCCAGCATCGCCTTTACTACACATTCACATTAGCTTCAGAGTTGATCAAACTCAAAACATTCTAAAGCCCACCCACTGGTAACATTATCACATGCCCACATATCCTCACATACCACCCAATAGCTCTCACAGATATATATTTACTTGTTTCACAACCATAAAGATCACCCCCTCTCCGCCTCTGTGTATTAACTCTAGCACACACTGGTTGCAGTTTATTGTACCACTCATGTGTTGGTTGCAAATCTTTTGACACATCAGCCTCCTCTGTGAATAACAAAATGTGTCTATTCAAGTTAGTTAGGTCGCGATGTTCATATTTGAATACAGTCGACGCTGCCTGCTCCCTTCTTGGCGGTATTGCAGCCATAAAAACTTCAGAGATCAGATTCAGCTGCCCTGCGCTGCTATCCTCTCCATTTGCTTTCCTCGCTCTCGGATTCTCTGTCGCCTTCTCTTCGCCTTGTCTTGCCTTGTGGCCAAGGTCACTTTGAGCTCCGTTGCCAACTTCCAGACGCAACCGGGCCCTCCTCGGCCCGGACCCGTGGACTGTGGGGCCCAATGAGGAAGGCCAGTGGAGATTGGCATCCTGGAACCCCACTGGTTTGCTGATGACAGCTTGTTGGTCACTGTCCATATGTGTACATTTGTGTGTGTGTTCTGTGTTATGTGTCTCCTCATTTGCATATTAGTGTGTGAATTTGTATCTGTGTGTGAGAGTGTATTCCTTTTTTTAGGCCATCGCGCTGAACCAGCACCCAGTGTTGGAGACCCCATTCAGAGCGGCTACTTAGTCTCATTAAACTGTATCCCTACATGCTAAGGTAAAAGGCTACATTTGGGAAGGGGAGATAAGAAGAGAAGAAGAGAGGAGAGGAGGGATACTCTTTCATACAAGTGGGACGGCAAGAAAAGGAGGCTGCGGTTTCACAAAAAAGAGGAAAAAACAGGACAACCGTCTGTCCCCGAGGCATTCTGTCTGGTGAGAGGAGAGCGAATGCGTATCACATCCAGATAAAGAAGCCAGAGTTACAAAATCGGCCTCTGAGGAGGACGCGGCGGTGGCGTTGGCGGTGGCGGCGCCGGTGGCGGCAGCGGTGGCGGAGGCACCGTTGCTTGTTGCTCTTGGCACAAAGGTCCTGGCGCCACACCACAACAGCGTAGCGTGGTAATCTTGATGCGACCACAAAGTGGAAGAGAACCTGGAGCACTGCACTGGTCCGCCGCCGCCAAAAAGTGTGGAAAAGCGCTGCTTTTCTACAGTGTGATCGGTCAATTGCCAGAGATCTCTGCATGTTTGAACCTGTGTGGACACATGAATATTAATATCTATATTAATGTTGTTTCGTGTCATTCGCAACAAAGCTGTGAGCCATGCTTCTATACTGTAGATCATTGGTTGGCATGGCAACAGGCTTCTGCAGCGTGTGTCCAGAGGTTTTTTTTTATTGTTTTAATTTAGTGTCATGCGTTGACATCATCAACCGCAACAACTGAAAATCTAAGACAGTTTTCCAAACCACCAATGGTTGATTCTCCAAAGACCCCCTGTTAATTGCAGGTCATGGGTTTCTAAATGGGATTGTTCAATAGATTTAGTCAGCCAACACCTGAAGCAGGGGACACAAGGAAACAGAATGGATCATACAGCACTTTGAAGAACCTTCCGGACACGGTGCGTGTTTCCGTGAACCCAATTACCACCTTGTCTATAGTCTGAATAAATTCCAAAGCACAGTTCCGGGAGGGGGAGCGGAGGCAGGACGGGAACGCAGCAGGGAGTTTGGGATCGGGTGGTTTGAAACAGTAAGAGCGGGATCTTATCTTCCGCGGCAAGCGTAAACAATGACACATGGCTGGTACTTCAATTCAAAACCTGTCACCTAGATGACTGGCTATGTCACAGGTGGGAAGAGATGGAGACATTTCTAGAACACATAAATTATTTTAAAATATTCAAATGCAGCTGTCTAGTTAAGTTTAGTCGAACTGTTGGTGGTTAAGTCAATGTTACTCCAGTATATACTTCTCCGCACATTGGGAACCCCCTAAATCTTTGACAAATCCAAACCTGAGCCACCCCAAACCCATACCTAAACATAACCATCTCTAAATTAATACCTACACAAACGTAATACCTACCTCCCTGAACCATCTCTAACCTTTTACCTAAACTGAACCAATCTCCCAGCTAATTCCTTAACTTAACATCTCCAACCTAATACCTCAACTTACCTACTGTATCTCTAACCTTAAACCTAAACCATTGCTTACCTATTATCTACATTTAACCATCTCTAGCTTCATTCACAAGCTGAATCATCTCTAACTTTATACCTAAACTTAACCATCTCTAACCTTATACCTAAACTTAACCATCTCTATCCTTTTACCTAAACTTAACCATATCTAACCTTATACCTAAACTTAACCATATCTAACCTTATACCTAAACTTAACCATCTCTAACTTTATACCTAAACTTAACCATCTCTAACCTTATACCTAAACTTAACCATCTCTATCCTTTTACCTAAACTTAACCATATCAAACCTTATACCTAAACTTAACCATCTCTATCCTTATACCTAAACTTAACCATATCTAACCTTATACCTAAAATTAACCATCTCTAACATTATACCTCAACTTAACCATCTCCAACCTTAAACCTAAACTTAACCATCTCTAACCCTATACCTTAACTAAATCGTCTCTAACCTTACACCTAAACGTAGCCATCTCTCACATTATATCTAAACTTAACCATCTCTAACCTCATACCAAAACGGAACTATCTCCAACATTATACCTAAACTTAACCATCTCTAACATTTTACCCTAGCCTAACCATCTCTAACCTTAAACCTAAACTTAAGCATCTCTAACCTTATACCTAAACCTAACCATCTCTAACATTATACCTAAACTTAACCACCTCTAACCTCATGTATGGATGTTACAGAAGTTTTTACAACTCAACAAGGATAAAACAGAAATCTTTGGTGCAAAGGCTCAGAGACAGAAAATTTTAGCTCATCTTAGTTCTCTGTCTCTGGAGAGCAAGAATGAAGGCAGAAATCTGGGTGTAATCATAGACAACAATCTAAATTTTAAGAGCCATATCAATCACATCACAAAATCAGCCTTCAATCATCTAAAAAATATTTCAAAATTAAGAGGCTCCCTATCAAAAGCAGACTCTGAAAAATTAATCCATGCATTCATAACGAGTAGATAGGGCAACTGTAATGGCCTATTCACCGGCCTCCTGAAATCAGCTGTGTCGTGGCTACAGTTAATCCAAAATGCGGCTGCACGCGTTCTCACTGGGTCTAAAAAGTTTGAAAACATTACACCTGTTCTTAGATGTTTACATTGGCTCCCCGTTAAAACTAGGATTGATATTAAGATTCTGCTATTTGTATATAAAGCTCTAAATGGCCTTGCACCTCAGTATATAAAAGAAATGGCCATTACATACGAACCAGCAAGAACTCACAGGCTGTTAACCATCCCTCATACCAACTCTAAAGCAGGGGAGGCTGCCTTCTGTATCTATGCCCCAAGTAGATGGAACACCCTGCCTGAGGACCTGAGAGAGGCCCCCACACTCAACACTTGTAAAAGCAGGTTAAAAAACTTGCTGTTCACTACTGTGTGTGTGTGTGTGTGTGTGTGTGTGTGTGTGTCTGTGTGTCTGTATGTTGTGAGATTTCTGTGTGTGTTCTGTATGTTGTGAGATTTATGTGTGTTTCTCTGTAAAGCGCATTGTTTTGCCCTGGAATGAAATGCGCTTTATAAATAAAGTTTGACTTGACTTATACCTAAACGTAACCATCTCTAACATTATACCTAAACTTAACCATCTCTAGTGTATTACAGTTAAGTACTGTCTTAGCATTGATAAGTTGAGGCTAAGTTAAGTATTAACATAAATTCAATTGAACTTAATAGTCAGAGGAGTGTCTCAAAAGGGGAAACAATACTATCAAACAAATGGCTGAATATCCACATATTTACATTATGTAGATCGATATATTTACAACTGACTAACTTAGCCATCAGAGGTGAGTTGGGAAGGGGAATGAAAGAATATATGAGATGATATAACAGGAATCGAGATCCTCAAGATCGAGCCGGGATGCTTGAAGAGGAAAATACAGCAAATGTGAAGAAACAGGGAGAAAAACTCCACAGACGTGGCGAACATGGAGACCCACTTAATGTGTGGGGAACAAACCGCCCTCCCCATGGACAAAAGAGAAAGATGAGGAAAGGAGGGCAGTTCTGAGGAAATTAATCCAATTTAGGTACATCCTTGGCAAGGACATAGCCACAGTACATCGTCCGGTCCAAACCAGGGCACCTGCACACGTGTCTAAAGTTGAAAACAGGTACTCCTCACTTAACGACCTACCTGTTTAACGACTGCTCGGTTTTACGACTAGCTCTCTGACCAGTCTGTATTGTACACTGCGTACGATACCGCAGCGAGTGTGCTGCGTGCGCGGCGTCTCAGCACCGAGCATCTCATCACGCATCACCGTTCTCAGTCTCAGTTTCGTTCGCGCTGTCTGTCGGTATTCACTACACTAGCGTTCGCAATCCCCACGCCCACTTACAGTAAAATAACGCGGGTCCTCATTTACCGACCAATTTGCTTAACAACCTGGTCCTAGGAAGGGAACTTAAGTACTCCTCACTTAACTTATCGTTAAGTGAGGAGTACCTGTATAGTCGTTAGGAGAGGTATGCTCCCCTCTGCTCCTGCTAATTTGAGTTTGGAGAGTTGGTGATGAATTCTTTGCCTCGTGTCTAGAAGTCCAGTATTTGCATTTGTTGGTCACTTCCCTCGATTGGTATGAGTGGTCATTTAGTAGAGTCATTAATTTGTCAAATCATGCGTGGAGAAAATCTGAAATCTGAAAACTGTTAATATGTGACCCACATTTGTGGGTCACATATTAACAGTTTGTGGATGTGACCCCTATTTCTAAAATTGCCATGAGCCATAAGTTGAAAAAACCTTTCTAGAAGGAAAATTATATTTTTCCAGATTTGTGTTCCTTTGTGTTTTTTTTATCTCAACATATTTTCAAAGCTAAGTTTGATTTATAAATATTAGATAAATGTCAAACCGTCAACTTAAATATTCCCGTTATATTACCTGGGGAAACACAGTTCACTTCCCAAGATGCTGAACAGCGCCGAACAATGCTGAGTGATCATTTTATTAAAGCGAACGTCCAGGTGAAAATCATTCATCCATATTCCCTGTGATGTGAAGTCAGAATGTGAAACCGTTTAGATAGAGTTCAACCTTTAAATATTACTAGTTTTACACACACACACACACACACCTGGATACATTGTTGTGTAGGCGGCGTAAGAAGAAAAGGTGATGTCACTTCCGTAAACAGATGGTTAAAAAAAATAAAAAGCACAGGAAGTAGAGCCTTCGGTTTCACTTGTCTGTGAAAACGTTCAGCTCCTCGTTGTTATGGATTACGAGAAGCAGGTGGCGGAAGGTCCAAATCCTATCGCGGACTTTAATCTGACCAGTGCGATAGATCCAAGTCAGTGGAAGCAGTGCGTACTGGACTTTTTCTGCGATGAAAGTCAGTTCTCCGACAGCGCTGCTGAATCTGATATCTGTGTGTTCTCCAAGGCTCCCAGCCTTGGAGAACATTTCAAACAGCGGATTTCAACCTGAATGTGACGATGACGCGGAACATTTTCAAGATCAACCGGAGGAGACTGACGACACGCCCGTTAATGTTACAACAGAAGAAGTTTCTACAAGAAGCGATTTCTACAGCATGAGGAAATACTTTCCTCATGCACTCGGAGAGGGAGGTCTACAAGAACACCTGTGAGCGCCTCAACCTCTCTTTGGATGCTCGTGTTCAACCTGCGAGCAACCACATAAAGATGCATTACCGTTTTCACTTGGCTCAACGGGTTAGTACATGGTCTAAAGAAGTGATGAACCCTAACCCTAACTTTGTTGATTCATAATGGAGAGAGTTACATGAAAGGGGTTGACAAAAACGTACAGCAGAAATTAAACATGGGTTGGTCGACAATTAACATTCCCAAGTGATTTTGTCTATTTGGCATATGCACATTTATATATTAAATCACACACAAGGTTGATATACAAAGACAAATATTATTGACAGACTGTACATTTTGTTGTGTTGTCCGCACTTTTAAACGAACCAATAATAATTCCACTTTTATAAAACATGTAATTTCTTACTGTTAAAGGAAAGCTTTTTCAAAAACATTGATGTTGTGTGTCGATGATGCTGTTCAACGTTTCCTATAAACACAAGAACAATGCAGAGATTGCCCCATTCAGCAGGCTGTCAAGTGGCCATGTGACAAGTAGCCATGTGGATTTGTTGGTCCCACAACCATTTGCATTCTGGGAGCTGGCTGAATGGGTCCAAGTGTTGGGGGTGATTATCTCAGAATCACAGTTTGCCGCACCCTCATCATTAACAAGCCATAACTTTAAAGATACTTGCTTGATTCGCACAAGCGACACCTGGTTTTGAAGCTCTGGTTCCACACTTTCAAATGATGAAAAACAACTTGGAGAAATAACAAACCGATTAACCGCCCTAACCAAATCGCTTCAACCTCGATGACTTAAAGGATGGTACTGAAATTAAGCCCACACATCTCCTCCCCGTTGCACTCCTTGTACCTTGTCTTTCTCTTTCACTCCCGTCTTATTCTTCTCTTCCTCTCTCTAATGCCTCTGCCTCCCACCGGCCTTTCTTCTTTCTCTGCACTTCACTTTCGCCCAACCCGCCTCCACTCATCCATCCTCCTACTCATTCCTCCTCCTCCACCTCCACCACCTCCTCTTCTCAAATCACTCTCTCTTTCTACTTCTCCTCCCCGTTGCCCTCCTACGATCCAAGCACTCCACACACCCGCCGCTGGCCTTTCTCAGCCTCGTTGGTGTGTGTGTGTGTGTGTGTTTGTAAGTGTGTGTCTCTGTGAGTTTGAATCCCACAGATGCTGCATTGCAGGGCTCTGGGATTTTTTGCTCTCCCGCTCCAGGAGAGAAAGAGAGCGAGGTGGAGGGTGGAGGAGCTTCTAGCCACACAATATGAAAATTCTCGTGTTTAAATACATATGTGTGTTTGGCGTGTGGGTGTACGGAATTATGTCAGCCATAGCCGCGGTGGCTTGCCTGCTGGCCACCGCAACAGGTTTCTGCTTAATTCAACCAAAGTCGTGCGAGGTGTGCAGCGGCCATCCCAAACCGCTTTGCTAAACACCAGCCTTTCCAAATGGACCTAGTCAACGATGCTGTTGTGTCTGGTGTGAGTGGTGTCCCCAGTAGCACTCAAAAGCAGCAACACTCAAATCTATAAAGAGTTTAGCGTGTAACCAAAGTATTCTCAAATAGTATGCAAAAAGCAAATTTTACACAAATACTAAGTACGCTGGACGATAGTTGGAACATATAGATAGATAGAGAGATAGATAGATAGATAGATAGATAGATTGATAGATAGATAGATAGATAGATAGATAGATAGATAGATAGATAGATAGATAGATAGATAGATAGATAGATAGATAGATAGATAGATAGATAGATAGATAGATAGATAGATAGATAGATAGATAGATAGATAGATAGATGGATAGATGGATAGATGGATAGATGGATAGATAGATAGATAGATAGATAGATGGATAGATAGATAGATAGATAGATAGATAGATAGATAGATAGATAGATAGATAGATAGATAGATAGATAGATAGATAGAACACTAACAATTCACAATAAACCACTAACAGTAAACCCGTGTATCAACAATTTTTACTCAAGTCAAACATAGGAATATCGTTCTTGGTTTTCCTTACGTTAGCTCCCGTGTAGTCTCATTCCATTTTAAGTGCGTTTTTACACAGGGTAAAAGTGTGACTCGCACAGGGAGAAGTGTGAAGAGAAGAGAAAGAGGTGCAATGATAAATATTGATTCCAAGGTGAGAAAAATCGATGAGAGTTGTATACTGCGAGCCTGCAGACAGGCACAGATGAACACACACACACAGACACACAGACACAGACACAGACACACACACACACACACACACACACACACACACACATACACAACCATAAAATATTAATTAAGGCTTCTTAATAAAAAAAAAAACTGAATGTGGTATGCCTTTTTAATGTCTACCTAGTTCATTAGCTCTATCTTAGTGTGAAATATGTGTACACAAAGCCGCACGCACGCGTACACACACACACACACACACACCGCCACCACCCCACCCCTGTCGTCCCCTACCCCACAACATACACAAATAAACAAACACACGCAGAAACTAACACACACACACACACACACACACACACACACACACACACACACACACACACACACACACACACACACACACACACACACACACACACACACACACACACACACACACACACACACACACACACAGTACAGTGTCTAGCTGGGACTCAGCTGTGGCACTCTCAAGTTTAAAAACGTTTTCTCTCGGAAAATGTGCCATAAATATTATTTGATCTGTATGTACGTAAATAAGTAAGTAAGTAAGGATGTATGTACAGTATGTATGTATGTATGTATGTATGTATGTATGTATGTATGTATGTATGTATGTATGTATGTATGTAAGTATGTATGTATGTATGTATGTATGTATGTATGTATGTATGTATGTAAGTATGTATGTCCGTATGTATGTAAGTACCGTATTTCCTGAAATATAACCAAAAGTCAAATAAAAACCAGGTCTCTACTAAATGCCGGGTGCATGGTCTACACAAACAAATACAAGCCTGCCTCAGTATGTATGTATGTATGTATGTATATATGGAGATATGTAGATAAGTACAGTATGTATGTATGTATGTAGGCTTGTGGAGGGATGTAAATAGCCATGAAGATGACCAAAGTGAACTCATGGGGAAGGTAGAATGGACGACACATGATCGTCAGATGTTCTCGGTGAAGCAAGCAAGAGCACGAGTTGGCCATGATATTCCTGGGGTTGCACCAGCTGGTGACCATCTAATAGACTCCACCACCTTTGGATTTCCCGGACTCGGCTGTTCTATCTATATGGAAAATGGAGAAGGATTCCTCAGGTTGAATAGTTGGGTCCGACACCATGAGGGTGAGCCATTTTTTGGTCAAGCAGATGATATTACATTCTCTCACATCCCAGTGAAATTTGATACTTTGCCTGATGTTCTCTTGTTCTCTAAAGATTGGACATTGTCATGCAGGATGCTGGGTAGAGGTGGACGATGGAGACCGCAGTGTCCTCCAGCCTCCAGCTTGTCAAATCCTGTGTTTCTTTCTCCTTGGTGGCGCGTCGCCATTGTTGTTCTGGTGCGCACCTGGCAGCATCTCCTCCGGCCACGAAGAGGTGGATAAAAGTGTAGAAGTAGGTGAGAAATCCGTAATCCAATGTCCATAAGTGTGCTGCGGTCGTATGTGCAGAGGGCCAATGAAATTGGTACAGAAAAATAACAGAAAAACTAAATAAAAGCACAGTCTCAGCAGAGCAGCCAGGTGGCCAGCGGCTGGCCAGCCAGCCTCGCCATCTAGCAATATGTTGTTATATGTACAGTATGTATGTATGTATGGATGATTGATGGATGGAACGATGGATGGATCGATGGATGGAAGTATGTTGGTGTATACTTAAGGCACTGACTCATAAACCCAGACGCTCACACACAAACAGACACACACACATAGGCTTCATCAGCATGCTTGCGTCTCTACCCCCTGCATGTGCCAAAACAAATAGATGCCACAGCTGCCGGTGTTTTGTTGGAAATCTGGCATTGTCCATCACGTTGTCTCCGACCACAGTAGCTCTTCTGCTCTTCCCACTCTGTGCCGGTTGCCCACTCACATCTCCCAGCCGGCGTTCACATACGTATACAGCCGCCTACAAGTAATTTTATCTTCCGAGGCTACAGACGTTCTACCTCTTTCTGTTGTGTTTCTTTCTCTATCTCTGTCTCTCTCCCTGTCTCTCTCTCTCTCTCTCTCTCTCACTCTCTCTCTCGCTCTGTTGCATGCTGGGAGTTGGGGCTGTGAGAGTGTGTTGCTTCTCCTGCTGGTAGCAGGAGAGCAGGTCAGCTACGACAAGCTGCTGCACTCCTCCCATATGAACGAGGCGGTGATGATCTTCCACTGCCAGGTCGCTCAGCTCATCGAGTGCGGTGTTTATATTAATGACATTTATGTCCAAGTGTCCCCACTGTCTGCCCTGTCCACTAGAATCACCATCTCAGGAGTACTCCTGTTTCTCTCAAATGAGGCTCTGAAGCAAGAGCTCCTGCGCTTCAGTTTCGCACCGTGGGGCTGGGGTGTAATGATGAGAAACTCAGCCATGTCTTGTACTTCCGGAGACAGGTGTTTAAGTTTTTCACCTGGGAGCATGTGCACCCAAAGCAACAAGTGCTCTAAGTGTGGTGATGTTGGAAAATAGAACAAGTGGAGAAAGTTCATTTTCCCGACGCAGAACGTGTCAGCCAGGAGAGGCTGTACATGACATGTACAAGACATACATAGAGGGTGGACAGCGGAGCTGTGGGCTCCGTCCCCCCGCCAGCAGAGGCAGCTGAAAGACCCGCAGGAGGAGCCAGCTGGTGGGGAGTGGGGCTGGCCAGTCAAGGAAAGCTAGAAAGTTTATGATGAGGATGAAATGGACTATGAGTCTGAACAAAATTAAGTAACCTCAGGAGAAAGCCTATGATCTGGTCAATCATTAATTGTTGTTTTCCACTTTGAGGGCTTTTGGTTTTGGTGAAGGGTTTTTATATTTTGTATAAAGAAGCTTCATGTATGGATAAGGTGGGGGGTGGACTCAGTTGTCCAGTTGCTGAAAGGAGAGGGATCAGACAGGGTTGTGCCATATCTGGACAGCTCTATTCGTTAGTAGTTGAACCCCTGTTTTGAAGGCTCAGAGAAAAACTAAATAGAATCTCCTTATAGGGGATCCTGGGGTGTTCGCTAATGGTGTTGTCAGCCTATGCTGATGACATCAGTGACATCTTTATTTCAGCACAGGGAGATGTTGAGATTCTTAAAGAAAGTTTGGGGTTAGATACGAGATGGCCGCCTCTGCCAAAGTAAACTGGGAGAAGAGGGAGGCTTGGCAAGTGGGTCAGTGGAGGGAGGGGCCAGCTCCCAGTCTGCCAGTAGGGCTGAGGCAGAGAACGAGGCGACTGAAGGTTTTGGGGGTGTTCTAGGAACAGAGGAGTTCCAGGATAAGAACTGGGAGTCATGGAGAAGGTGTCTGCCAGACTGTCCAAATGGCAATGGCTGCCAACACAGCTGTCGTATAGGGGAAGGGTACTGGTCACCAATAACTTGGTTGCCTCGACGCTATGGCGCAAACCAATCATCCTACCTCCACCAAGGGGCCGAGTTGATCAGGTGCAGCAGATGATTGTGAAGTTTTTCTGGTCAGGACATCACTCGAGAAGAGCACCTTGTGCTGTGCCTACCAGTGCAGGAGGGGGAGCAGGGTCGGATGGACATCCCAACCAAGATCATGGCCATCAGGTTACAGGCTGCACAGAGACTGGAGTGAGCTGGCTGGATACAGCTTGGCTGCTGCTGAAGAGGACAGCACGCTTGGGCTATGATAAACAGCTGATCCTTCTTCATCAGAAGGACGTTGACTTGACAGAGCTGGTCCCTTTCTACCGATTAGTACAAGAGGCATGGTGGGTCTTCGAAGAACAACGGGACCCCACTGCAACACCAGGCATGTGGCTCTTTAAGGCTGGGACACTTGTTGAAGACATCTCCTGGAAAGATAGGGGAGATGACCGGGATCCACTCTTCCAGACTGCTGCACAGGTTTGTGGAGGAGGTTCGTTTTTCCCAGCCAAGGCCTCTTAAAAGTGTATGCTGAGAACTGTACTTTGTCTGACCAGTGGGATGATGAATGTGAGTATGTCTTCCCATCTCTGACTGTCTCTCTTGATGCGGGGAGTGGCAGGAGGAGCGGGGGGGGTCTTGTCTCTTAAATTCTGGGGGAATTTGTGACCCTTGGGAAGACGGCAGTGTATTACACCTGTGTCAAAGCGTCACACTTACGCTCCAGAATCTTCTCCAAAAGGCTACTGGCGATCCCTGTACAAGTCCCCCATTTATTAACAGATAGGTGACCCCCAGTGGAGGACTGTACACGGGGTGGCAGCTACGAACGGGTATCTGGCACACCTGGATCCCAGCACAGGGGAGGGGTGGTTGCTTTGCACACAGAGGGACGCTCAGTCACCGTTTCATGGTTTTGGGATGCCTTTTTCTTTTGAGTTGTTTATCTTAAGTCCAAGGTACAGCCGGACTTTTAAATAAATGGACAACTTGGACGCTTTCATGAGCACGTGGTGCATTGAGGAGGTTTTGTGTTCCTATGAACACAAGATGTTCTTACTTCACTTTTGATCTACCTTTTTTTCTTTTATTTTGTTTCTTTTATGTATTTA
Source organism: Zeus faber (assembly GCF_960531495.2). Taxonomy (NCBI): domain Eukaryota; kingdom Metazoa; phylum Chordata; class Actinopteri; order Zeiformes; family Zeidae; genus Zeus; species Zeus faber. Next base: position 5,885,711 of record NC_137210.1, read on the forward strand.
ATAATTAATTTGTTTGTTTATTCTTTAGTTTTGTTTTCAGATGATCTTGTTTTTTTGTAAATGTTTTCTTTGTTTTAGTTGTGGCCATGCGTGGGCTTATTAAAGGGAAAACAATTTAAATTTGATTGAAATCATGTTCAATCAATTGATCAAAACACCACATAATCAATAAATCAATCACAATCAATCAATAAAATATAGCATCACACAGTACATGGCTGCCGTCTTTACCTGGTAAGGTGGTCCGGTGGACTCCTGGTGGTCAAGTCAAGCAAAGAAGGATCTCTCTCTCTCTCTCCCTTTGTATTTTGCTCAGGAGGCGTTGAGTCCGATGTGATGGTCGCAGAAACCCAGAAAGCCAAGGGAAAAAGGCTTCCTCGTCACACCTGAAATTTTGAATATTCACATGGATCAATATTTTCTTATTTGGACCTTCTACAGTTTCTAGCCAGGTTATCTGCTGAGGACAACAGAAAATCAAGCCTCCTGGAGGTGTTCCTCAGTAACCTCACTCTGGCACTTGTGGTGCCTGTCACAGCTTGGTAGCCAACTAAGCCATTTGGAGCTGGTTTATGGGGGTTTATGACGGAACTGACTGAGGTACTCTATTTGAGGGTTGGGCAAGTTATGTGTGAAGTTATGTATTTTGTTATATTTTCTTACTCCAAAATTATAGTTGAAAAGTTGTCGCAATGAGTTCTGTTAAAGAACCTGTGAGGCACTGATTAGGACAACATATTTGAGATAGCACATTAGCCAACTCCCTATATGTAGAACAGTGAGGTACAAATTCACAAAGGATTGCGGGCGCTAATAGCACCATGACTTGCACATCAATTGTGCTATCTGCGTTGTCTTAGTGTCCAATTCACAAAAGATATTGCCCTAATTATATGCCAGCGCAAACACGCCCATAACGTTTTGCTGCTGAGTGCAATTTGCTCTTGTTTTGCATCTGATCGCAATTATCCATGTGGCAAAGTAAATAATCTGTGAATCCATGCGTGAGTAGGAGGTGGGGGCGGGGGGGGGGGGCGGTGTCAGTGGCTCCGCAGAGCTTAACACAGGGCAATACCTAATTTTAATACGTATAAATAGCACCAGCGCACCGAGACACTATTTGTGTGGCAGCGCAGTTAGCAGTGCAGTTCACCCTTTGCGCTCTCTTGTGAATTAGACGGTTGCTTTTTGTGTTATTTGCGCAGGTTTAAGCCGCACAATCCTTTTTTGAATTCGCCCCTAAGAGTCAAAGAGATGGATTTGAACTACCCCCTCTAAACCTTTCCATAACAAACAAGATCATCTTTCTTACCCATTTCTATCTAAAATTCACGTTGGACCCAATCGGTAGATACTGAACTATAGCATTGTACCAACATTGTGTATCGCCATATAACTTGCTTTTTACGTGTTGCAATGACTTTAATTACACAAACACCTATTACTTAACTAACTGATTCAATATGACCACAGTGACTGACTACGCTAGTGAGAGACTATGGGATGAAGTGAAATATGGAAAATTATCTGTCTATATTTCTGTTAGATAGTTAGTTAGGTCTGTTAGAAGGCTAGATCATTTACTTCCAAACACTGAACACAGAAGCCTATCAGTTCTGCCTTGTATGGCTCCCAAGATTGGCTATTGTTATTCACCACTGTTAGATCTCCCTCAAAGCAATTATCTAATGGACAATCACATAGGCCAGGCGCTGCACTGTGACTGTATCCCCTAATGGAGGAACATTGACAACTAGTGTGGCATCTCTGGAGACTTTGCCCAAAGTATGGAGGCTTTAGTATCTGTCACAGTTAAAATAGACTGTGACTGATATTCTGTCCCATACTGTAGAAAGTGCTTTCTACATTAACAATCAATCTTGCCTACATCCTTAATCAAAAAAAAACAAACAATTAAAACCCAGCCCGGCACCAAAAAAACACATCTCTGTTCATCTCTAATGAAGCCATACATTAAATGACTCCTGTCGACACAATTCTAACAATTGATGACATCAGACACACCTGAGTCCAGTTGCTTGTGCAACTTCCTCCTGAACTTGTGAGCCCCTACGGATTCCACACAGCACTACCTCTGTATGATGGGCGAGGGCTGCTACCGCTCCAAAGAAGCATGCTGCGAGAGTCAGCAGCCAAACAGACTTTTGTGCTGTGTATTGTGCGGGGGAAAAAAAGTCTTGTTCTCACTCTGGAGAAAACAAGGAACTGGGACATTCTGAAGGACGGACGAAGAAGCGTAAGACAGTTAACAGGCTTAATTATATAAGCTATGAAGGAAGAATATCACAGCTTGAGCACCAGGAGGACGGATGGCTTCGAGGAAGAATGCCTACACTGTAACGAGGGGGTCACTTTTTCTATCCCCATGTCTGACCGGGAAGGTTGTATTCCAGCTGTGCGTTGGTGGCAGCATGTACAGTTCCCGCAATGTCTGATAAGCACCATTGAGCAAAGCACTGAACCCCCACCAGATGGTTGACTCGAAATAACGGAGATGACTTTTACTATTTGACCCTGGAAGTGCCACCTCCACCAAGTCAAATTTCAAATTAACTTGTAAATTAAAGTGTAAATTGACACTGGGCCAGAGACACCGTTGGACTACAAACCATCTGGCAGTTGTTCATTGGAAGTTCCGTAAAAATTTTCACTGATTATTTGCACAATTATTCTCTGACTGAAATTTATCGTTCATTCACACACACAATTCTGTATACTGATGTATTTATTTAAGCAGGCGACAGTCACTTCTTTCAAAGACCGTTGGAGATGTATTTTCCTCTTGCCCTTTTTCTCTGGGGCTTGGGATCCGCATTCATAAAATTTAAAAGGCATTTAATGTGGCCACAAATCAAACAATTCCTCTTTGATCCCTTTATCGGGTATAGCTAGTCAACTCAAACAAACCACTGAACAAGAAAGTTCAAGAACCAAACCCCTAAACCATGTGAGAATCTACTTTGAAGATTTACCATTAAAAGGAGAACTTGGGAGGCCTTGGAGATCACGCGGTACCAGTGGTTGGAAAAGCAGAGTACCTGCTTTTTTTTTTCCCCTTTGCACTGAAGCTTAACAACAGCATCCACAGCCGAAGGTCAGTAGTGAGTCACACATCGGAGACGGGGCCTTGGACAGAACCTTCAGCTTTCAGTGTCAACAAACATGTTGGTTGTTTGCTCCAAGCACACCAACGCTCAAGAAAGTGGTACTGACACAGTGGTACTGTTGGCAGTGGCCACATCTTCACGGCAAGTAATGGCAGCGGTAACCCTCTATTGGAGACAGCACTTTTTTCTTGGTATGTAAATAACAAGAGCGGCTTTCAAACATACACAAAATAGTATATTCTCACTCTGCCCTTCATCTTTTTATTATTAATTTAACTGTAGTGTCAGAACTTTCGGCGTACCATAAGCCTTTAGCATAGGAAACGTCACTTTTCAAGCCAACACTGAAAATGTGCCAGGAAGTGAAACAGTAATTTACAGAAAGAACACATACAGTATATGGGAATTGTCTCGAAGGATGCCACTGTTTACAATTTCAAAAATAAGAGGTTTTTGAAGTTTCTTTATGCAACCACTTGTCTTTGAAAGTTATAACTATTGGCCTTGGAATGCTTCACTTTTCCTAGTTGTGTCAGGACACAAGGGAAACATGTACAAGATAATAACTATCGGCATATTTTATTATAAAGTGTTTATGTGTATGGTGTCAAAAACCTTGACATTTTGGGGTCTATCTAGTTTATCAGCCTGGTGTGTTGATCACCGGTGACAGTGGGGCATGACTTGTCAGGGGATGCTGCCAATGGTCCACTGGTTTCTCCTTGGACTCCCTGATCCATCGCTGGTACCAGTTGCTCTCACTGGAGAGCGTTCTTGCATTTATCCAGTCCAGAAAGAGCAGAGTTCTGTTTTTCTGCCCTGCTTGTTGTTTCTTTCAGAGAACGAGGGCCCCAGGTGTCTCTCACATTCCTTTAGATGTTTTTTTTTTATCAGAAGGGACGATATGAAAAGGCCTTCCAGTCTCACCTACTGTATACAGTTCTTGTTGCAGGAGAAGAACGGTACAGAATGTTAATATTATATTACTTTCTTCTCTGACTCAATACTGTATTTCTGATGGACCAGTTGGCTTGACATGCCGCAAATGTGACCATTCAGTGAGTTGTTCTGTCTTCTGGCATTGTCTTTTTTAGTTGTCTAATGTAAATGGGTTAGGTATATAATCACCCGCCAGCCCACATCACACAGATATCAACTACGTCTCCTATGGAAAATTGGTGTAAAAGGGTGTGGCAATCACACGCCACACAAGTGGTGTTTTCAGGAAATTCTGGCACAGAGACACAGAAGACGGGGTTGTAGACACCAGTTTATTGTAGAGAGTGGGCCAGTTGGAATAAGTTTAGGAGCAGATAGACATGTGTCATGACAAGGGCTCCTCTCCCGAGTGTGTGTGGGGATGGGGGTTTTACCTGTTGCTCGTTAGACCAACCAACGAGCAACAGGTACGCAGCCACTCTGATCCTGGATCCACCGATTACCTAGATCCAGGTCAGGTGTGGCTGCTCAAACCACACCATCCCCACACCACAACGGATATTCAACACCTCTCTAGTCTAATTACCCAAACCCTGTTTGCAATATATTTAATAAAATAGAGGAAATTGGTGGACTTAACTCTTTGTGAATTAATAGTGTTTCCCTTGTTGGTAGTGGATTGTAATATATCAGTGAGGTTATTCTCCCCGTTGCAATAAATTACAGTCATTGAAAACATGCTGGTTCTTGGTATTCCTGATCAACCAAAACATTTTGGACATTTGGTGAGTTTGATTTAAATTTGGACTGTCCCAGAAGATGGAAAAATTAGCGTAAAATGAAATGTTAATATCACTTTTATATTGCTCAATGACATGCTGAATTTATTAGAGAAAAATCATGCATAATGTAAAATATGAATTTGTCTTGATTATAGCAATTAAAAGCAAAAATATCATTCAAATTTCTTTCTTTGTAATAAATCAAGGCTCCTCCTGGTAGCATGCTGAAGTATCATTGAGCAAGACACTTATCCCCAACTGCTCCTGATGAGCCTTGATTGGTGATGGATCGGTGTATGAATATAAATACGTAAGTCGCTTTGGACAGAGGCTAAATTACGTAATGTAATGTGTCTTTTAATACAAACCATTTGAAAAAGAAGATCCTTTATTTATCACACGGCACACACACTCATGCGTCAACAATGATCAACACACACACACACACGCTTTAGATGGTGACAGGTGAAATGAGATCTCTGCTTTTGACCCATCCTGGCTTGTCCTTCCTCCGGGGAGCAGCCAGGAGCAGTGGGCAGCATACAGCGACGCCCCTGCAGACCAGTTACAAAACATGTTGTGCATGTTTTTGGTGGGGGTCCTTACTGATGTTACAAGGAGGAAACCCGATGTGAGCACGGGGAGAACATGCAAGAAAGGACCCTAATCGGGTGATAACCCACTGGAGGGTGGAATCAAACCCCAGACCTTCTTGCTGTGACGCAGCAGTGCAATGCACTGTGCCACCGTACCCATTTGTATACATGTTCCAATGGTACACTGTGTACGCATACATATTGTATACACTTAGAACCACAAAGAAGGTAAATAATGTGAATTATTGTTATTATTCAAGTAAGAGTTATATCACTGATCGGTTTTGAGAATCTCTATAAGACTTGGACTTGCCCTTGAACTCCCCCTCTATAGCCGTGTGCTGGTGGTACCGCTTCGTTCCACCAAACAAATCCTTAATTCTGCAACTCTACTAAACGCTGTTTATTTTTCGGTTGCGGATTGCTTTCCCTGACGGCAGGCTTCCATCTCTGGTATTTACAGTATCAGCAAACAACTGCTGCTTTGGGGGACATCTATCTATTGAACTGCCGCTCATCACCCCCACATTGGTCTGATCTAATCCATCCATTAAGGCCCCACAGCACCCGGTCTGAAAAGCAACAATCAGACGTTTATACCTGACAGTACACACTCACTTTCATCCACAGGCTTTTGAAAAGGCTGCGTAGTGTATGTGTGTGTGTGTGTGTGCATATAATGTGCTTGGTAAAAGATTGGGAGAGGTGGTGTTTGCACGTTGAGCCGTATCAGATGTTATATTCATGCTTGTGTGCGATTCGGGGAAGTCGATGCACAATTTTTGGGGCATCAAAATTGTATATATATATATATATATATATATATATATATATATATATATATATATATATATATATATATATATATATATATATGGAGGACCCAGGACCCTCTTGCTGTGACGCAGCAGTGCAATGCACTGTGCCACCGTACCCATTTGTATACATGTTCTAATGGTACACTGTGTACGCACACATATTGTATACACTTAGAACCACAAAGAAGGTAAATAATGTGATTTATTGTTATTATTCAAGTAAGAGTTATATCACTGTTCGGTTTTGAGAATCTCTATAAGACTTGGACTTGCCCTTGAACTCCCCCTCTATAGCCGTGTGCTGGTGGTACTGCTTCGTTCCACCAAACAAATCCTTAATTCTGCAACTCTACTAAACGCTGTTTATATAAATATATATATGGTTGACAGCTTTTAATACTTAAAATAGCATACACATGAAATATAATTATATGTATACAATGTAATTCCACGTTACATAATACTAACCAACACTCTACAATTTCAACACTTTAATCTGCAATTAAGCCAACAATTATGACCATCTGTATCAATATACATCTACAATACGCTTGGTAAAAACACTTATCCTGGTATTAACATCAATAAATATAGACCAGATAGACAAGATGAGAATATTAACTAACATTAACTGACTTTAACATTCAGTATTTAGTGAATTTAACTAAATTTAACCATATGCAATGCACCTCCAATAACCTTGTCAGCATTTTACACACGTGTACAATGTTTAACTACCATCAGACCTTCAGGTTCAGCTTTCGATTTGTTGCATTAAAATCCAATCCTTCCAGAACTTCTCAGAAGCCTGAGAAGAAAAGTTTCGGAGTCTTAAGTTGTCTTCTCCGCCCTTAATGTGAAGGTCTTATCTCGGAAGCTCATTCATTATGCAACCCAGTAGCATACACCCACACACACGCACGCACGCACACACGCACGCACGCACGCACGCACGCACACACACACACACACACAGATGACTGCGTTCTGTTCAGTCCCATAGGATGGCGCATCCAGATGTCCCTGGTCAGCCCATATTTAATGCAGTCTGCAGGGGGTGGTGTGTGTGTGTGTGTGTGTGTGTCCCTCAGCCAGAAGTGTGACCAGAAGTGTGTGTGTTATTGTGTGTGTGTGTGTAGAGATGAACTAGCATTTTTTTCCCCCCTACTGGGGATTATATATGGGCGTCTCATAAATGTACAATATTGCAGAGAAAGACGCACTGATCCCACAGTGAAGCCTTGGAACCGTGAAAAAACGAGCAGGTCTTTTTGAACCCTTTTGAGAAACGATCCATCAGAGTTTGATTCGGAATCGGGTAATTTTATGCGTGCGCGTGTGTGTGTGTGAGTGTGTGTGTGTATTCTCTGCATTCTCCGAGAGCTCAGGGAGAGTGTCGCGGTGCTGAACTTAAAACTGAAAGCACAGCGGGTGCCACCGAGGCAGTTCTCCAGCTCAGCACACCGCACAGTATAATCTGTATTTACTGAGTGGGAAGCAGAGTTCCACGCCTCGGTTAAATTTAGTGTTTTTGGGGATTTTTTTGGCGGTGTCAGGTGTGATGGGGGGGAGTTATTCTTTTCTGCCTCCTCAAATATTCAGGCTGTCATTATCATACTAGGCAATCAACGTGCCGGGTTCGTAAAATTGGTCCTCTCTTCGATGCAAAAAAGTACTACGAGAACTAGCAACCAGTTATTAGAATGAGCATTTTGGAAGAATTTAAAACTGTTCGAACAGCAGTGGTAACCCCACCTAACCGTACCTGTCAACATTGGGATTTTAAAAAATAAAGGAAATTTCCCGTCCCAGTGGCACAGCGTTGGCCGAGAGTGACCGAGAAAGTGTCCCCGTTACTTACGGGAAAATAAACAACCGGTAGGACTTCATTATTAAGATCTTTATTATATATTACCATCTTAGTCTTCACCTTGATATTGAAACAAACAAACAAAATGTTGAATCTTTAATTACACCATATTGATAATGGTCGGCCAATAGGATAGCATGCTGATCACAACGTTTTTATTCGGTTTGTTTGAAAAAAAACAAAAACATTTGGGCTGCAAATCGAGACCAAAATATAAAAACATTATGCTTAATCACGACTTATTGTGCCACTTTAATTATTCACTAAATGATTCAAGCCCGTGTGTTGTTTGGGTGAGTATTTGTTCATATCGATCTCCGGCCTCCACCAGAAAGGAGGAGAAGAAGAGGGGAAAGAGTGATGGGAGTGAGAGGAAGAGAGAGGGCGACGGAGATGAATGGGCGACCGACGGGCGAGATGAGATGACACCGAGGTAGGGTTGCGGAGGAGCCCAAAAGAGAGAGGGAGAGAGGAAGAGGGAAAGAGGATGGATGGAGGGAGGAAGGGCGGAGGTGGGAGGGGAGGGGGTGTCTTTGTCTGGGACATTACATCACTGCTGCTGCAGTGGACGCACAACAGCCCCTCTGCCTTTTCCCCGAGCGCCTCTCCTTTCTATTCATTATAATTTCCCTCTCTTTTTCTCTCTCACTCTCTTCCCCTTTACTCCCTCGTTATCTCCGCCTTCCTCCGTCGGTGCCATTTTTGCTGCCTTTCGTAACGCCACCGGCGCCTCATGACGAAGATCTGCCGCCGGTGATAATTAAAAACGCCAATAATAACAACTGGAAGGATAATGCATTCGCAACACTGACAAAAATGGCGACGACACTGACTCTCTCTCACCTCTCAGGCTACAGACATTCTACCCGTCTGTCTGTCTGTCTGTCTCTCTCTCGCTCCTCACCTCATCCCATCCCTTTTGCACTGTCTCCACCACTGCCCCCACCCCCCCCCCCCCTCCCCTCTCTCCCTCTTTCCCCAATATGCAAATACTTTGGTGATTTTGGAAGGGTGAGCGGATCTTAAAGCTTTTATTTTCAGATGCACTGGCTTAGAATGGCGTCTATGGGATTATCAGGCCGGCGCCCAGGAAGCTCATTCTCGAGATTGTAAACGACAGTTTGAAGAGAAAAGCAGACATTTGATGATCTACACTCTGAAAGAAGAAAATTCCAAGATGTCTCTCCGTATTTCAATATTTTTTTCTAAAATCAAATCATTTTTGAGGTTTAATTTGGGGGGGGGGGGGGGGGGTGGCAGTGCAGCAGGAGAACTTGGCACCGGTTTCTGTCGTGACACCCGGTTGGACATTCGAAACGTGTGAATCAAACAACTTCCCGTGCAAGCGGCATTTTTTCCAGTACACTGACTGCCCCCTGCTGGAAGCTCTGCTGGTATTCCAGACAGAAGTGCGTGTGCATGTCTAACCTTGTACGTCCCCTTATGGTTGATTAATGTGGTCGGAACGAGACAAAAGGTCAAAGTATACTCTCTTTGTGTATTCCAGTCTTTATGTTACATTCATGCCAGGTCATACATAAACTGTGTATACATATATATATATATATGCATGCATATGTGTGTGTCTGTGTGTGTGTGTGTGTGTGTGTGTGTGTGTGTGCATGCGTCCGTGCAAAGTGGGCCTGAGAATCAGATCATATACAGTAAAGTAGCATATTATGCTCCTTTTTACATTAGTACATACATGCATCTGAGGTCCCCAAAACATGTCTTTGAATTTTATTTTTTTTTGCGGAAAATGCCACTCCGATGATGCATTCTAACCATTCTAACATGCCTCTCTACCACCCTGTTCCAAAACGGGCTGTTTCTGTGTGTGTAGCTTTAGTGGTAAATGTGCTGCTGCTCCCGCACGCACTGGAACTGTTTCCGGGTTACGCAGGGAGCTTTTTTTTTTGTTTCATTCAATTAGGAAACGGAGGAAAATAAAATGAAACAAAATACATAAAATAATTACACCTACAATGAAAACGCTGTTTTGTTTGGGCAAGCGCGCAAGAAAGAAGGAGGATCCCGGGAAAAACGGGAGCGTTGACAGGTGTGCTTCAGCGATTAGCGTTAGCTAGTGCTAAACAGCACAGCAGAATTATTTTTGAAATACTTGCATTTCCCTCGTCTGCAGTTTTGTAACAGACAGTTGGTATCGATTGCTCTTTCTTTGAGAAAGATCCGTGCTGGTCTGTGCAGCCAACAACACAGCAGCGCCCATGCTTAGCTCTGGAGGGAGGTTCAATTCTACTGAGCCCCCAAGTGACATAGGAAGGAGACACAAATCTGAACGGCTTGTTAGATCACATGTTTTCTGACCCAGGCAGCCCACAAAAAGCTGACTGGGGTTGTCTTAATTCCCAGCGTGTGTGTTAGTAGGCCCATCAGAGACCCAAATGTACAGTGCATGCACAATGTGGGCTGTTATGGGCTAATGAAGGGTGTGTATGCTCAGAGCAATCCCTTTCTCTGTCTCTCTCTCTCTCTCTCTGTCTCTCTCTCTTCAAATTTCACTTAAAAAAAAAAAAAAATTGAAGAATGGAAACGAGCTCTCGTGTTGCAAGATCAAAATTGCAAGGCTGCACTAGTTCCTCAGTTCCAGACAGATCACCAGCGAGAGCAGAGCAAGTTTCACTCGGAAAGTGAGGACTATCCGTCAGTGATGAAAGGTATGGCTGTTTCTTTGGGATCCGGTTCCCGACGAGTCAATCAGTAAAAAAAAAAAAGTTTTCCGAATCTTCGTCGGTTTGATTGAGTCAGTTTGGCTCTGAGTTGTGAATGGAATTCTCACTCCACAAGAATCACTGAATTCTGTGCTCGTAATTTGTTGGTAATTTGCTTTGGTGGAATGCAAGGTGTAATTCAACCACATTCAATTGGAATTGTGCTGAGCGCCTTGGCCTTTTTATCCGTGGACTTTAATTCAGTCCTCAGTAATTACTTTCAATTTGTGAGTCGGCTCGTGCGCCCACTCTTTTCTCGCGACGACTCCAGACTCCCGAGTCATTTAAAAGATTAGTTTGCGCCAAACGAATCGTTCGCTAGTATTGCATTACTATTAGGAGGAGCCATACTAAGCACGTTTTTACGTGTTATTGACGTTTTAAGTGGTTAAAGGGATAATGGTGTGGGATCATTTCATTTGTAAAAAGTGTGTCGTGGAATGAAAACAAGCCGGCACTGCGGCCATCCATTCCATACCTGCACTGTGTGACAGCCAGCCAGATTAGCCCCACCACGACACCATGACTGTCTGAGAGTGTCTAGACGCCCCCAACCAACCCTCCCGCCCCCACCCCACCCTGTGCCGTCCCCTACCCCACAACACACACACACACGCACACACGCACACACACACACACACACACACACACACACACACACACACACACACACACACAAAACCAGATTTTCACACAATGTGAATGTTGTATAACAACAAAGCATCACGTGTGTATTAGCAGTTCATTGTACACTTCGTGCTCATCAAGGAGAGAGAGAGAGAGAGAGAGAGAGAGAGAGAGAGAGAGAGAGAGAGAGAGAGAGACAAAAACAGAGACAGACAGAGAGAGAGAGAGGTGGATAAAACAGCTTAGGGTAGTGTGTGGTTGGAGTGTTTCTAAAGGCACAATGACGCAGCATCTTTGCAGTATCACCCCAACACAGATGCAGAGAGAGCGAGAGAGAGAGAGAGAGAGAGAGAGAGCGAGCGAGAGAGAGAGAGAGAGAGAGAGAGAGTGGTGGAGTGTGAAAGGGATGGGATGAGGTGGGCGGTTGGGGAGCTTACCTGGGGGAAAAAAAAGTTAAATAAAAGGCAGGCGTGAGGCAGCCTGGGTGGATGACTAGAAGACAGAAATGACATGTGAGACCTGGAAGGGAGGAAGGTGGATGGTAGGGGGAAGGAACACAGATGAGAGAGAGAGAGAGAGAGAGGGGCGGGGATCTATGGCAGGTGGCAGCTCGGCTCCTAGTAATCCTGGAGGAGGAAGGTGAAAGAAAACAGAAATGCCAAGCAAGTGAGGGAGGGGGGGAAAGAGAGTGAGAGGGAGGGAGAGAGAGAGAGAGAGAAGCTTAATGTGTGAGTTTGATCAAGTGTGTTGTGGCTCCCAATCAATGTGGTTCAAAAGAATAAACAGCCCAGCTACAAACGGCAGGGAGCTTAGGGAGAGAGAGAGAGGGAGAGATTTCAGTGTGTGCACACACACATGCGTTGATTTGTATGTGAGGAGATTTGATAACACAGATGAGGATGCACACGCTCGTGCACTTGCACTTGCACTCTACAATGCGTTACGCAACGCCGTGGTTCAGTTAAAACTGTTGAGCTCGACAAGGTCAACGCGGCAACAAAAGCTGATAAGTTGCACAGGGTAGTCATCCATCCAAATTCTCAGTCATATACCAGATGGAGTTCAATGAGCTAAATTCAGAGAGAACGCCTTGCCTATTGACAGCCATGTTGTTGGCCAATGGCTCGGATTGATTTCCCTACATTGAATCAAGAACTATTGAATACAGCCCTCAGCCATTTAGAAGCAGAATTTTACTTTTCCATCCCCAACATCAACCAGAAATAGCCAAATCTAGCCTGAGCCTATGTACAGAATTTTTCAGTTGAGTCTTAGGAAAAAAGATTTTGGGTGTTGGCCACCAAAGAGATGCCACTTCTGGAACGTCACCCGTGGAAGGGTTTGGATTGACAATGACGGAAAGCTTCATCGATCCGCCCCCAAGGTTTCACTTTGAAACTCCAATACCACCCAAAAACCAAGCACCACCACCACCACCACCACCTGCCTTAATCCATCCCAGTGGAGTCGCACAGTGACAAGGTGTGTGTGCATTTGAGTTGAGGTGTGCCTCCTATACACACACGCCTCACGCACACACACACACCCACCCACACACACACACACACACACACACACACACACACACACACACACACACACACACACACACACACACACACACACAGTTTGCCGATAGATTAAAGATGATTGACTCGAACAGAGGAGTACCAACATTAAATGGCTCCCGCTGAAATTGATTTGCAGCACAAACCCAACAGCTGGCTGACAGACAGGGAAGGATCCGTTCTGAATGCAGCTTTGTGCAGACAATAGTAGCTGTAAAAGCAATCTGTGGCAAGAGAAGAAAATACTGCCGCGTATTCGTAGATGATTTTCAACCGAAAACTCCAATTACTGCAGACGGCAAATTTATGAACAATGACATTTGGTCCCGTGTATGGGAAATTTTTGCCAGCAGTATTTTGAAATTAAATAAGCTTTAAAGAGGAAAATAGCAAGAAGAGAAACCCGTGCGTGCACACACACACACACACACACACACACACACACATACACACACACACACACATACACACAGAAACATATAATTAACAATTATACACACAGACAGAAACAGGCACTAACACACACACTTAGAACCATAAGCTCTTAGACTCAAAAACACTGATTCCCTGTTGTCATGCCGTCTGCCTCATGGAAGGTTCCTCCACGAGGCAAAGTGGGTATTTGGCTTTCGCAAGTGTGTCTTATGGTAATTTTGTCCCCTGTGACGATCAAGCGACCAGCGATCAAGGCCTGAATCTCAGACACACTCAGAGGGCATGGGAGAGACGGCAGGGAGGGCAGGGGGTGGGGGAGGTGAAGGATAAACTAAGGAGGAAGAAGCAGAAGGGAGACGGGGGTTAAAAGTCACACCTTGAATTATCCTGAGAACGTTAGGCTGGTGGGTGTGTGCAAAGAAGAAATGCATTTCAAATACACAATCCATTGTTACATGAGTCCATGGGTCCCTATAAGAACCACTTACAATGCTATTTGCTGTTCTCATTTGAACAACCAACAGACAAACGAACAGGAGGGAAAACAGATTGAGAGTCAGGAGGAAGGAATCAAGGGAAGAAATGCTGGTAGATAAGCTACAACCAGCGGCTTTTCCATGAAGAGACATCAACATGTATGAAACAAGGCCACAGCTGGTAAACAAAGTAACCAGCCAGCCACCCAGCCACCCAGCGACTTGGAAAGCTACGAGTCAGCCAATCGATTCCTCTCATTTAATCTGTGTGTTATCAGCCTGTTAAACTGGCTTCATCAGACTAATGGATTCTCCATGCTCCATATCTGATCCCCGCAGCCCGCTTGAGGCACCGCCTTTTTACTCCGAGTGCCACGAAAAATCTGGACACATTTGTATGCCCCGTGCCGCAAAATATCAGTCTAGTTCAATCTGCATCATAATTTAGCTGTTCTTGGCCAACGATAAAGTACTCCAATTAAGCCCCCTGTTTTCCTGTGTATTCCCGAAATGTAAATTGTTCGCTAAACAAACCCAACAAATCCAAAGGGTGGAGAAGTGACATTGAAAATGTACTATTTTCGCAGAGCAGCTATTTTGAAATGAAAACAAATAATTACAGTGAATATGTCACTGGTCTGTCTCTATGGTTTAGTCCCACTCTTGTGTGGCCACATGATGGCTCAACTTAAAATCTGCGCAGACCACTCTTTTGACCACAAAGTCATTAGCTTGAGGGGTATATCTTTGAAGCAAACTTACATATTCAACAGCACTTGGCAAAGTGCACATTCAATTGAACTTTAAAAACCGGCTTCCTGGTTTGGACACCAGCTTTGCCTTTGCGAGCGTTTCTCACAGGTCACACATGATCTCGGTGGACTTTGTGCCAGTGGGTTGTGGTTAAACTCCTGAAGTTCTTAAATTATTCTCTCTTGATGCTGTCAAGACACAAATCGGAGTTACTGAAAAGCCAGTTATAGCCGGTTCTGTGGTTCACCAAGCTCCCCAACCTGGCCAAAGACCTGTGCACCTTGACGAAACCTCACCCTGGGAAGCTTCCTGCGTGGTCACTTTCAATAACGATCGCTGTTTCTTAATCTGATTGGATGGTTGTTTGGCAAACAGGCTTGACTCCACTCCCTCACACCTCTTGGGGATTACCACTACAAGTGGGTCAAAGTGTCATAGCAATTAGCCCCATTACCTGGGAAGCCTTGTTTTGAAGCTCAAGGTGAACCAGAAGGGAGGGATTGGCACCAGTAGATCAAATAATCCACCAGGGGCCACAGTTAGTCAACGCAAAGTAGATTCGGATGCCTGATGTAGGAAGCGGAAATAATTCCTTTGTGGGTACTGTCAATACTAAGACCTCAATCAATGACTGTCGAGACAGGTAAGAATGACATGAGCCCAGAAGTTTCTGCCTCAATTTCCATAAAGGTGCAAGGGCATCCCAGGTGCAGTGGCAGGTGGTTTTGGGAAGGAACCAACCCACTATCTGCAGTGCGGATAACTGTTACCCATCCAGGCATAGAACACCTTAATAACCTTGGTGGACTGGGAACCAGATGGCTAAAACTAAAATCCCAATCAAGACTGACAGACTCATTTAGACCGTTTCCACGCTCCCTCGCTTCCTTCCCAACTGTGGAACAACTCCTAGATGTGCCACTTTGCCGAAAATGAGATATGAGCGGTTTTCCCGGGACCTAGAAATCCCATTGCAAGAACATAGTAACCGTCAGGCTAGCACCTTGATCTTTCTTGAAAAGTGACTCAAGCGCATGCAGCAACAGCCAAGTCTAGTGTACAGCGGCGAGGAAACAACGAAGGGTTTCCCTCCCTCGGTCTTGAGATAGAGACCGGATTAGCATGGGAAAACAGTTTCATTGAGCACAACACCTGAAAAAGTGCTCGCCACCAGGCGGTGAAGTGCAATTATCCCAAATCAGCGGAAGGCACCAGCATACGTCGGAATTTAAATTATTTAGCCATCTTCAGGTGGGGAGAGCCAGCACTGGCTCCAACCGGAAGGGGCACCGCTGCAGGAGATTGAGGTAATTAGCATTCTTTAAAAGCTGCTGTGGTTTCACCTCTCACCCTCCTGACAGTGAAGCTGGGCTCCCATTCCAGACTTTACCCAGTATTTGTAACCTGCACTTTTGTCTGAAAAGACAAACGTCTGGATTCTGTGCGAATAAACACCCAACCATAGCTGTTTTTTGTTCTATCTGCCTCCTGGTCCATCTTATCCAACCGAGACTTGTTATAGTGGCGCTCAATGTAACAGGTTTCTTGTCGGTAGACATTGATGGTGGTGCCAATTTATTGTGTTGTATCAGAGGTACCTTTACTAGCAGTAGTAATTTGGAGTAATTAGCCGCTGTCTTGAGAGCCAGGCGATATGGAGGACTGTATCAATACCATTATTACCGGGAATTTAAAATGCCTGAAGAATCTTATATGATTTTTACACCAAAATTAGGTTTACCCGCTAAACCCGCAAAAATAGGCGATTGACACCTTTCCCCTTGCCAGAAGAAATGCCATTTTTCTGGTGTGTCATGTTCAGCGTCATGAACACGATGGAAAAGGGGCGTGTCATGGTACCAGTGTGATTGGTAAAAAAACAGTAGAGGAGACAGCAACTTAAACACACAGCCTGGTGGGGAGTGTGGGGTTCTCTGCTGCGGTCCCCACAGAGCAATCCCCACACTAAAAACATTTCATGGTCCCACATGCAGGAAAAAAAAGTCAATAACTTCTTCTTGGATTCTAGATGGGATATGAAATGATGGAATGATACAGTTATTCCTGTCTATTTACGCGGCAGCATCACTTCAACCCCCATCGCATCGTGCTAGTAAAGGGGCAAAAATTACCGTGTCTACCCGGGTCTCCTGTTTCCATCAGAGCCAACCGGAGGTGGAGCCGATAAAAACCTGTGTCTATTACCGGATCATTTGACCCAGGACTGAAACCCGGGTTTAACCTTTTCCACTGATGACAAATGCTGGATGTTAGCAGGTGTTACCGGGTTTTTGGCGCAGTTGGAAAGAGGTATAACTGAGGTCCAATAAATTTAAAAATAAAATTTGATGGTCTAGATTTGTGGGTACATTGTACTGTACTCATGCTGAACCTAGATGTGTTAGAGCAAAATACAGTATGTCTTCATCTCTGTCTACCTTCTAGGGATTTCTATACTGTAAGTGAAAAAAGTTACCGTCAATGCTCTCAGCTCATAAATAAGACTCTTCAGGTACATACAAGGTTTTGGAGTGTTTTATGAGAAAAGCTTTGTTTTTAGGAAATATAAAATGAAAGTTATCTCACCCCATTGACGCCTACTTGTGCCTGTATTGTAAAGCCTGTATTCACATCTTCTCCGTGTACACACCAGCCACGTTTTTTTATGCAAGTTTTGGACACTTTTGTAGTATGGACAGCGTCCAAATTAATTTTGGACTCTGTTTTAGACAGATATTTCACCTCCTACGTAAGGTCACATATGCCTCCCAGTGTCCCCACAACAGATCTATAGACAATGCACGTGGCAGGAGCATGTCGGGTGAAACTCTTTAGCTTTAGCATCATTCCCACTGTTTTTCAAGAAGACAGGAAATTCCGCATGTGTGGAATACCTCTCTGTCCGGATTTAGATCTGGGATCCAAACATAGTAAAGGAAGAGGAGGATGGAATTGGACAATGAATATAGGGGGGGTATGTTTTTAAGCCCTATCCATCAGAATTCCCAGAAATGCAGGCCCTTGTCAGGTTTTGATATATTTCCTTTATTTTCGTATGTTTCTACTGGGCCTGGCCGGCCACCATTCTGTGCTAGGCCAGGCCAGGGAGAGTGGAAAAACTGAGGCGGCAGAGCCAGAGCTGGGCCAGCTGGTTCTGTCTTGCCTCTGCGGTCTGGTCGCTGCCCACATCAGTGCCTCTTCTCCGGGGTGGGGCTTGGAAGACACAGCCCGGCCACTGTTCTGCTCTGGAGGAGAGACGGTGGGAAGCCCAATGGTTCTCAAAGTCAAAGTTGGTCCAATATTCAGCGTGTAAATCTTACATAATGGTATGAATGACGGCATATTTAAAGTTTTTAAGTAGAAGTGTCATGAACAACATAACCCTCTTCCCGGGCCCAAAGTGTGGATTATTTGCGTAGCAGAATTTATCTCAATAGAATTGTTGATGAGGCACTAATGGGTATATTCCTGCAACAACAAACACTAATAAGATTTGAATTCAAGCAACACTATTAACTCGTTCAGGGTTTGTTTACTGCGACGCCCAAAGTTGTGCAAAAGGGTAAAGCACAATATATTTTAAGCGGATCATCACATTGCCAGAGAACAGAAAAACA
>NC_137210.1:5909051-6106913 GCF_960531495.2 Zeus faber
CAAAAACTGTCAGACGTAAAGCTCTTTTTGCTCAAATAGAGCGGACTCAGCGATGTTTTCTGTTTGAATAGCTCTGGATATCAAAATCATTTAGAAAAATATCACATGATCAATTTAGGATTTGTACCTGCTATCCTGCTATTCAAGCGTAAATCCAAAACTTCACGCAGTATATGTGAGTGGGTTCATAGGTGCTGTGGCTCCACGGTCTCCATCTTGGGAGGAACGACACACACCACACACACACACACACACACACAGCGTCTCCATCATTCCTCCACCTACCTCCCCCCTCTTCCCCTCCCCCCTCCCGCTCCGCGGCTCACTTCATTAAGCTGTTCTGCACTGTTCGTCTTCTGCCGCTGACACCAGCCCCCTTCCCTTTGTGTTCGCCGTAATCCTGTCAATTTCATCTCATGGCACGCTTCCTGCTCATGCTTAATCACATGTAAGGTAGCCCCTAATCCTCTTAATCTAATAACAGCTGTATTGTCCATGAAGCTCCGGGTGGGTATGTGGGCGACCCTGTGTGTGTGTGTGTGTATGTGTGTGTGTGTGTGGGGGGGGGGTTGTAATGTGTACGTGTAACATTAATGTGAGCTTGTGTATGTGGGATTAATGTCTGAACTACCACCTTGTCTGCCTTCCTTCAGCAACCAGTTGGTCGGCCAAACAGCCAAACTGAGCCCTCTGTGGCTCATGGCACTTATTAGCCGGGTATGGTTGGACCACGAATCCAGATAAGCTCTTCTGCTCTTCTGTGAGAGCCTGACACTCACGCACGACCGTAAAATTTGATTTGCGACGATCGCACTTCTGCTTAGCCGTGCCGGGCTCAAGGAAAGTGAATGGAATCGTTAACGGCGGTGGTGGCAGCGGCCAGCGAGAGGCGAGCTCTGAAAATACATGAGCTTCTCTTCTATAGGATGGAAACATCTCATAGAATGGTTACTGATACCCACCTAGAACGCAACTAAAACTTGGACAAAACATAGTTTGACATATAGACTCAGGGCTTATTACGTTGAGACTCGGAGAACACTGCGGAGAGCAGATGGTCAAAGATTAGGGGCTAATGAATTTCCTCTTGCAGTTAAAGAGAACACAACACAAGAACTTCTCTGTGAAAATCCTGTATAATGTGCGAGCCAGGACAGTTGCTAGCTCAGTTTGAAGCCATGTAGTGTGTGGTGCTATACAGTGTGATGTAGTCTCAATGGGGCTGGATGACCCTCTGACCCTCACCCTCTGTACTTATTCTATAAAACATCTACAGTAAATCTAAAATAAATAAAGCAAATCAAGTGTTTCCCTATGAGGAAACAGTAAGAGGGTACTAAAAATCGTCTATTTAATGTGTGTGTGTGTGTGTGTATGTGTGTGTGTGCGTGTGGGTGTGCGCGTGTGCGTGTGCGCGTCTGGGTGTTTACTCTGCTCCGGATCGTGTACAATACGTTCTATTAGGGAAACAAACTTGACATCCCATAAGACGACGCCGCCGAGAAGATTAAAACCCAGAAAAAAAAAACAACAAAAAAAACCCCTCCAAAGCAGAAAATTCATGTTCCCTGTTTTTGGTTTTTCTTTTCTTTTTTTTAAAGATCCCGACTCCCGCCGCTCCCCAACGAGGACTTTGAGAGGGGAAAACAACCGAGGACATTAATTCTAGCGATCCTGTGGGGAACGGAGGAAGCCGACACATGACGCACACGAGAAAAACCAAATCAATCGTACTGGTGTTTTTTTGGGGGTTTTTTTGTTTGTTTTTTTTTGCACCGGCGACATCTCGGACTTGTTATTCTTCCGGACCGCCCGCACGGAGCTCAAGAGA
The DNA here is from genome assembly GCF_960531495.2 of Zeus faber. NCBI lineage: Eukaryota > Metazoa > Chordata > Actinopteri > Zeiformes > Zeidae > Zeus > Zeus faber. Next base: position 5,910,883 of record NC_137210.1, read on the forward strand.
AAGAGCCACTTCCCTCTCTCTTAATAGCGAGAGTCTGTCATTATCTGGTCGTCCGGGGCCTCGCGGGAAAGGAGGACGGTTACGATGGAACCGCACAGCGCTCCACATCCCCGACGGACGCATGGGATGAAGCTAAGCGGCTCTTTCTTCTCGGTGGAAAGCACTCCGTCCGTGTCCCGCCGGCCGCTCACTTGTTAAAATGAGAATGACACACCATAATATATGATATAAGCCGCCAGACATATCATAGCCGTTCTCCCGGCAATTCAGAGGACATTCTCCATCTACCAATATCGTATTCTTCAATACATGAGCAAAACATACCAACACATACCAACGCTAAATCCAATATGTATGATATTGATTGATAGGTTGGTTGGTTGATTGGTTACTCTGTGAGGACATTTTTGCATCATTATTGTCAGTCAGATGAGAACAACAACACCGTGAAGTAGAAGATACCGTATTTACACATGGGATCAACTACTTTTATTTTTTTACTTTTCTTTGGCCATGTATTTATTAATTTTTTTTTATTGTAGAGAACAGTGGAGAGAGACAGGAAATGGGAGGTAGCGAGAGGGAGAGACACACAGCAAATGACCGCAGGCTGGATTGGTGCTATATAATAAAGGAAAGCAACTTCGTTTTCTGCTTCTCTACTGGAGAAGTTGTATGTCAGCCATCACATTGTAATGGCCCCAAACGAACTAGTCTCGGTCAAAACTGTTTAATAAAAGCATCTTTGTGAGACGGCACTCCGGTCATTTTAGTTGAGACCTGATGAAACAATAAGACGATGGTAACAAAAATGGAAATGGAATCGACTATCTCAGCTTTATTAATTGCCGAGCGAACATGACCATAAATACCAGACCATAAATAGTACCTCAAATGAAACCCAAAAACAATTAAAATATTAAAAATGAGACACGTTCTGGGAACCAGAAAACCCTGAATTCCAAACAGAACCTGGATCCATAATGGCGAACCACAGTGTGATATATCGAAATCTCAAGACACACAGCGCTGTAGTGTTACCATAGTAACCAAACCAGCTTGACTCAACTTATATAGCCAGTGGGACTGGTGGGAATAACAACTACGTGGATAGATCTATAGATAAATAGATAGATAGACAGACAGACAGACAGACAGACAGACAGACAGACAGACAGACAGACAGACAGATAGACAGATAGATAGATAGATAGATAGATAGATAGATAGATAGACAGACAGACAGACAGACAGACAGACAGACAGACAGACAGACAGACAGACAGACAGACAGACAGATAGATAGACAGATAGATAGATAGATAGATAGATAGATAGATAGATAGATAGATAGATAGATAGATAAGAGAGATAGACAGACAGACAGACAGACAGACAGACAGACAGATAGATAGATAGATAGATAGATAGATAGATAGATAGATAGATAGATAGATAGATAGATAGATAGATAGATAGATAGATAGATAGATAGATAGATAGATAGGTAGATAGATAGATAGATAGATAGATAGATAGATAGATAGATAGATAGATAGATAGATAGATAGATAGATAGGTAGATAGATAGATAGATAGATAGATAGATAGATAGATAGATAGATAGATAGATAGATAGATAGATAGGTAGATAGGTAGATAGATAGAGAGAGAGGGTGTTAACCATTTACTATGTATTAAATTGGAGTGGGGCCAGCCTACAGATCTCCTGTTCCTTCAGCATCTCAAGGCCTCTTGTCGCTGTCTTGAATTATCGGCTAATGTGCGGTGGGCCTAGTCTCAACCCACTCACTCTGCTAACCCCCCCCCCCCCCCCCCCCACAAACACAAACACACACACACACACACACACGGACGACACTGTCAAGGGCGTGTGCGACACACACACAAAGTTGCGAGACATTCAGACGAGACTCGCGAATTCATACACAAGACGCGGTGTAAGCGCCCACACTCTTGTATCCAGAGACAGCTAAAAGACAGATAATCATGCACCGCAGAGCGAGAGAGAGAGCGACAGAGAGAGCGACAGAGAGAGCGAGGAGCAGTCTGTGATAGAACAGTATAATACCAGTCCATTATTCTCCATTCGGCCTCAGCCCACACAACCACCTCTGACAACACTCCCACATACATCTAGGAACCGCTGCTTTTACGAAAAGAAATGTTTGGCCATCATCCTCCATGTTAGAGCTCTGAGGGTTTCAGTGCATTCACACAGAAATATAAGTTTTTGTTTTTTTACTTACAGTAAATAATATAGAGGGACTCATAATTTAAGGGCGGGCGGGGTATCTAAACTGTGCGTCCCTGCACTATGAAAAGAGCGGCAGCTTTCCCCGGCAGAGGCTTTTTGGCGGTCGACCCTCACTCTCACACAAGACAAGCACACCCACACTTAAACACACTCTTAGGGGGTTGTCACGAAGACAGATGGTTCCCTGGTTTTCGCGTGGGTTCGGCTCAACTGATCTCGACCTCCCACTAACTCATCGTCAGGTTGCATTGACTCAGAGAGCCCTACAGGTACGACGAGCTACAGGAGCACAGTGGTTGGATAGGCGTACGCTACAGCCTGCGGGGGCAGGGGATGTTCTGCCTTTCCCGTTGTTGTCTCTGCATCAGGGACTGATGAGTCTGCAGACAAATTAGTTGGGAAAATGTATTACAGTTACATAAGGAATTCCAAGCAATTATGACCTGTTGCCATGGTTTCTGGAAGTGATCTGAGATCAGTTTTGTATCCCCCTCTCCCCAAAGACAACCAACCAGTCTGTTACGCACAGACTGGTTACACCAAACTGGACGAACATGCAACTTGGGCCATCCTTGGTATCTCAATGGCAGCTTCTTTGGAAATGTTGCCTTATTTCACCTCAACAGTCCAAGAAAACCTGGGTCTGATCATTTTGGCAAGGAATTACCCATGCAGCTCACAACTCAATTACTGTACATTGCTTAAGCCTCTCTCTCTCTCTCTCTCTCTCTCTCTCTCTCTCTCTCTCTCTAACTCATATGTTGGTGCACATGAGCATCCATTCAAGTGTGTGACCGCTCACCTGTATTCGTTCATGTGTGTGTTTGTAAGTGAGAGGGTGTGTGCGTGCGTGCGTGCGTTTGTGTTATGTAGTAAAATTGTTGCATACATACAGTATATACATAAATATGTGTGTCTGTGTGTGTGTATGTATGTATATGTATATGTGTGTGTGTGTGTGTGTGTGTGTGTGCGTGCGTGTGTGTGTGAGTGCGTGCGTTTGTGTTATGTAGTAAAATTGTTGCATTCATACAGTATATACATATATATGTGTGTCTGTGTATGTGTGTATGTATGTATATATATGTGTGTGTGTGTGTGTGTGTGTGTGTGTGTGTGTGTGTGTGTGTGTGTGTGTGTGTGTGTGTGTGCGTGCGTGTGTGTGTGTGTCTTACTGTCTGGCTGAATACGTATCTTGGAGAGTATCTGGCTTAGGCAGTCTGCCTGACACTGTAGGGCTTACATAAAGCTGACCAAGAAGCACCACACTGGTTTGAACTGGCTGGCTACAACCACCCCTCCCAAACCAAGCTGGTACTGGTACTTTGAGCCGGTAATCCAACTGGAGCCACACCATGTCCGCCGTGTCACACTGGAGTCATCAGGGAAAAGCTCCCAGACCTTGATTTCCCCCACCCTCAGTCCACCAGCCCGCTGCAGCGATTTCACACGCTCGCTCCCAGATGACTGGCTCAGAAGAACCAGGTTGCTGCTTCCTCTTGGCTGGTGGAGTACAGACGGGTCATTGTGCCGCCTGCCACCCTGCTCCTCATCGGGCCCCTCCCATGTCAGATGGCCCCTGCCCCGAAACGCCCATAACCAAACACACGCACATTTTAAAACAAAGCCTCGACTCCCACACCTGTGAGCTGACTACGTTGTTTACGATGTTGTCTGAGTTCTCTGCTTTTGCATTTCAAATTCAGACTATACAGACTGCACAAAAGCTAGCCTAATATATTGATTTACATTTACTCACACCTGGAAAGGCCCATGACGTCCCAATCAGCCGACTGGCCGATCATTCATTTTAATGAACCTCCATGTGTAGTCACCACCGTTATAAGCATCACTGTTTTGAACACAAATCATTACCACTTCCCTGATTAATTAAGTCCTATCTCATGTAATGTTTAGTCGCATCATTTCTACAAAAGGGCAGCGCATTGAAGCTTCTGTCTTTTCCAGTCGAAAAGGAATGAAACAGGCATTTTACAAACAATCTTAATTGATGCAAGCATATAATATCCAATCTGAGCTGGAACTATCCAAGTCCTCGATGATCCTACGGTCATCCTCTCTGGTTTGCCACAGCACAGAGCCAACCAACTCAGGGGTGTTTCTCGGAGGCATCCAGGCGTCTGATAGGACCCATGGGACCCTGGTGGACGCGCACCAAGCTGTCCACCCACCGCCTGACCAATCCGTGACTCCCTCACTCCATCTTGGCCGCATCATAAACGCAATCTGGCGTCTACCTGCATCCAAGGGAGCCAAGCGAACTGGACAGAGGGAGATGATGATGATGATGATGATGATGATGATGATGACGATGATGATGATGACAATGACTAATACCCTTTTGTTCATGTAAACGGAACAGAATGAGAGCATTTAGTCAAGTTCTACTGTGATATTGTTCAAGGCTTTTGCTCTATAGTAAGAAGAGGTGCAAATATGACTCAGCACCTGGACCCCCCACCCCCCCACACACACACCATTACAACCCCTCCCCCACATCCACCCTATACATATTCAATTTAGTGCATAGGCTACAGATTTTCTGCACATATTGTTTGCTTTATTTTTTAGATAAAATATTGTCAGTACCAAATAGACCCATTGGTCGGAATAGGCATAGCAAGGACTAAGAAGGATTGACCTTAATTAACAAACACATGCGACACACGCCTCCTTCCAGTGACAAATTCCAGCAACATGCTGGGCATTACAGACGTCATTGCATAACATTACATTATTGGAAGTATTACCTTATTTCATTATTACATCACACGCACTGGAACCGCAGCAAAGGCAGGATTTCCCGCAGTGACCGCAATAGGTAGAGCTTAACGGGTCCGCATATTGCAGCTATTCGGTTCTTTTGAGAGGGGGGAGGGGGGATTGGTAATACTTGCCCATGCCCGGTTATTCTAATTGGTTTATAATAACCCGGGCGATTAGGCAAATCGATAGATCGTAATCCATCTCGAAGATCTGCGTTCTGCTGCCTTACCCCCGGTGTTTTCTACCAAACTGACACCGTCACACAAATTCACCCAACTCACAAATCACAAGTCATAAATCAAACACGAAACGCGATCCGGACCCACTTCCACTGGACCCGAACCTGCACAATGCGCCCTTTCTCCATCAGCGGAGTGTCGGTGGTGGTGGTGGTGGTGGAGGAGGAGGAGGAATGGGGGCAGCGCATCATTTCAGCCCCAGTGCCCGATAATAAGTTCATTATAATACCGTGGGCTCTGGGAGCTCCCCGTGAAAAGGGCAAAACGAACGCGCGGGTCGCCGTCTGTAATCGGGAGCCGTGAAATGACATCGCGAGGTAAAGTGTTCTGTGAAAAACGAAGGAAAGAAGGAAAAGAAGGAAAGAAGGAAAGAAATGTACCTGTTCGTGAGCGTCTTCGCACCGGAGCGCTGCGTCGCACAGTGGGGACGGTCCGCGCCGAGCGCCTCCAGCAGCCCGGCCGGTACCGTAATGACGCGCGCAGCGGCGCTTCCCCCCCCCCCCCATGCGCGGCGGTCCAGTCAATACGGTGTTGCCGTTGTAGTCCAGGGGTTACGGTAGGCACGGCACGGAGTCCGTCTTGCGGTGCGTAACCTTTACGGACACACGGACTCCAATCCCCACAATGCACCGGGACGCGTAGGCTTTGAACGCAGGTGAATTCCAAAGGAGTCGTATCTATGTTACACATGTTTTTATTGCCACCATTAATCGTTGTACTTTTCGGAGCATATTTTAGACGAACAAAACAAAACGAAAATTGTTTCCCGCTGGTGAAAATCGACGGGTTGGTATATGAAACATTTCACTCATTTTCAACTAATTCTATATGACACAACACTATCGCAACACATGTGCTGACGTTGTTGAATGGGGTAATAAGCATGTGTTCTGTACTTGAGTATTAATTATAAGACATGTTTTGCCAAATGTGAACCAGACACCATTTTTATTGAGTCGGATAAATAGATATGGCTGTATCCCCTGGGATTAAAACGTTGCTATTTTATCTTATATTACCTTGTAATATACATGTATGTGGTTTATTATCATAGTATGTACATCTGGGGAGCATTTACAGTTTTACGACGCCATGAAATAACTGTCGTGGCAGTCGAGTTGATCAGACTGCTTGCAGAGCAAATGTCACTCGTCGTTGCAATTTGTTTCCCCCTTCACTGGTGTAAAGATTCCCAGCCACTGTGGGTTATGATCACACGCACAAGCGTTCAGACGAAAGAGCGCCCTCTTGCGTATCGTCCACGCCACACGAGCTGTACAACAGAACGACATGTACGTCGATATAAGTTTAGCAACAAATCTAAATAAATCTAAAAATAAACTAAGTTTGATCACAGATCGAACAGTTTGCATTCAATTATGATTTACTTTTTTTTTCCCATTTATTCTGTACATACCGATACTGTCAGAGTCAAATTCAGTACTGTAGAAGCTGAACAATTGTTGATGGTGATAGGTCAAAAAGAAAAAACGTCCCCGGTGGATTCCCTTCATGGATGTCACCTTCTACGATACGTGCATGCAAACCTGCGGCTTCTTTCCTTCAATTTCAACAAATTAAATTACCAATTTGATTAACCAGTACTTTTTTTTTTTAACATTGTGTTAATTAAAAATTTGTAATGTCTCCACCTAGAGGCCATAACTGGCAATATACTCAAAAATAAGGGCTGGGGCCAGTTTTGCCAGGTCTGCGGTTTCCCGTGCGATTGGGCTAGTTTTTAAGTGTTGCGGCGGGTTCACTTTTTTGGTCCGCTGGTTGGGTCGACCTATTTTGCATACAAATTACATGAATAGCATTGTGGTGCGGCTTTCTGGCTTCTGGCTCTGCCCACCTATCCTAGCATTCTGAACCAACATCACCAAAAAGCCATCAACCCTTCTGGGTCACAGCATTCTAGTCTCCTCAGTGACCTCTCCTCAGTTGACCCACCACTTTAACACCACCCACCCATTTTGATCGCCTTAACAATTGCCAAGAAAATAAAATTACTCAATTGGGAAAAACAGAGAAAATCTCACCACATCCTAATGGTTACATTTATTAACAGAATACATCTAAATTGAAAAACTTTTGGCAATATTCAAAAACAAGGTTGATTCATTTTATGAAATACGGGCTACTTTTATTACTGACATGACTCCATCATTTAATAGTTGAGTCTTCCTAAGTCGGGGCAACATCGTGGTGTTTTGGGGTATGTGAGGGTCCTCCTGCTCTCTTAAGGGCTCTGCGGTCGGGTGGGTGCCCGGACAGCTCTGGGGACGTCTGAGGCGCTTAATCCTGTGGCCGTGGGCAGGTCCCGCTCTTAGGGGGGCCAGGGGGCTCTTTTTCCTGAGTTGAGCTGGCCTGTCTTGTGGGGTGGGGGGTGTGGGCGCTGCCGTCAGCCGCCCTCTGTTATGTGGTCGGCATGCTCGGCGGCCGGGGGTTGACCAGGGCCCTGATTGGGGCGCGGAGCGGCCCGGAATGGCGGAGGCGCATGGCAGACCGCTCTGCGCCCCTGGCTGGTCGCTGTAGGTCATATCACAATGGTTACAGATAGAATACTATAGAATACATCCAGATTGAAAAACTATTGGCAATATCCAAAAACAAGGTTGATTCATTTAATGAATGAATGAATGAAATGGGCATGCTATGGCACGGTCGGGTCCAGGGTGGGGTGCGAAAGTCATACTCAGTACATAGGCCACACAATAGGCCAGGGGCTTGGGGGGTTGCGAGCTATGGGGATGGGGATGCGGCGGGCGGCTGCCATTTTGCCTGTCACGCTCCTGCCCCAGTGTGCTTCTCGTACGTCCTGAAATTTTAATCCCACTCATATTAGCTTAGAACACATACACTCGCATGCCAATCCTTCCTCGAACAACACTCCACCAGACCAGGGTCTGCGGGGCAGGAGGGTTGCGGGTGAATTGGGTTTGACTTGCTTGGAGGACTCGCACAAACACCCCGCAATTTTAACTGCGATTGCCAACAGCACACATTGAGCACTGGGGTTTCAGGGTGGTGGGTCGGTGTGGGGGCGTGGTTGGCCAGGGGGGGGCCAGGTGGGCCCCCCCCTGGCCGGCTGGGCTGGAGTCCTGGCGGCTTGCACCTGGTGGCCTAAGGTGTGGTGCGACCTGGGAGGGCTGCGGAAAGCGCCGCTGGGTGCCTTCCGGGGCCCCTGGGGGGACTGCTTGCTGTAGTGGGTGTGGGTTGGGGTGCGGAGAGGGACTGTCGGCCTTTGCTCCCGCTGTGCGACTTCTCTGCGGGTGCCCCAGGTGCCTGGGATGGTGGAGGGCCCATATATCTGGCGGCCTGCTGGTGTCGGCAGGGGGCGGGGGGCTAACATCTGGGTGTCCCGCGCTGAGCACACTCTGCTACGTGGATGGGCGCTATGCGCTTGCAGGCAGGTGGGGTGTCTAGTCGGCAGCGGTGGGGTGAGCCTCGCCCTTAGACGGGGTGTGGGTTGTCATGGGGTCCCGCGGGCTCGCTGCGGGGCAGGCGGTTTGGGCGGGGTGTCGGTCTGTCGGCGCAGGCCCCGCCCCCCCCCCCTTCTTCAGGGCTTCAGGGCCCTTTCCTCTGTTTGGAGGCGTCACAACATAATTCTGACCTTGTACACCAGAATCAATTGGGATAAGTCCTGTACACTCACCGGTGGACACCTTACACACACATACACACATACAGGTGGTCCCATCACACACACACGCACACACCACCACACAATTAGCTGTTTTTCAATACATGTTGTCGTCCAATGTTTATGATTCCGTGTAAATGTTGTTTGGTTCTGTGTTGAATTGTCTCACCCGTGGTGATTCTGCCCCTCTTGGAGTAGTGATCAGTTGTTTATAGACCCAAACATGATAAATAGTTCTCCAAAGAGGGGGTTTGGTGGTGGTTCTTTATAACCAAAGCTGTGCTCTTGTCATCTGATAGGTCATCCACAGGACAGAGTTATTGCAGCAGTTCTTGGTGATTTAAGAATTAATAAAGAGTGGCATTGCAGGATGAGAAGTTGAACTTGCAGATGGAAAAAAAAATAATAATAAAATAAAAAATAATAACATGGTGGTGTGGTGGTGGTGTGGTTGGAGCAGTCACACCTGTCTTGGGTCTAGGAATTTGGGCCCAGGACCAGGATGGCTGTACGCCTGTTGCTCATTAGACCAATCGACAAGAAACAGGTAAAGCCTCCCCCTACACACACACACACACACACACACACACACACACACACACACACACACACAGGAGAGGAGCTCTTGTCATGACGTATTCCATCTGGTCCAGGATTTTTCCAGCTTGTCCATCCCCTACAATAAACTCTTCTTCTGTGTCTCTGTGTCGGAGAGCCCTGAAAATGCCACTCAGGTGGCTGCCACAGCCATCTATACACAAAATGCATATTTTAAATGAAATAATTTATTTATTTCTAAATCCGACCGATTTGACTCCAGATCAGCATGTACACACATAGACATAGGCCACAAACACACATGCTCTATTCCCAGCTGGTGCCCGCCTGCCTCTCTTGACACCCAGTGAGTGGACAAAATACAAGTAGAAATATACAAAAGAATGGAAAATTTTGATGGAAACACTGCTTTATTATTATTAAAATTCATATACTTTTTATAAAGGATGTGGTGGTGTCAATGGATTGGGAAAAAGAGCAACAAACAGAAATCAGTGTGGGTGCAGATGAGTCACAGTATATCTGACTAGAATATGTAGGTATTAACTTCTGCTGGTCAAAGTACATGTACAATTAGACCATGTTGCATAATAATGATTTTATGTAATGGATGTTATTGAGCTTTTGATTGAATTGTTGGATTGTTGTTGTATCAGGTAAAACAAATAGCCTAGATATTTGTATTTAGACACTTTATCTCCTGTTAGTTAACATACTTTCAGTTATGTTCGAGTAAAGGCATTATTTTGTTTTGTTGTTTTGTTGTTATTAAAAGTATTGGGTATTGGGCTGTTTTTTGGGCTGGTTTTATTGGCCGTTGAGCTGGTTTTGGGCTGGTTTTGATTGGTCATTAGGCTGGCCAGAGCTTTGTCAAAGTAATGTTCTCTGTATGAGCCATTTTTGGAATGTTATGTTGAATGATTTGATTTTCAAAGTAAATGTCAATAAAAAAAATGCAATGAAAATAAAAACAGTACTTCAAACAAATTTCTATTGAGAGTCTGGGGCTCCCTGGGCTACCATGGCAGGATGAATCCATGCTTTCATGTTGTTTACGCCAAATTCTGACTCTACCATCTGAATGTCGCAGCTGAAATTGAGATTCATCAGACCAGGCAATGTTTTTCTAATCTCCTATTCTTCTAGTCTTCTTTGGCGAGCCTGTGCCTATTGTAGTTTCTTGTTCTTAGCTGACAGGAGTGGCACCCAGTGTGGTCTTCTGCTGCTGTAGCCAATCTGCTTCAAGCTTTGACGTGCTGTGCATTACCAGATGGTATTCTGCATTATTATTATTATTATTATTATTATTATTATTATTATTATTATTATGCATGAATAATAATAATAATGATATGAACTATATCAATTACATGAACCACTGAACTAATTCATATTCGAATATGTTTGATAGACACAACATATCAAATATATTTAAATACATTCCAATATACTGTATAATATTGTGGTGTGGGGATGTTGTGGTTTGAGCAGCCACACCTGTTCTGGCAGTGCACAAGCAACAGGTAAAAATCCCCATCCCCACACACATACAGGAGAGGAGCCATTGTCATGACACGTGTTCATCTGTTCATGGGCTTATTCCACCGAGCCCACTCTCTCCAATAAACTGTGTTTTCCCAACACCATCGTCTGTGTCTCTGTGCCGGAGGTCGCTGAAAACGCAACTCAGGTGGCATGTGGCAGGGAAACTGCCACAAATATATTTTTGAATATATATTTATAATTATTTATTATATATTTGATTACTTATGTAGAATTTTTTTATATGCAGTATAAGTAAATGGTAGCTCAGGAGGTAGAGCTGGTCATCTAGTAATCTAAAGGTTGCTGGTTGGATCCCAGGCTCCTCCTGCTAGCATGCTGTAGTGTCCTTGAGCAAGACACTTAATCCCTAATTGCTCCTGATGGCTGTGTCCGTCGGTGTTTGAATAATTGTAAGTCGCTTTGGATAAAAGCGTCTGCTTAATGTAATCATTCTGCATTTGATGACTTTATTATGGTTTTATGGCCAATCAGAGCAGGAGATATATAAAATATAAAAGGTGTTTTTGCTATTCATAAAATTTAATAAAAATGTTTTTAATGCACAGGTAGTTGCTTAAAGAGCAAAATATCTGACCTTGAAAATTTTGCCTAAAATGTACGTTATGGTATCGGAGCTGAAGACTTGCGGGACAGTGTGTATTGAGAAAATAAAGCCACTTTGGCCCTAGGGGAGGCATGGTCTTAAGTGTTCTCCGTCTTAAGTCTGAGCCAAGCCCTTAAAATCACCTCTAAAACACAAACACGCCCATGCACGCGCATGCACACACACACAGACACACACACGCACGCACACACACACACACACACACACGTCATCCTTGTCCAAGGGCTTTTTTTGATATTTTCAAATGTGAGGTCATTTTTAAAACTGAGGTCATTGTATTTGCTTTAAATTCATGAATTTATTTTCCAATAGTTCAATATTTTTGTGTTTGAAAGGTGCTATACAAATGTTTATTTAATTTTATGGGTCCAGACCACAGGGCTGGCCCCCTGTTGTCATTGTACGGCCGCCCCTTATTCTTATTGCAGACGTGCCAGTTTGCCAGTCCGAAATATGTTCAACCATCTATGACTAGGCGTAAGCTAGTAATACGGCTGAGGTGTCGTTTTAACTGCTATGTAACATGATGAGATTTACAGTAAGACGCTTTATGATGTCATCATATTATTTACTTTACATGTACAGATTCCGTTTGACAATGTCCAGTTGAACCGTGCCCATAGGGCGGCATGGAAGCTTCTTAGTAGCTTCTTACCTGGATGACAGTAGATCTGTTTGATTGATATTTTAAATCTGTAGTCCACAGACTACTTTATGGATTAATGAAAATATAAATATGAAAGAAACCTTGAAATATCATCTATCATCCCTCGAAAAACACAGCAACGTGGACTCACTGATGAGTTCAAAAGGTGGCGTTGGAAAAATAGAAGCCGTGCAATGGTAATTATCCATAGAAATATCCCAATGTTTTTCGTTGGGACAAACGTTTCATGGAAACATAACTTACTGAAAATGTAATCCAACTAAAAAAACTGAACTGAGCTTTACTAAAGAAATACGTAAATTACACTGCTATTGTAAATCAACTTAAATACGTCGTAGTTTACATATATGACACACATCTACTGTCACAGAAAATAAACAAGATTCAAGAGGTTTATTTATCACATACATAAACAGACTTCCATACATATATGCAGTGAAATGTCAATGCAACACACCCGGTGATTATGCACCATATGTTCTAGACTGAACACAATAGCTACCCAATTTCTTCTTGACTAACTAAGACTAACTGATTCCTAAAACGTAATGCAGTTAGTAAATAGAATAATATAGAATATAATAAAATAAAATAAAATAACTCAGAAAGTGATACAGAGTGGGGCTACAAAATACAAATAAAGAGAATAGACTTATGTATATGGGATAGTCTATTATGCATACAGATATGTGCATTAGAGTGGCAAGTGAATAAAGTGAGTTAGCGTGTGTGGAGATATACAGTACAGTATACAACAGTACGGCGCAGCAATACAGTAACACCAAACAGAACAACAATACAGCACAGTATGTCGTTTCCCAGAACAGTGATCAGTATGCAGTACAGTATGCTACATGAAGTGCAGTAAGGCAGTGGGGCCTATGTCTCCGTCTCAGTCTCTCTGTTCTCGCTGTGTGACTGCGGAGGCGCTTGCCTGACCGCAGCAGCTGGAGCAGTCCGTTGTTGGGGTGGTGAGGATCCTTCATGGTCCAGCGGGCTCTGCACCGCAGGATCATTCACCTCCTGGTGCATAAGTCCTATAGGGAGGGAAGAGTAGTTCCAGTGGTACGTTAAGATCAGTGTTTCTCAAATCGTGGGGTGCGCCCCCCTGGGAGGGCTCGGAGGGATGCCAGGGGGCGCGCTGTGACCCCGGGGAACATAAAACATAAAACAGTTGGCAGTGGACAGCATGAAGCCATATAAATGAAGGCGTCACTTAAAGACATTACACCCCAGTCACGCTGATAAGCAGCTTGAGTTTTTTCAGCGAAAACGTGTCGAATATCGCCAACAATTGTCCCGCTTTGTGAATGCTACTTCAGTAAACCAGCGACATGGTCTCTGTCATGCTGGGTGACGCAAGTGCTGCAAAAATAAAAACTATCCCTCCGTCCAATGACACTGTCGCCAGACCTACATGAATGACATTGCTAACGATCTTAAAGAACAGCTGGTAGATAAACTACAGTTCGATGAAGCAACTGACAGCAACAAAGACGGTTTGTTTATCGCTTATGTACGTTTTGACATGACAAACTCCCTCTGTGAGGATCTACTTTTTTGTAGATATGTCAGAGATAGAGCCACAGCTGAAGAGCTGTTCAAAATGCTGGACTGCTTCCTGGCTGAGAATGGGCTAAAGTGGGAGAACTGCATTGACCATGGCAGGGATAAGAAAAGGACTTGGGGCGCTCATCAAGAAGGCCTCATCTAATGCTGAGGGGACACACTGTGTTATACACAGAGAAGCACTGGCATCAAGGCACCTTTCCTCTGAATGAAGTGAGGTAATGACTGACATTGAAGGTGTAGTCAATTTAATAAAGACCAGACCGCTAAAAACAAGAGTCTTCTCTGCTATCTGTGAGGAGATGGGAGCTGAACATCAAGCTGTGCTGTTTCACAGTGAAGCAAGGCGGCTGTCATCAGGAAAAGTCTTGTCCCGAGTTTTGGAGCTCAGAGAGCGGATAAGAATGTTTTTGGGGCAGGAGCACAAGTATGACCTCGCTGAAAAATGTAGTGATGAGAACTTCCTGGCAAAACTGGCCTACCTGAGTGACATATTTGGAAAGCTAAATGAACCAAATCTACAGATTTAAGGGAAAGATAAACACCTCCCTCAGGTCACAGACAAGATCAGTTCTTTCACTGGAAAGCTTGCGATGTGGGGCAGGCGACTTGATGAAGGAAATGCTGATTCATTCGAGAACCTGCATGAATTTGTTGACACTACTGACTATGATGCCACCTCAGTGATTCCATTTATTAAGGAGCATATTTAATCACTGATGGGATTCTTTAAAAAGTACTTCCCTGAAAACAGTTCCCAATATGACTGGGTGAGAGATCCTTTCAATGCACCAGCTCCAACTGGTTTCAGCTCTGCAGAGGAGGACCAGTTCATTGATATGACGTCTGACTCCACATTGAGACTGAGGTTCACATCACAGACACTGAGTGTAGAGAGGCAGTATCCACTCTTAGGGCAGAGGGCCATGGGCATTCTTCTTCCTTCTGCAACATCTTATCTTTGTGAGACTGGCTTCTCTGCTGTTGCTGCACTGAAGACCAAGTACAGGTCCCAGCTTAACATTGAGCAGGAGCTGAGAGTTGCAGTATCATGCTTCAAACCCCGCTTCGAAAAGCTGTGCACTGCAAAACGTGCTCACTGTAGCCATTAATCCTGACTGATCCTGAAAAATCACAAATTGTTTTATTCATTTTTGTTTTATTTGTCAAAGTGTTTTATATATTGTGCTCCTGAGTTAATGTTGCTGATCAATTTGAAATTATTATTATTTATTGATTATATTTAATTTTATTTTTCAGTATCAGATGGTTCAAAGTGTTTCATATATTCTGCTCCTGAGTTAATGTTGCTGATCAATTTGAATTTATTATTATTTATTGATTATATTGAATTTTATTTTTCAGTATTTTTCAGTATCTATTTTTCAGATTATTACATTTCACTGCATATATGTATGGAAGTATGTATATGTATGTGACAAATAAAAAAATCTTGAATCTTGAATCTTGAATCTTGAATCTATCAAATGGTCAAAAAATGTTTACAGTTTAAATAAGGATTGAATTTTTTTTTTTAAATTTCAGGGAATTTGATGCACTTCAAGTCTTTTCTGTTACAGACTAAAAAACAATTTTAATAAAGTTATTCTTTGTTGTAAGTTGATCCATATTTCTTTCTTTTTCTTTGTTTGTTTACTTTAATGTTAATAAGGATACATAGTTATGCAGAGGTGATTTATAACAATTTTATAGACAAATTATACTATTTACAGTCGCGACAGAGAGTTGGGGGGGGCGCGAAATGTTTACTTCTTCCGCGGGGGGGCGTAACAGAAAATAATTGAGAAGCTCTGGTTTAGATGAACGCACCACCCTCTGCAGGGCCTGCCTGTCCTGAGCTGTACAGTTCCCAAACCAGGCAGTTGCCTGTCAGGATGCTCTCCACTGCTGGAGAGTAGAAGGACTTGAGGATCCTCACCTTGAATTTCTTCAGCTGCCCAAGGTGGTAAAGATGCTGCCTCACCTTTCTCACCAGAGTGTCTGTGTGTAAAGTCCATGTCCACTTTAAGACGTCATCATATTATTTACTATAAATGTTGAGATTCCGGCTGAGAATGTCCAGTTGGACCGTGTCCAGGGTGAGGAGTGGACTGAGTCATTCTGTACTTGTTCGATGTAACCAAACTATCAATTAATGTGTATATTTATATAACTTCTTACCTGATAGATGTCAGTGGATGTGTTAGATGAATATTTTAAATCCGTGGTCCACATTACTTTGCCCGATTAATGAAAAATATAACAAACAGTAATCCACAGGGTTCATCACAGCATTCACTGGAAAGCACTGAAATGTGCAACTGAGTGATGTGTTCAAAATCCAACGAGGCATTGTAAAAGTAGAAGCCATGAAAAGGTAATAACTAATACAAATACCACAAGGTTTTTCGTATCTCAAGGAAACGTAACTTACTGACGATGTAATCGACGTAAAGTAAACTTAACTAACCTTTACAAATACATTACATAAGGTGAACTGTATCATAAATCTACGTGAATCCGTCATAATTGACGTATTACAGACACAACATCATCTCCCGTCACTGACACTGCAGATACTTCAATGCATTAAAGGTAAGATAAGATAAAAAAATAAAATAGAATAGTTTGTTTGTAATACATCATATATAAATGTTTTCCTCCAGCTAAACTTAACAAACTTTAATGAAAAAGCTGAAAGTGTTTGTAATATTAACAAATTATTCCATAATAATTATAATTCAAAATTATTGTTGAAGTTACATTAATGTTATCTGCATTACAATGTAGAAATGCCATTTATTAAACTGAATATACAAATTGTACATTCTAAACATAAAAAGTACAATAAAGTTGTAAATACAAATAAAATGTATTTATTTAATTAAATGTATTTGTTATTATTGTTATGAAAAGTAATTACAAAAGTTATTTTTGTTATTCTTACATATGGCGAAAAGTTGCCGAAAAACAAAGACAATAAAGAAGTCATTGTCCAAAAATCCAGGCGTCAAGGTCAGTCACAATATTAGCACCAATGATGCAATGAAACCTAACATTGCTGTTGCAGTAACTATTACAATGTCTGTCATGCAACATTACCTGGTCAAATACAAAATTACCAACTTGATGACAAACATTTCGGCCATACAACGACAGTTTATCACAGATGGCTACTTCTGTGTCAGATATATCAACAACAATAATATTGTTGTTGGTATTGTTGTCGTCAGTCACCATATTATCCCATTATGCAAGCTTTGTGGCGAGAGGGGCACCATGGCACACATCCCGTCGGGGGGAAAAGTAGCACTCACCCAAGGAAGGTACAGGTGGCGCCATGACAAGGTGCTCATGACACTCGCTAACACCCTGGAGCAGGAGAGATGCAGGAAACGCCAACCACATGGGAAAACGACACCATCAATTACGTTTGTAAAGGAAGGAGAAAAGCCACCAACCACAGCAACAACAAGAAACAGCCTGCTACAAGGGCCTGATCGTGGGAAATGAAGGTGGACCTGGGAGGAAGACTGCAGTTCCCCCAGGTTGTCCAGACAACCCTGAGGCCGGATGTGCTACTGTGATCTGAAGAGGCAAAGAAGATCATCCTCATAGAACTTACAGTCCCATTGGAAGAGTGGAGCAACCGGGCCTTTGAAAGAAAAAACGCCAAATACCAGGATCTCTTGCATGACTGCAGGGGGAAAGGATGGCAGGCGTGGCTGTTCCCGGTCGAGGTCGGCTGTAGAGGATTCCCTGCCCAGTCAGTGTGGAGAATGCTCACAGCCATCGGGGTGACAGGGAGGGAGAGAAAGACAGCAGCTCGTAGGATGGGGGAGGCAGCAGAAAAGCCTCTTGCTGGTTAAGAAACAGGAGGGAGGAGCTTAGCTGGAAGCCAGGAGGAGTAGATGGGCAGCGACTTGGCCACAACTGCCGACCCACCATCGGGAGGGTGTTGGTATTCAGGGTCAAAACACCCGGTGAACAATGGAAACCGTCTGACGACATCAACTCCTCCTGGCCAAGGCTATATTCACCCAAAGTGAATAAAGTGGAAGCATCTCTAGATGTCATTGTAATCATGTGATGTCTTGTCTTTTTAATTTTACGCTTTTATTATTCAATCTCTTTATATAATCGCCATAAAGTAAAGCACTTTCACTTGCCATTGTATATGAACTCGCCTTAAAGGTCATTTTTTAAGCATTTTTTAAATCTTCACTAGATTATGGAAAAAAAACAAAAACAAGTGAGTGCAGGCTTTAGTGTGGACCTACGTACATGGCGTGGGGCCTGTGTCGTGGGTTGGGTCCCCAGGGGGCCCGGTTGAGCTTCTACCGCTGCTCCGACAGCGAGAGTCTCATCAGAGTCTTCATCAGTCACCACCTCCACCGGAGGGAAAATTTGAATGTTGAAAATGGTGAAAATTAATTATAGATTTGTTTGTAGAATGTACGATTTGTTGTATTCTTCGGCTAGATTTGAGGAAAACATGTCTTGACTTTATGAAAAGAACAGCAGAATTTTGATGCTCTCAACTCGTAAAGTAGAAATTTCAAGACGTGTCCGTATTTTAAGAATACACTCTCTGGATTTAGACTATAAGGCCTTTTTACTATGAAGATACATTTTTATACTTGTTTTAAGAAATCATAAGAAATAATGAAAAAGTAATCAAAGCCCTGGCGGACAGTTTTGTATGATTCAGACATTTTTGACCTTCTTGCTGTGAGGCAGCAGTGCATTGCACTGCTGCCTCACAGCAAGAAGGTCCTGGGTTCGATTCCCGCCTGGGGCGCTGTTGGCACCGTGCTCCGGTGGGTTATCTCCCAAATAGGAGCCTTTCTGTGTGGAGTTTGCATGTTCTCCCCGTGCTCACATGGGGTTTCCTCCACCTCACGTCAGTAAGGACCCCCACCAAAAACATGCACACATCATCGTCTGACCAGCGATGGACACTTATCACCTGGTCCCCGGGCGCGTCCACGTATGCTGCCCACTGCTCCTGGCTGTGCCCCCGGAGGAAGGACAAGCCAGGATGGGTTAAATGCAGAGGAACCATTTCACCGGCCACCATCAAAGCATGTGCATGTGTGTGTGTGTGTGTGCAAGCATGTGTTGTAGTGTGGTGTGTTGCGTGATGAATAAAGACTGTTTCTTCTTTCTTTCTTCTTTCTTTTTGATTGTTTTTCTTCTTCTTCTTTTTTGGACAGTCATTTTTTGCAGTGCACTCTGGCGTCTACAGGAATCGTATCGCCTTCCCCTCCTCCTCTTCTCCCTCTCTCCCCGTCTCCCTCGGGGACTGGATGTCAACCGTCCTCCAGCTGCGGGAGAAAAAATTAAAGAAAGAGAGAGGCTCTTAATGTGAAGGAGTCAAGCACTCATCACCAGATCTAAGTCACTAAATCGTTTAGTCTTGTCAGGGCTTCATGTTTGCCATTAGTAAGTAAAGGCTTATTTATGGGGATCATCGTGACAGAACGGTCACGCTTCACGCTTTAATTGAATATGTTTCACAGTATTTTAGAATGTTAAGCTTTTAGAAATGCTAATTGTCTGTTAAACAATAGAACAATCCTCACCATGATAAATTCATTGTAAAGGAAATTATACAGATTATGATTCTGATTTCATTTTTGGGATTCCGAGACAGGTGACTCAGAGGGAGACAAAGTAGTGAATACATCAATTTCTACTCATTTAATGGAGCACTTTTCCAAAACAAAGGTACAAATTGCTTAAAAACAGTTAAGACACACACAAATACAAACACACAAAGGCTTCTAAAGGAATGGGAAAGGTTAGGTCTGGCTGAGCCAACAGTCAGCGGCCCTTGGCCACACACACACACACACACACACACACACACACACACACACACACACACACACACACACACACACACACACACACACACAGCATATTGTTCCTGGCTACTTTCAGGACTCTTTAACCATTGTAACGTGAACCTATTTAACTAAATAGAGAAAAGGGCGAAGCATAACTGCTGGTTTGTGAAGGGATTTAATGGGGGGTCTAATGATTTACCTGCCGTCAAGTTTCACTCAACCTTGAGTTAATATCATTTTTTTTATAACCAACAAAACAAGTGAAAATTCAGTAAACCCTTTCTCTCTCTCCCTCCCTCTTTCCCCCCTCCCTCCCTCTCACCCCCCCCCCTCTCTCTCTCTCTCTCTCTCTCTCTGTCTCTCTCTCGGGTGTGAGGATGTCTCTGTATAGGGGCTTCTCCAACATGTCCCCCTATCTATGTAAAAAGCAGTGCATTGAGTTCTCGTCATCAAAATTTATTTCTTGCCATTTTCACCGTGATTAAGCTGCCGATCGTTCTCCTATTAAGCCAGTTGAGAAGACAAACCAAAAAAAAAATTACATTAAATAAAAATTAATAAATGAATAAAAATGTATAAATCGTTATTATTTTTCTGCGGCATGTGCATACATCTGTGAAACCGGCCTGCGACAGTGTGATGCCCGGTGGGTGCTGGTCTCCTCCGAAAGTTCCTCGGAGCTTTGCTGAGCGTCGTTGTGGAATTCCTCCTCATCTGGATTGTACAATCATATTTTTTATAAAGATTTTAACCTATTATCAAGAAAATTGAGTGAATATATAACGCAAAAAATACTACAAATACAACCAAAATCAATTAATTCCTAAACACCAGAGAAAACTAATAAAAAAAACAAATATTTAACTTTCTACGTTTTTTTTCTTATATTTTTAGGAGAATTAACCTTGAATTCTGACCATATATTGGAACTATGAACACCAAACTCACTACATTTATCAAAGGTCTCTAGTAAAAAATGATCTTGTGGAACACTGGCCATTTATTACATAAGCCAATTACTGAAAGAAAACTACAGCCAAAATGACTTTTTGCAAAATTATACCACTTCCATCCATTTAAATTTCTCAGGACGACATGGGAGACATCCAACATTCTCACAGCCATCAAATTGAGCTAATTGATATTTTAAAGCAGTTTTAAGCGGTTTTACAGCACCATTCCTAATCGATCACAGCAGATGGACAACGGAACATGTCTGATGTTGGTAGCAATGTCCACTGTACTAGAAGTATGAAACCTATCTGATGTTTCAAATCACAGTTTTCACGGCGTAAAGAATTTCTCTCGCCCCTACTAGAAGAGAGAGACGCCACAGGGTGTTGGGGCCCGGGTTGGGACGTCCTGCCAGACAGGGTGGAGTCGCAGGTGGGGTCGGAACAGAGGCCCAGGTGGTCGCAGGTAGAGGTGGAGGAGGAGGAAGGGCGGGCACTGGGGTGCAATTCCTGAAGAAGGGAAAGAAGGAGGAAGGAGAGCGAGATGGGGTAGTAGACAAACAAAAGTGTAAAAAAGTCTTCCTAATCACCTCTATTATTGGTTATGTGTGTTATATGTGTCTTAATTATTGCATAATGTATATTTTATGTGCCTCTATTTCTGCATATGTGCCATGTATCATTATTATTGCCTATGTGTCTTACGTGACTTATGTGTGTTTAGTATTGCATATGTGTCTATATTATTGCATATTTGGCTTATGTGTATTATGTGTCTCTATTATAACATGTGTCATATGTGTGTTATGTTTCTTTATTGTTGCATAAGTGCATATGTGTCTTCTATGTCTATATTATTGCATATATGTCTTTAATGTGTCTTTACTTTTGCATTTGTGTCATATGTGGTTTCAGATCTATGGACAAATTGTAATATCAGACAATGGGAACCTAACAAAACACAAAACACATTCTGTTTAACCATTTATTTATAGAAAAAAAGTTATCAAACACCCATGTCACCAATGTGTAAAACAGTAATTGCCCCCTTAAATTGTAAGTGCGCAGTGGCACACCCTTTAGCAGCAATAATTGCGGCACACCATCGCTTCCTATAATTTGTATGGGTCTTTCAGAACTGCCAATTTAGACACGCTGGTCGATTTTCCAGCATGAACTGCTTGTTTTTTGTCCTAGAACAGCCTGTTGAAATATTGAAATATATCTGGAAAGGGTAAGCAGGCATGGGACTCTCCAAACTAACCAAGGCCCAAATACATTCTTAATACTCACGGCACTGTACAGTATATGAAGGTAGATTGTCGTTTGAATACATTCCTACACATAGAGGGAGAAAGCGGAGACTTCTACCATAGACGGTTAATTTCACATAATCTCTCTCTTGTCCTTTTTGTTCGGGTGTGAGTCCCAAAGCCTTGGGGAGACCTATAGCAGAGCCTTTAATCACACAGATTAAAGTCATTACAATGAGAACAATACGAGGTTTGAAAAAAGCTCTCTTTGTCTTCTCTACGTGTGAAATCTTCTTCCCCTGGCACACCATAACGTGCATGGAAGCCAGATTCAACGCCCCGTGGACTTAAGTTCCAATTAAGCTTCATTCATGCATGAGGCGGGAGATTTACGCAAACAAGAGCCGTCAGCGAGTTATGAAGGCTGCTCCAATCCAAACGGAATGGATGGGAGAAGCTAGCGGTGTTGAGTTAATTGCTTTAATTAATTTTAATGTATATACATTATTAACCTGGTCTTCATTAAATAAAGAAGTCGTGAGCAGACATTGTGATCATGATTATTAAGATAGGACATTTTAGCTGGATATTACATATTGATAGATATTTTAGAGAAAAATCTACTTTTTAAAGTTTACTTTGCTTATTTTCAAGATTTTCTGAATCGTTAAGATCAAATTTGTTCCACTGTACAGGAAAGAAAAGCTACATAGGAAGGCAGGACTTCTGTACTCTAACAATGTCTAAACATTTTATTATTCTGTGGATGCCCAATTCTGATTGGTCAATAGCGGCAATCAGCCGTCAATTTATTTCTTATAAATTGCCGCTGCCTGTTCATCATGACCATTGTCACGCTCAACCAGTTCTCCGCCTGGTTTTGCCTCCTTCATTTCACACTGTGAGGTGTCTGGAAGGTTTGAGGTGAATAGGTTACTGAGCTCCCAAAGCTGAGATATAGTGCGGTCATAATATTAACTATGTTAGTATTAGATTTATTGCCTCGATGTCATACGAAGAACGAAAACAACAATGGGTCTATTGAGAGGTCCTATGGGAGAGGAATTTTGTTGATTCTTCCAGCTCGACCAGAGGAGGAAAGGTTTACATTTAGGACAGGATATAGGCTGAGCGGGCACCTATGGGTTGGAACCAGATGTGGTATGTTATCTTTGTACAGCTTTAAAAGCGAGTGCAGAGCGTCACTTGGGAGAGATTCCATCTGGCTCGGGTCTCTCCCAGGACATCCATGGCAAGTCTGGTTTGATGCTGATTTGTGTAATAAAACTATTATTTTATCCAAGTCAGTGTCAGCGGTCACTCCTTCATTCTTCAACACATCACACCCATCAAGAAACTAAACTACAAAGTGGCGTCACAAATCAGGATCTGTTGGGCCTCATCTGCCGATGCTGCCTGCTCCAGCGAACTGCCGCTCTCAGGGTGAGTGACCTCTCACAAAATTGAGCTGTTATGTGGGCTGGAGCAGTATGTTTTTGGCAGGGAGACTACACTGAGATTATGCGGGGATGGAGATGATGTGTTGATATGTGAAGTGAGTTTCCGTCTAAATTGGGGTTAATTAAGATGTAAAAGACGTAAATAAGGGGAATAAGAGAATAATAAGTGAAGAAAAAGAGAATTAAGTTGAAATAGAGAATAGAGACGAGAGAAATAAAAGTTAAAGGTTAAAAGTTGAAATAGAGAATAGAGACGAGAGAAATAAAAGTTAAGAGTTGAAATAGAGAATAGAGATGAGAGAAATAAAAGCTAAAAGTTAAAAGTTGAAATAGAGAATAGGGATGAGAGAAATGAAAAATGAAGTTAAAAGTAAAAGTTAAAGGCTTAAAAGATGTTGAGAAAGTAGAAATAAAAAGTAATTGTAGAATGGCAGAACTAGTAGCCAAAAGTTATTTAAATAACCATGCAAGATAAACGAAGACAGGGCCCGTATCTCGTTAAACAGTAAGACATGTGTACATTAAATGCTGTGTGAAAGTTGGCCGAATGAAGATATAATATAGTCAAATCTAGGTAGGAAAAAACAAGAGGAAATAACCCTGGCCAGGGGAATTGACTCAAAATAAAATTTACATTTACATTTACATTTAGTCATTTGGCAGACGCTTTTATCCAAAGCGACTTACAAGGGAGAATAACATTCAGCTACATTGCGACAGAGATTAGTGTAACAAAAATTATATTATATGAATAAAGATGAAAAAGAAGAAAGTAAAGTGAAAAAAGAGATAAAAGATAAAAGCCTAAAAGTAAGATGAAAAATATGAAAAGTGAAACAGAGATAAAAGTTAAAAGCCTAAAGTAAGATGAAAAGTGAAAAAGAGATAAAAGTTAAAAGCCTAAAGTGAGATGAAAAAGATAAAGTCAAATAAAAACAGTTACAAGTTAAAGGCTAAAGATGAAAAATAAAGTTTGAGCTAAAGTAAGATGAAAAGGATAAAGTGAAATAAAAACAGTTACAAGTTAAAGGCTCAAAAGATGAAAAAATAAAGTTTGTAAAGAAAAGTGAGGAAAAACAGGGCAGAACCTGCTCTGGAGAACTAGTGAACATGCATGATGAGAGAATCTGATTAAAAAGAATTTGTTAAAAGTGTGGCCAAAGTAAAATTTTAAGAGTCTGGCCAAAGTGAAAATTTTGATGAAATTAGAAAAGTATAAATGAGTCGACGTAAAACATAAAGCTAAGCGCTGTTGAAGTCTCTGGGGATTAGATGTTCTGCTGGTCAGACATATCTTTTTCTTTTTTTCTTTTTGTGTGTGTGAGTGTGAAGGTGCCACATGTGTGAAGAGCTTTGTGTAATGTTTTGTGTATGTGTAAGTGATATATATAATATATGTGTTATTAAATAGGTATACATATGTGGTGAGCAGTTGAATAATACATAAAGAGAAACCTTTCTTGCCCTTTAGTGATAAACATATATGAGCCTGTTTACGGACTTTGTAAAGTTGATAAAAATATATGAGCCTTTCTTTAAGGACTTTTGATAAATATATATGAGCCTTTCTTTAAGGACTTTTGATAAATATATATGAGCCTTTTTCTCTAAGGACTTTTGATAAATATATATGAGCCTTTTTCTCTAAGGACTTTTGATAAATATATATGAGCCTTTTTCTTTAAGGACGTTTGATAAATATATATGAGCCTTTTTTCCAAGGACGTTTGTGCATTTGATAAAGGATATGAACCTTTACAGGACTTTATATAGTTGATAACAAAATGAGCCTTCTGAAGGACTAGAGCCACAGTCTGCCTACACATACATGAACACATCCAGAAAAGAAAAGAAAATCTCCTGCTCTGAATTGGAAGGAGGATTTGTGATTTGTTTGATTGGCGTGTTGGTTTTTTCTTTTTCTTTTTGTGCTTGGGGTGTGTGTGGCGGTGATTTCTGTGAATCCTGTCTGGTTAAAAGAGCAGATGGTCTTGTTGGGGTGAAGGGAGACTCTGGTTCTTGATGCAAGAAAAGAGGTTTTGTGTTTCGACTGCTGAGAGAAAACAGCTTTGATTTACGAGTGCGTAACTGCATTGAGCTGGGCTGTCCCTACGGGAGCCAAAACAGGATGTTCACTCGCTGACGACCAGTCCATACTGGAAGTCTTTGCTAAACATAAGAGGTGGAGCAAGGGGTGGTGCTTCACACAAGAGTGGAATTTAGTTAACTCCTCCTGACAAGAGGGGCTGGTGAGCCCCCTCTCTACTCTTTTCTCTCAGTAGTTAGAAGAAAGAATAAAAAGGATAAAATACAATTAAATAGATAAATAGAATAAAAATAATTAAATAAAATAAAAATAAATAGATAAATAGAATAAAAATAACTAATTAAAGGTGATATCAGATTGACTAATATACTCTTTGGACTTTAAATGCATTGCATGATTAAAAGTAACCATTGCTTTATTTCAAGTGTGCGCAAAATAAAAAGCTGATAATGTATGTCACACTGAATTGTATCACAGTGTGTATAAGAATTTAGAGTGAGCCTAAGGCATTGAACTCTTCTGTCGTTCTTTTTCTTTCTTTCTTTCTCTCTTTTACTATGCTGAGTGAAAGCTGGGGAAAGACAGAAAAGATGGAATGAGTCTGAACTGAATCATCCATAGGGCAGATGACAAGACATCTGGCAGATCTTCACAGACACTGAGGCTTGCGGATGACAACGTTCTGGAATCCTGAATCCATCCAAATCAATTAAAGGCCAGTACGGTTTTATCCACAAACTCTTTCAACAGACCTCACCTGCATTTACCTATATGCCTATAAATTTAGTTACAATAAATGTGTTTAGCTTGTTTTCACATATGGGTTTGTAGTAGTTCTTTTTCATACATTGCATTTGTAATTATTTAGTGAGAGACTTGGCAACAGACTGACCAATTAAGGCATTTGCCTAATTAATGGAGTATTATTGATTAATTGATTGATCACATATGGAAAAGCTGATTTGATTTAAATACTGTTCGGTGAATATTGGTTTCATTATCTGGGTATGATTTATCTATGCTGTTTTGAGAATGAACACTGATGTAATTTTGATAATTGAACATAAATGAGGGTGATCAGATGCATCAGATGGTGAACAAGTGAATTGGCTTTCACAAGTGGGAAGCGATTGGTCTCCTTTGGGGTTGGCAAATTCAGCTGTTGTTGGTTGAGTGTGATTACACGGTGCTTTATAAAGACATTTTTAAAATAATTCAATTTGATTTACAATAAAAGAAAATAAGAGAGTCATTAGGATGTCAAAAATGGATACTAAAATTACAAAAGTAATCACTCCTATTGATGTAGTGCAAAAGAACAATCCCCTTATTAAAGATATTGCAAAAATATCAGGAAAATGGAGCAAGCGTTGGCCGGACATTGAACAACCATGGCCAGTTGAAGGAACTCTTAACCCGGATGTGATTAAAACAATACAGGTGCTTGTGTCCACATATAAGGTAAATCAAAAGAAAGGCAAGAAAGGAAAGAGACGCACGGAGAAAAGACAAACAGAACTTGGCGTTCTGCAACTGTTTGCAAAGGAGGGACAGACATGGTTCGAAGCTGCAAAGGAAAAAAGAGAACAAAGTAGACAAGAAATAAAGAAAAATGAAAAGGAAACAGAAAAATTGATGGAGAAGATTACCACGCCCTTCTCACATACAGCATCTTTACAGAAGCCCCCGCCTTATGAGAAGGAGGTGAAGTTCACTGATGTTTATCCCCAGCTCCCAGTGATTGCACAGGAGGGCAACTATCTCTTCAAAGGTGAGGATGAGCAAATAATAGAGATGGGCAAGGCTAAAACAACCATGAAGATGTACCCGAGCTCCAACAGTACAAAGAAGAAGGAACAGGATCAGGAGACTCTCAGAAAAGTCAACCAAATACAGTTGGTGGATAATAAGAAGAAGAAAAAGAAACAAGCTGTGGTTATGCAGAGCCAGTCACAACTAAATCAATTACCACCACAACCACAGCAAGGACAGATTCAGGTACTACCACCTGTGGTCTTCACTGTCTCCTTTCCACAGCCAGTTTTTGACCAACCACAAACATGGAGAGGAAGAGGTCAAGGAAATTTAGGAAGAGGAAGAGGAGGAAATTTCCAACAGTCTCAAGGAGCGTGTCATAATTGTGGACAACAAGGTCATTTTGTACGTGACTGCTACAGGTTCAGAGGAGGCTTCAGAGGAGGCTTCAGAGGAGGCTTCAGAGGAGGCTACAGAGGACAACCACAGCCACCCAGAGGACCAGCGAACCCTTACAGGGGTCCGGAACCTGGTTTCTAGGGGTGCCCAGAAGACTCGAAAGGGAGGTGTCAGCTGGTAGTATCAGGGCCGGAGCAAGATCCAAAAATAGAGGTGAAAATAAATGATAAGTCATTGGAAGTAATGGCAGATTGCGGAGCAGCTTTCACCTGTGTTCGGCCTGAAGATGCTATACATCTCCCCATGTCTGACCAATTGGTACGGACAATCGGGTTTGAGGGTGTGAAACAGCTGATTCCTCTCACAAAACCAATTGAGCTCTGCTGTAGAAATCGGAAAATCACACTACCTATTTTGGTGTCAGAACATACGCCCATTGCACTCTTGGGAAGAGATGCTATGTGCAAACTAAATTGCACAATACGGTGTACACCGGACGGCTGTCTGGTGGATGTGCCACCTGATGTCTACCACCAATTATTTAGCGCACCAGAGACCGAGACTTCTTCAGTATATTGGATCGGAAATCTTAGTCCAGAGCTATTAGAGCCAGCCAAGCTGTGGGAGAAGTTCATTGTGGCAAATATGCCTGATGCTAAGCCCCCTGAGTATCCACATCATTGCACGCTGAAATATTTCAAGAAAGCTGGCCAATTGGATCCAGAAGAATGGTTGAGTAGTCCACCGAAGCATGTTCAGCTGACCTCATGCTGCATAATTGTGGGACCACAAGGAGCAGCTATGAAGATAAACATCAATGAATATCTTGAGAATGAGTTTGAAATTGTGAAAAGTGTGCCACATGTGACTTTAATGGTGGCTGAAGGATTTGAGCAGAAGCAAATAGGAGAAATGATGGCAGAAGCTGAGGAAGCCATTTTTTCACCAATAAAGGAGAATCTTGCTATCTGGATAAGTGAAGAACAGAAGTTCATGAAAATCATGATTTCAGCTCAAGGACAAGGACAACCACAAGTGATACAGATGACACATGAGTCAATGTTCAGCGCTAAATTGGACTCAGACAGCATGAGAGAGGAGATGCTGCAACAAATTCCAGAATGTTTGTGGTCACGACATAGTACGGACATCGGACTTGTGAAGTCAGCCCAACCAGTGAGAGTTGAACTGAGACCAGGAACCAAACCTCCTTGGAAGAACCAATATCCACTAAAGGAGGAGGTAATCAAAGGGATTGAACCACAAATTGAAGGACTGTTAAAAGCAGGTGTAGTGGAAATATGTTTGGATCCTCAGAGCAATACACCTATATTGCCTTTAAAGAAACCAGATGAGTCCTATCGCTTGGTACATGATTTAAGAGCGATAAATGAAGTGGTGCAGGATTTTCCAGCAGATGTACCAGATCCACATACCTTGTTAGCCCAAATCCCTCCAGAGGCTACACACTTCACAGTGTTGGATTTGTGTGGAGCATTTTTCAGTGTTCCACTGAGCGAAGAAAGTCAAGGATTGTTTGGATTCACATACAAAGGACAAACCTTCAAGTACAAGAGGCTCCCCCAAGGATTCAAACATAGCCCTCACATTTTCAATAAAGTGTTGCAGGATGACTTGGCTGGGATTGATCAGATCTTGAAAAGTACTGTCAGTATGTGGACGACATCGTCATCTGCTCACCGGATAAGGAAACATGCCATGAGGATTCAATCAAACTGTTACAGCAATTGGCAGACAAAGGTCACAAGGCCTCTCAGAAGAAGCTACAGTATTGTCAAGAAAAAGTTGTTTATTTGGGTCAAACAATAACCCATGGACACAGAAGCATCTCTGAGAGTCATTTGGAAGCCATTCGAACGGCACCAAAGCCTAGAACAGTCAGAGAGATGATGACATTTCTTGGCATTGCGGGATATTCTTCAGCCTGGGTAGAAGATTATGCCTGCCTAACAAGGCCTTTGAGAGCCATGATAAAAGAGACTGGGAATGCTCAACTCCATTGTAACCTCACCTGGACCCAGGAAGGTCTTATGGCATTTGAAACGATCAAACAGAGGCTACAAGAAGCTCCAGCGCTAGCGCTGCCAGACTACTCTAAGAACTTTTTGCTGTATGTGGCCACGTCCACTGGAGGCAAATATGCATGTGCAGTTCTTTGTCAGCCAACAGGTACAGGGACAAGTCCTCAACCTGTGTCGTATTATTCTACTGCCTATTCAGAAGTAGAATCGGGGCTACCACTGTGCTACAGAGCAATGGTGGGAGTTTATCTAATCTATGAGAAAGCATCATCAGTAACTATGGGTTACCCAGTGACAATTCTTACCCATCATAGTCTCAGAAATCTTTTGAACTTCGGTAAATGTACATTGACTATGTCTAGGCTAAGAGACTATCATAGGCTCTTAGAGCAGGAAGATGTCACCTTAGTAAGGTGCGTCACGGTAAATCCAGCTGATAATTTACCAACACCAGGGGATGGAGAGCCACATGATTGTATTCAGGAAGTAGAGAGATATGCAAAGCTCAGATCAGACTTGCAAGCTTTCCCACTTCATGTGTCAGATGTGGAGTATTGGACTGACGGGTCCTGCTATCGAATAGGAGACACATTGAGTGCTGGTTATGCAGTAGTCAAAGCCCAGGGAACTGAATTTGTTGTTGAGAAAGCAGAAGTAATACCACAACCTGCTTCTGCACAGCTTGCTGAGCTTGTGGGCCTGACTGAAGCTTGTCTATTGGCCGAAGGCAAGCGAGTGACAATATATACAGATTCGGCATATGCACATAATGTGTGTCATTTATTTGGATCAGTATGGAAAAATCGAGGATTTAAGAAAACCGATGGTTCTCCGATACAGCATCATGCCCAAATAATGAAATTGTTGTATGCAATGATGAAACCAAAGGAAATAGCTGTAGCTAAGTGTGCAGCACACAAAATAGACACGTCAAGGGTCACACAAGGTAACAAAGCGGCTGATGAGGCTGCTAAAGCAGTTACAGGAGCAAACAAAGCAGGCAAGGTTCTTCTGGTCACTCATGAAGTGGACTTGGAAGATAAAATCACGCTCAGAGATGTGATCGCGATGCAAGAAGCGGCGTCAGCCATCGATAAACAATTATGGTTGGCCCGAGGGGCCACACAAGATTCTACTGGTCTGTGGAGAAATCATGAAGGACTGATGGTAGCACCCCCTGACCTAGGTCTGATGATTCAGGAAGCACATGGGTTAGCCCATGTTGCAAGGGGGGAGGTAAGGAGAAAGATCACGAAAGAGTATGGTTTTTGGGCAC
Organism: Zeus faber; assembly: GCF_960531495.2. Classification (NCBI taxonomy): domain Eukaryota; kingdom Metazoa; phylum Chordata; class Actinopteri; order Zeiformes; family Zeidae; genus Zeus; species Zeus faber. Next base: position 5,941,834 of record NC_137210.1, read on the forward strand.
CGTACTTGCTTGAGCAAATTGATTATGTCATAGGCAGATGCACAATCTGTCTTAAAAATAACGTTCGGAGGGGTGTGTTGAGTCCACCTGGTCACATTCCAACTCCGACAGGTCCTATGCGTGAGTTGGTTGTGGATTTTGTTGACATGATAAGACCAATAGGAGGTAAAAGATACATGCTAGTCGTCGTGGATAGATTTTCACGGTGGCCTGAGGCATGTCCAACCAAGCGTAAAGATGCTCAGTCAGTTGTCAAGCCAAGTTCTTGTGTCATGAGGTCATAAGCAGGTGGGGACTTCCAGATCGGATATCCTCAGATAATGGGAAAGAGTTCGTGGATAGAACAGTAAAATGAATTCTGCAAAAATTGGGAATTAAACAACGTTTAGGAGCTGTTTATCATCCACAAAGCCAAGGAGTTTGTGAAAAAATGAATGGTGTGCTGAAAAATGGCATTGTTAAAATCTGTCAGCATACAGGTCTGAATTGGGTAGAGGTGTGTAGTTAGGAGCTAACACTACATTTACTCAACACTATTGTTAACAAGGAAAATGCATGGACAAAGGAGGAAAAGGAAAATGTTAATCATATATTGGAATAATGTTAAAGTATAATGCAAAAGTGAAATTATTATACTGTATTTGATGTTTGTGCAAGATACTGGCTGGTGATTCTTTCTTTCAGGACCAGTCAGAGGATGGCTGTGTCCAGAGATCCTAACAGCCTAATGGACTTGAACATTCAAACATGGACACTCGAAAATGGAGGAGGAAAATGGACGGCGGACCCTGAATGAAGACATCATGATCAGGAGTGTCGAGTGAAATATCATTAAAAGTTGATGGTGTTAAAAAGCAACAGTTCAATACATACATATGTGTCCTGAATGTGTTTATAATATTGGAGTTTGTTTACTACAATGTAACCTGTATTATTGATAAATATCCTGAACTCTACGCTAGATATTTTTAGCAAGACATATTACTTTGATTTGCTATTGTTTTCTTTGAGTTATCTGTAGTAGGGTGAAGTGAATACATTGAGACCTCAGGTATTTTCTTTTTTTGCGGTTTTTGAGGGACATTTGTGCTAGGCAGGGAAAGGTCCACTGGAAGGTCCGATGGGTCGACCAGCCTGACTTTGGACAAATTTTTGATTTATTTCTGAGGCTCTATATGTATGCATTTATATGTAACATCCTATACAGTATTCTAAACCCTTTGTCTCTTTCTGTTAATTGATTTGGAGTACCTTAGGTGGTTGCCTGGGGCAGAGGGACCGTGAGAGAATTTTCCTGTCTTGATTGATTGATGGATTTTCTAAGAAAGAAAGCTGCCAGATGGGTTTTTCGCTCTCACACTCCACAAATTTGCTGTATTGCTATGACAAAGCATGGTCAGAGGGGTATATTATAACCAATTGTGTTTGTTATTAAGTGATTTCTGTTAAGCCAATCAACATCGTATGTTCAATTACTCTTCTCTCTGTCGAGACTTTGTGTAGTCTCGAAGGGGGGAATATGAGGTGTCTGGAAGGTTTGAGGTGAATAGGTTACTGAGCTCCCAAAGCTGAGATATAGTGCGGTCATAATATTAACTATGTTAGTATTAGATTTATTGCCTCGATGTCATACGAAGAACGAAAACAACAATGGGTCTATTGAGAGGTCCTATGGGAGAGGAATTTTGTTGATTCTTCCAGCTCGACCAGAGGAGGAAAGGTTTACATTTAGGACAGGATATAGGCTGAGCGGGCACCTATGGGTTGGAACCAGATGTGGTATGTTATCTTTGTACAGCTTTAAAAGCGAGTGCAGAGCGTCACTTGGGAGAGATTCCATCTGGCTCGGGTCTCTCCCAGGACATCCATGGCAAGTCTGGTTTGATGCTGATTTGTGTAATAAAACTATTATTTTATCCAAGTCAGTGTCAGCGGTCACTCCTTCATTCTTCAACACATCACACCCATCAAGAAACTAAACTACAACTGCTTACATGCTAATGCTCAAACTAGCTAGCACCGACATTGTGTAAGGCCACATTGAAACTACAATGCAAGACCTGAAGAGATTAATGTGGATATGTCCAATTTAACATTAATAACAGTAATTAGGTTAGTCAAGTTAGTAGGTATATGTTTTTTAGTAGTGTGAATAGTTTGCTAGGTTGTTGCAGTGTTAGCTAAGTTGTTGTTGACTTATTTTCTTTGTGGAAGCTCTTAAACTAGGCATACTCGTAAAATCATTTAAAATCAATAATACGTCTCAATGTATTCTTTTATATGGTTCGTAAACATCTAATAAGTGGGATAATGTACAACAAGCAGGCAATTATCCAAAAAATAAGCTTCACCAGCTTCAGCCTGTCAGGGGTTATTTTGCAATAATGACCGGCAGGCTGCAAGTGATCCCTTACTTCAACAACATAGAAGTTTGCTTTTGTGGTTGTCTCTACCGCTGACGTTTCTTTTATAGTCAAGACATGAATGAAAACACAACAGGATTTTTCTTAAATACTTTTGTTTTCTTTTGCGAGGGGAAGTGCATAAAATGTCCAGACGGAGACGAGACGGACGCGCATGGTGAGCGGCAAAGAGCGTGCACTTGTGCGAGGCTAGCAGCGTCAGGTTCTCTTTGAGGAGCTCCAGCATCTGTCTGTTCCCCAAATTCCTTCGTTTGGCCGAGAAAAAGGTCCGCGCCCAGGTCACCGGGAGGATATCTGGACAAAGATACAGGTAAGGTATGAGGAAAGACAGCATCAAGAGGGGGTGAGGTTGGGGCAGGGCACAGGGCAGACCACCAGGTTCATTTTAAACTATTCACTGTTAACACAGCCTAGGAATACTGTTATGCAGTATATGTAGGTCAGCATATATAGCTGTCAGGAAAACACCAAACCCTTTTCAACCTATATTCAATTGAATACACTACAAAGGCAAGATATTTGATGTTCAAACTGATAAACTTTATTGTTTTTTTGCAAATACTCACTCATTTTGAATTTGATGCCTGCAACACGTTCCAAAAAAGCTGAGACAGGGGCAACAAAAGACTGGGAAAGTTGAGGAACGCTTAAAAAACACCCGTTTGGAACATTCCACAGGTGAACAGGTTCATTGGAAGCAGGTGAGTGTCGTGACTGGGTATAAAAGGAGCATCCCCGAAAGGCTCAGTCGTTCACAAGCAAGGATGGGGCGAGGTTCACCACTTTGTGAAAGACTGCGTGAGCAAATAGTCCAACAGTTTAAGAACAACGCTTCTCAACGTACAATCGCAAGGAATTTAGGGATTTAATCATCTACAGTCCATAATATCATCAAAAGATTCAGAGGATCTGTAGAAATCTCTGCACGTAAGCGGCAAGGCCGAAAACCAACATTGAATGCCCGTGACCCTTGATCCCTCAGGCGGCACTGCATTAAAAACTGACATCATTCTGTAAAGGATATTACCACGTGGGCTCAGGAGCACTTTGGAAAACCATTGTCAGTGAACACAGTTCGTCTGAAACGGACTGACGCAAAGTGGAAAAGTGTGCTGTGGTCTGACGAGTCCACGGACGTCGTGTCCTCCGGGCCAAAGAGGGAAAGGACCGTCCAGATTGTTATCAGCGCTAAGTTCAAAAGCCAGCGTCTGTGATGGTACGGGAGTGTGTTAGTGCCCATGGCATGGGTAACTTGCACGTCTGTGAAGGCAGCACTAATGCTGAAAGGTACATACAGGTTTTGGAGCAACATATGCTGCCATCCAAGCAGCGTCTTTTTCAGGGACTGTCTCTGCTTATTTCAGCAAGACAATGCCAAGCCACACTCTGCATGCGTTACAACAGTGTGTAAAAGAGTGCGGGTACTAGACTAGCCTGCTTGCAGTGCAGACCTGTCTCCCATTGAAAATGTGTGGCGCATTATGAAGCGCAAAATACGACAACGGAGACCCCAGACTGCTGAGCGACTGAAGTCGTACATCAAGCAAGAATGGGAAAGAATTCCACCTACAAAGCTTCAACAATTAGTGTCGCTTGTGTGTTGTTAAAAGGAAGGGTGATGTAACACAGTGGTGAACATGCCCCTGTCGCAGCTTTTTTGGAACGTGTTGCAGGCATCAAATTCCAAATGAGTGAATATTTGCAAAAAAAACAATAAAGTTTATCAGTTTGAACATTAAATATCTTGTCTTTGTAGTGTATTCAATTGAATATAGGTTGAAAAGGATTTGGAAATCATTGTCTTCTGTTTTTATTTACATTTTACACAATGTCCCAACTCATTGGAATGTGTGGGTCAACGACACATAAGGTTTTTAAAAAGGGGTAAAATAAATATTGAGATTTATTTTGTAAAAAAAAAAATGTACCTGTATGTATATCTATTGAGTTGAAAGATTTCCTTTGTTTTGATTCCTTTGATTTTTGACATTATTTTTTAGGCAAAAAAAAGATATGAATCTTGAATCTTGTTTATAATATTTTGAATTACTTACATAGAAATGTATGATAATTTATAATTTAAAACTGCAAGAACAATACATTTTCCCCCCCGCATTTTTCAATGTGATATAATTCACTAATAATACAATAATACCAAAGTTAATATTGGACATCAAAAAGGTGTACTGTGAGGTTTATTTTGCTGGTAACTTCAGGAGAGTACAGAGAAAAGTCTGAAAACGTATAGAGTTCAGATTATTAACAAAATAAAATAAATTGCTTTTTACAAAAAAGTGAATATATAAATATTCTTATATTTATACAATAATTTATACATACAGCAATTATGGCAAACTATTATATCTAACATTTTATGTTAAAAATCCACAAAACTCCCAAAATTGACCTTTTTGAAACATGTATCGTTACAAATTGAGCATAATTATTTTATAGACATTTTTTGCTGTTTTACATGTGTCTTCATATCTCATATATTATTGACTGACTTCGGAGGCAAAAAATGTTTGCTGAAACAATTATGCTTCTTTTTAAGTTTTTGCTGAAGGAACCGTTCTCTCATCTGAGCTTTAATGTCAAAATAGAGAAATTATTCTCAACTGCATATTAAAAATGTCCCAGCTTCCATAGAAAAGATAATGACATGCCGAGGTCAAGCTGGTTTCACGCAGTACGGCACTTGCTGTGAACAGTTTGCCCAGAAAAACATAATAAATTTATGAACTAAACAAATAGCCAGGTCACTACATAGACAGTGGGCCGTCAATGGAGGGGCTCCGTGATCTCGGACCAGGAAGTCATTTAGGTTCAGTTTTTCCCCGCAGTGAGGGAGGTGCGTGAGGTTTCGGAGACACGTGATCACGGAAGCTAAGCGCAACGGGGCAGGCGGCATCTCATAAGCGCAGACATGCCGGACATCCCCCTGTTTGCCAGCAAGCATTTGAATTTCTCTTTGGCCCACGAGCCATTTTGTTTAAACCTGTAGTAAATACACATTTCACCCTCGCCTGCCTCCCCTCTCTCATTCCCTGGCCCTGTGCCAGAACACCCGTTTACACAGAGATAAGAACATGTATTTATAATTCTAATATATACTTATTCCCTCCCTATCTGTGTTGCTGTCCAACGATGGAACTTCCACATCAATCCGACTCAAACACGGTATGAAACATCCATTTCGGCTTCAGATGGGTGTCAAATAGATCTTATATAACCCAAAACTTCCTGGAGCCAAGTTTTTTGTTCTGTTTTATTTATGATTTTTTTTTATTCAGATACCTGGTATGTGAATCTGAAATGAATAAGTATTAGCTTCACGGATGGAAAAACAAAATAAATTAACTCCTAATTAATTAACTGAATTAAATTGCAATTTAAAATGGATTTTAAAAGAACACAATGCTATTACTCCTCCTTAACAGAGATAAAATTGTCTTTTGTTATTAATTTGTTTTTTAGTAATTAAGTAAAATGACAGATGTGTGATATGTTGGCCGAGTTAGAAACGTACATATATTTTTGCAGGAAGTGGATGGATGGAGGATGTTAGTGCGGAAATTAGGAAAAAAATGAGATTAGGTTTTACTATAGGACATGAGAGACCTATTTTAATTTGATTGCCGAACTTTAAATGTGCAATAACTACCTGCAGCGGTGGGATGCCCTGCTCATGGGCGTCCGGGCGCAGGGCGGCTTGGAAAGCGGTGAGGAGAGTGGTGACAGGCTGTGGACGAGCTTGCTGAGCTTGCACCGCTCTGCGGTGACAAGACATCATCTGAGTCAGAATCAGAATCTGTTTATTCAGCTACATTTCAATATATAACAGTAAAAATAGACTCTCTGAAAAAAATGAAAAAAAAATATCCAAAAATATGCAGAATACACAAAATATGGTTTGATGTACAAAATACATTTAATTAAAAGGCTAAGGTCATGTATGTTTCCTAGTTTGGATGTGGGTATAAATGGATTTAGAATTACAAACTATTGGAACATTTTAGAAAATTATAGGAAATGGATGATCCGCTGTGGCGACCCCTAACGGGAGCAGCTGGAGGGAGAGGAAGAAGGTAGAAAATAGAAATATAGACCAAAAATTTTGATCTACTCATCGATCAATCAAAATTATTGTTATTACTAAGTTATAACAGTGTTATACACGTAACATTGAATTACGTTTAACATGAAATTACATTTAATACACTTAGCTACTCTGCCCCCCTTTATAAGTGTTACTGTTAGGCACCTAGGCATTGCAAGATCGAGAATTTAGGACGGGGTATCTGAAAATCTTTGATTAAAATCATAAAGTTCACATTTTAGGAGAGAGGACCTTTCTATGAACAGTAGTTGCTGTCGAGAAATTCTAAGGGACGAAGCATTTCAGTTTCAAGAATGTCAGCTGAACTGGAAATGCCCCCTGATCACAGGAGCAGGCAGGTGGGTTTGAACACATGAAGAAGCTCCTCACATTCACCTCCCATCGCGGAACTCAAGCATTTGTTGTCGCTCAACCAATCTTTCAAACTTGGTCAATAGAACTCCATTTTACACGTTTACTTTCATTGCACTTTCATTGGTTTTTTTAACCTGTCAACATGCTGGGCATACAACACAGAGTATTTGTTTGCCATTGCATCCAGGACAGAGTTAGTCTGCAAGTGGAGTTCAACTTCTCAACCTGCAATGCAACTCTTTATTCATTCTTAAATCATCAAGAACTGCTGCAATAACTCTGTCCTGTGGACGACTTGAAGAATGACAAGAGCACAGTTTTTGGTTATACAGAGCCACTACCAATCCCCCTCCTTGGAGAACTATTCATCATGTTTGGGTCTATAAACAACTGATCACTACTCCAAGAGGGGGAGAATCACCACGGGTGAGACAATTAAACATAGAAACAAACAACATTTACACAAAAACATGAACATTTGATGACAACATGTATTGAAAAACAGTGAATTAGGTCCAGAAAAACTGGAACTACAACTGGTCACGTGGCCTCTTTATGTCATAATTATGGCAGCAAATGAGGGAGGAAAGGAGAGGACTGCAACCAGGAGGGTGCTGGGGTGCACTTGATGCAGGTGTGACCCCCGGGCCCCCAGAGAAGCGAAAGGGGTCGTGGAGCAACCCCCACGCCCAGCCCTGAGGAGCATGACCCAGTCCCAGAGAGCCAAGGAGACCCCGCACCCCAGGGGCGCACACATACAACCAACCCCCGGGCGCAGGCACAAGACGCAGCCGCCGGCACAGAACCCGGGCGACGGGCGCAAGGCACGAAAGATACTGCCGTTGCTGTTCTCGATAATCAAATGGCAACAACACGAGGTGATGGAGCACCGGTCAATGAGCGAAACACTTGGAACGGATATTTCCACTTCACCCGATTTAATCGAGTCAAATAGACCACGTCTGAACCAATCACAACGTGTGTGTGTGTGGGCTGAGCTATATTACATCTTCTGAGATAACATTGTCATTATGATGCTACAAACTGCTATTTTCAATGTCAAGTATGACACAAAGGCCACATGGAAGTGAGCCAAAATGATTTTTCATTGTATATTATTTTGTTTTATGTTGTACCGTGCACCTGTAGCTACCTTGTAACTGCAATGACATTTCTGTCAGTTGTATGCTGTATTGTAGAGAAAAAAATGACTGTAAAATGTATCTAATCTAATCTCATCTAAACTATGAATAATGTCAGCCTGGATAGATATACTGTATGTGAACCGCCGCAGCAAAACCCGCTATCTCAGACATTTCTAAAATTGCCAGGAGCCGCCAAATAAGTTGAAAAAACCTTTCTAAAATTAGATTTTTTCAGATTCGTGTTTCTTTGCGTTATCTCTCAACATATTTTCAAAACCGAGTTTGATTTATAAGTAGTACAAAAATGTTAAACTGTGGAGTTAAATATTCCCGTTAGATTAGATGGGGAAACACAGTTCAGTTACCGAGACGCTGAATAGCGCTGAACAACGCAGATCGATCGTTTCCTTTAAAGCGACCGTCCAGGTTTCCATTTCTCACTATTCCATATGATGTGAAGTCACAATGCGAAACCCTTTTGATAGGGTTTAACCTGTAAATCGTACTACTTTAACACACATACACACAGGCATTATTGTGTCGGGGGCATATACCAATGCAGAAGTAATGCTGACGCCGCTTCAGTTAACAAGACAAGGATCCTTCGGTTTCACTTGTCTGTGAAACTTTCATCTCCGTGTTGTTATGGATTACGAGAAGCAGGTAGCTGAAGCTCTAAATCATATCATGGACCTTAATTGGACCAGTGCGATAGATCCAAGTCAGTGCAAGCAGTGCGTACTTCATTTTTCCGCGATGATAGTCAGTTCTCCGACAGCAATGCCAAGAATAACAGCGATGCTGAATCTGATATCGCCGTTATCCCGGACTTGGAAAACAATTCAAACAGCGGATTTCAACCTAAATGTGATGATGAAACAGAATTTTTTCAAGAACCACCGGAGGAGAACGATGATACAGCCATTGTTGTTACAACAGAAGAAGTTGATGATGTGAAGAAGTCCGTTGAGGTTGGTGATGCAGATTATGAGTAGTAGTAGAAGTAGCAATGAAAAAGATTCTAAAATGTATCTGTAAATGCAGCCAGGGGCGAAAAGAAAATGAAAAGAGGCAGCCGCAAACAGGTTGTCAGGGTGTAGCTGGGATAGGGTTGGGGTTAGCCCACATAATAACTCAAAGAACTTTGGAGATATTTGGCATACGCACATTTATACATTAAATGACACACTGAGGCTAATGTACAGAGACTCATATTATTGATAGACTCCACATTTTGTTGTGTTGTGCATTCCACACAGTCTGAACTCCTAAATAATTCCACTTTTATAAAACATGTATGTTCTTACTGTTAAATAAAAGCCTTTTTAAAACCAAAAAGATTTAGTTAAGAGAAATTGTGTGTCAATGACGTTGTTCAGCATTCCTTCAAAACACGAGAACAATGCAGAGATTGCCCCATTCAGCAGGGTTTCAAGTTCCCATTCAGCAGGGAGTCAAGTGGCCATGTGACAAGTGGCCATGCGGCTTTGTTGGCCCTCCAAACAATTTGCATTCTGGGAGCTGGCTGAATGAAGCCAAGTGTGGGGGAAACTTTGAAGGAGATTATCTCAGAAATACAGTTTGCCACACCCCTGTCAATAACAAGTCATAGCTTTAAATATATTTGCTTGATTTCCACAAGTGACACTTGTGCCCTGATTCTTCACTTTGAAATGATGCGAAAAGTCAAAAGCCACCAAATTAAGCTAAAGTCTGCGGTGGGTCACAATTATTTGTGTAATGTATAAGTGAATGTTAAAACCAAGGCCATTTTTACCGGCAAAATTACCAACCCTCAGTCTCGTTTACATATCGAAGCACCGATTTTCATACCCCCAAGGATATCGCCCCTAAAAATAACATGACATTGCACGATTCAGCCAAGACTGCCATGACAGTTGCCTCTCTCCCTCCCCATCTCTGACCGGTCTCTGTATGTTGTGGAGGAGGCTTGTGGGGCTGAAAGGTTCCACGTCAACGTCCCTGGGTGCAACCGGGCGGGAAACTCCATTCGTCCCCATCTCCGTCTCCAGGATCTGCTGCTCTATCAGCGGCTAGGACTCTGCCAGAAAACTGCGCCCTGGAACACACATACGTAGTACATATACATTGTGTTGTGTCATGACATGCTTGTGACATACAAGCTTCCTACACACGCTCATTTAATCCCATTTGGGTTTTGTCACTCTTGTCACGCCTCTCCGCTAAAAGGGATCAAGCTTTGGCCATGAGAACCCCCTCGACTCTGTATTGAAACCGAAGGTACTAAGGCCAGCTGCAACACTATCATCTGTTTAATTACCTCTTCAAAGTCACCTCTGAAAAATTACCTTACAATGTTTCCAGTTGAAATGTTCCATTATGCCGAGTTCAGACTACATGATTCTGGCCTGATTTTTCACTCAGCGACAGGTTTTGTCGAGCAAAGAGAGAGAAAGAGAGAAAGAGAGACGGCACCTGAGCAGCAGCCAGAAACACAACAGGATTCAAGATTCAAGAGGTTTATTTGTCACATACATACTTTCATACATATATGCAGTGAAATTGCATATGCACCTGGAGATTACACACAACATACCCATTTTGGGTATGTCATAGTTTTTTTTGTATATTTATTTAAATTGCCTTTATTCGTTTTTTTACAGTGATCAAGAATATAATACAAGTAAATAATCCTGTTCCGCACATAGTATTGCGTCATTTCCGGTGTCATGTCACTTCTTGCGTGTGTTTTAGTGACAAAACCTAGTTGGAGACTCGACAGACTCACCAAGACGTGAGCAGCAGATCCTTTAAGTCCTGTAAGTTGTGAGGTGGGGCCCCCATGGGGCTTGTTGTTCCAGCACATCCCACAGATGCTCGATAGGAACAGACCCTAACCTCGACCATCAACATGATGTTAAAGAAAACATGATTCATCAGACCAGGTCACTCGTTTCCATGGCTCCATGCTCCAGCTCTGACGCTCACATAGCCATTGTCGGTACTTTCGGCGGGGGTCAGCATGGGCACTGTGACCAGTCTGCGGCTACGTAGCCCCATATGCAGCAAGCTGCGATGCACAATGCACTACAATGCACTGCTCTGACCTAGTCGTCTAGCCATTACAACTTGGCCCTTGTCAAAGTCGCTCAGATCGTTAAGCTTGCCCATTTTTCCTGCTTCCAACACATCAACTTCAAGAACTGACTGTTCACTTGCTGCCTGATATATCCCACCCCTTGACAGGTGCCATTGTAACAAGATGATCAATGTTATTCACTTCACCTGTCAGTTGTTTTAATGTTGTGGCTGATCGGTGTATAGACGTGTCCAGGTGCTTCCCACTTACAAGGATAATACATTGAGACGGAATACTGACTGGAAATTATTTTAGAAGAACTTACACTCAGAAAACTAGTAACATAGCAAACTATTTGCCCGACAAAAAAAAAATGTTGCCCTACATACTGTATGACTAACCTATTTACTCTTGCTAATTTGAAAATAGACAAATCCACATTCACCTCTTCAAGTCCTCCATTGTAGTTTCTATGTAGCACAAGATGTCACCACTAGTTAGCCTAAGCATTAGGCGGTGTGAAAGCAAGAGACATGAATACAGGCAGAGAGACATGGTTGCCCCTGACAATGGTTATCGTTAACAGACAGCGGTCGCTATTGAGAAAATAACTGAACCCCCGATTCCACTATGTTGACCAATCGGAATCGAGTATTCCGCGGAGGGGCTCCATCTACCTTGATGGAGCAGATGTTCTGCCGGAGCTCCCACGGCTGGTGGATCCTGCTTTCCAGCTTGGCCATGCGCAGCAGCCGCCAGCTCCAACGCCTCGTCTCCTCCTCTTGCTGGTGGTGGTGGTAGGAAAGGAGGGGATGATGGTATGAATGTGCGCCACATGAGAAGGTAGATAGAGGGGGAAAAATGAAAGGTGAGGGAATTCAAGGGTAACTTAACCGACTGTTAAGATAGAGAAAAAGCAAACATTTGCTGTATGTGCCTAGTAAAAAAGTCAAAAGCCACCACATTAACCTAAAGTCTGCGGTGGGTCACAATTATTTGTGTAATGTATAAGTGAATGTTAAAACCAAGGCCATTTTTACCGGCAAAATTATCAACCCTCAGTCTCGTTTACATATCGAAGCACCGATTTTCATACCCCCAAGGATATCGCCCCTAAAAATAACATAACGGGACGATTCAGCCAAGACTGCCATGACAGTTGCCTCTCTCCCTCCCCATCTCTGACCGGTCTCTGTATGTTGTGGAGGAGGCTTGTGGGGCTGAAAGGTTCCACGTCAACGTCCCTGGGTGCAACCGGGCGGGAAACTCCATTCGTCCCCATCTCCGTCTCCAGGATCTGCTGCTCTATCAGCGGCTAGGACTCTGCCAGAAAACTGCGCCCTGGAACACACATACGTAGTACATATACATTGTGTTGTGTCATGACATGCTTGTGACATACAAGCTTCCTACACACGCTCATTTAATCCCATTTGGGTTTTGTCACTCTTGTCACGCCTCTCCGCTAAAAGGGATCAAGCTTTGGCCATGAGAACCCCCTCGACTCTGTATTGAAACCGAAGGTACTAAGGCCAGCTGCAACACTATCATCTGTTAAATTACCTCTTCAAAGTCACCTCTGAAAAATGACCTTACAATGTTTCCAGTTGAAATGTTCCATTATGCCGAGTTCAGACTACATGATTCTGGCCTGATTTTTCACTCAGCGACAGGTTTTGTCGAGCAAAGAGAGAGAAAGAGAGAAAGAGAGACGGCACCTGAGCAGCAGCCAGAAACACACAGGATTCAAGATTCAAGAGGTTTATTTGTCACATACATACTTTCATACATATATGCAGTGAAATTGCATATGCACCTGGAGATTATACACAACATACCTATTTTACTTTTATTTTCTAGGTTTTTTTGTATATTTATTTAAATTCTGCCTTTATTCGGTTTTTTTACAGTGATCAAGAATATAATACAAGTAAATAATCCTGTTCCGCACATAGTATTGCGTCATTTCCGGTGTCATGTCACTTCTTGCGTGTGTTTTAGTGACAAAACCTAGTTTGGAGACCCGACAGACTCACCAAGACGTGAGCAGCAGATCCTTTAAGGCTGTAAGTTGTGAGGTGGGGCCCCCATGGGGCTTGTTGTTCCAGCACATCCCACAGATGCTCGATAGGAACAGACTCTAACCTCGACCATCAACATGATGTTAAAGAAAACATGATTCATCAGACCAGGTCACTCGTTTCCATGGCTCCATGCTCCAGCTCTGACGCTCACATGCCCATTGTAGGTACTTTCGGCGGGGGTCAGCATGGGCACTGTGACCAGTCTGCGGCTACGTAGCCCCATATGCAGCAAGCTGCGATGCACAATGCACTACAATGCACTGCTCTGACCCAGTCGTCTAGCCATTACAACTTGGCCCTTGTCAAAGTCGCTCAGATCGTTAAGCTTGCCCATTTTTCCTGCTTCCAACACATCAACTTCAAGAACTGACTGTTCACTTGCTGCCTGATATATCCCACCCCTTGACAGGTGCCATTGTAACAAGATGATCAATGTTATTCACTTCACCTGTCAGTTGTTTTAATGTTGTAGCTGATTGGTGTATAGACGTGTCCAGGTGCTTCCCACTTACAAGGATAATACATTGAGACGGAATACTGACTGGAAATTATTTTAGAAGAACTTACACTCAGAAAACTAGTAACATAGCAAACTATTTGCCCGACAAAAAAAAAATGTTGCCCTACATACTGTATGACTAACCTATTTACTCTTGCTAATTTGAAAATAGACAAATCCACATTCACCTCTTCAAGTCCTCCATTGTAGTTTCTATGTAGCACAAGATGTCACCACTAGTTAGCCTAAGCATTAGGCGGTGTGAAAGCAAGAGACATGAATACAGGCAGAGAGACATGGTTGCCCCTGACAATGGTTATCGTTAACAGACAGCGGTCGCTATTGAGAAAATAACTGAACCCCCGATTCCACTATGTTGACCAATCGGAATCGAGTATTCCGCAGAGGGGCTCCATCTACCTTGATGGAGCAGATGTTCTGCCGGAGCTCCCACGGCTGGTGGATCCTGCTTTCCAGCTTGGCCATGCGCAGCAGCCGCCATCTCCAACGCCTCGTCTCCTCCTCCTGCTGGTGGTGGTGGTGGGAAAGGAGGGGATGATGGTATGAAGGTGCGCCACATGAGAAGGTAGATAGAGGGGGAAAAATGAAAGGTGAGGCAATTCAAGGGTAACTTAACCGACTGTTAAGACAGAGAAAAACCAAGTAATTGAGAATTGGTCTTTGAGTAATTGTAAGTCTCTTTGGATAAAGATGTCTGCTAAATGTAGTGTGTGTTGGCTTCTAAAAGGACTACAGTTACCATAACAGTACTCTTGGACCTTGGCTATCACCCCTTCACACACAGAAGAGAAGGAGCCGTGGTTCAGCAAACTTTTGAGTTTTAACAGTGGGGCTGGGATGCAAGGAGCCCCATGGTCCTTACCTGTCCCCCTAAAGACTAAAATACTGCAGCAATGCAAAAGCAGTTGTTTGGATTCATTGGACAAAAAAACAAAACAAAACTGTTCAAGAAACCCGTCACCACCTTAAGAAAACAAACACCTGTTCACAAGAAAGGGAAGGGCCTCAAGAGATAAAAACAAACAAACTAATAAATAATTGAAATAAATCACTGGGGGTCACTCTTTTTTACTGTCTGTCCTGCTTGTCGGCTTTTTTGTTTTCTTCTCTCATTTTTTGCAAAATATTTTTATGCAAACTCTAAATATGGGGTCCTAAAATATCAATGGAGGGATATATATATATATATATATATATACATACATACATACATACATACACACACACACACACACACACACACACACACACACACAACTCACAAAAAGTTAGGGATATTTGGCTTTCAGGTGAAATTTATGGAAAATGTAAAAAGTTCGCGCTACAGTGGTATTTCATGAAAGTAGGGCATTTAAGTAGAAGCATGCAATGGTGATTTCCTCATCTCAAACAATTTATTGAAACAAAAGCCAACAACAGCGGTGGGTACACCACAACAAAAAATGTCAATGTTTCAATAACTTGTCATGTGCCCTTGAGCATCAATTACAGCTTGGCAACGACGTCTCATGCTGTTCACAAGTCGACTTATTGTCTGCTGAGGCCTGGCACCCCACTCTTCTTGAAGGGCGGCCCTCAGGTCATTGAGGTTCTGGGGGACAGAGTAACGAGCCTCTACACGGCGACTCAGCTGATCCCATAGGTTTTCTATGGGATCCAGGTCTGGAGAAAGTGCAGGCCACTCCATTTGAGGTACTCCAGTCTCCAGCAGTCGTTCCCTAAGGATGCAACCTCGATGAGCTGGAGCATTGTCGTCCATGAAGATGAAATGAGGCCTGTGTTGTTCATGCAGGAGCACAATGACTGGATTAATGATGTCATTCAGGTAGTATGGGCTTGTCACTGTACCATTCACAAAGTGTAGGGCAGTTCCGTATTGACTAGACACACCTGCCCACACTGTAACACCACCACCACTAAAGGCTCGTCTGGTGACAACAGTGGCTGATGCATAGCGCTCTCCTTGACCTCTCCAACATCGTTGGCAGCCATCATTTCTGCCCAACGTGAATCGACTTTCATCAGAGAACAGCACTGAGGCCACTGGTCCCTCGTCCAGCGTAAATGCTCCCTGGCCCATGCAAGACAATGATGCCTGTGCCTGGTGGGTGGTCAGGTATCCTTGCAGGTTGTCTAGCACGTAGACCACGCTGATGTAAACAGTTTGGAATGGTCTGATGTGACACTTAGGTGCCTCTCACCTCCTTAAATGTGCCTGGAGTTGAGTGGCATTCATCATCCGGTTCCGCAGGGCACTGTTCACAATGAAGCAGTCATCAGTGTGGGATGTGGCCAAAGGACGTCCACTTCTATGCCTTCCTGTGACTCTTCCAGTCTCTCTGTGTCTCTGTTGCAACCTGCTGATGACACTCTGTGACACTCTAAGCTCAGTGGCCACTTCCCTCTGAGAACATCCTGTTTGAAGCCTCACAATGGCGAGGTACTGTTGATCAATTGTTAGGTGTCGTCTTGGTCTCATGATGTCAAAATGTGAACAGCATGATGAAGAGGACTGTTTAAATACCAATTCTAATTGAACCAGGAAATGTATTGGGCGATTCATGGATCAAACACCTGTTGTGAATTTTGCCGTTCAGCTCCTTGTTAGAGAACAGCAAGTTGTGCAAAAAGCACTGAAACATTGACCAGTTGGACATGTGCATTCAAAAGTTTAGAGAAGGTTAAATGAAGTTCCCCTGTAAAGGTTATAGTGCATTTTAAGTTCATCCTGAAATTTCACCCGAATGCCGAATATCCCGAACTTTTTGTGAGTAGTGTACATATATATATAGAAGAGCTGTAGTTTTTGGAATGTGTCGCCAGAAATGTCTCAACATAGTTTTCCTTCAAGAAACACACAGAGACAGACAATGAGGTGAAGTGGGGTGTAGGGTGGAAAGGATAGTGTGCTCTTTGTCGCGGCACTGACATTTGTGCAGGTGTTGCCATCTTTCCCCCTTGAATTTAGATGTAAACATTTTATCTACGACAGAGATTGTAAAAGGCAGGGCACTGATGGTGAGGGCGGAGGCAGGTGAGAATATTTTCTACTTTGTAAATGTATATGCACCAAATCAGGGAACAGAAAGATTACAATTTTGCCTCAGAAATGCAGGGTTACACCTCCTTGGATAATAAAGTACTGCCCAGTGCGTTGCATATCAGCGGATGTTGAGTGAGTGAGAGGAGAGGGAGGGGCTACAGAACCACAAGGTCTAATCCGAAGGATGTCGTATAAATACCAAATAAACAGAAAACAGGAAATCCATGACATTGGATCCAATTTATTCACAAGTAGTAGCAATGATGGCACATTGTTAAAAAAAAAAAAACACTAATTAGGGGGCGCTCTCCAGAGCATGTTTCAGCACAGTCCATATGGACGCACCCACTAAGTTCTTGTTTAACCTTCAAAAGACTGTTTCACAAAGGAAACACATTGGGTTCTACTCCTCCCTCTTCAGTGCTGAGGACTGTGACCGGGCCAGCACTGCACAGCTCCTGCAGGATCTGCCTCAGCTTGGGACGGAGGAGCAAGCTGCCTTGGATCAGGAGATCCCTTTACAGCAGCTTAGACCTACATGGGACAGCTGAATCCCGGACGAGCACCTGGTATCGACGGCCTGCTTGTGGAGTTCTTTAAACATTTCTGGAACCTGGTGGGTACGGATATACTGGGGGTGCTGTTGGAGAGTGTCCGGAGCGGCTCGTTACCAGCTTCCTGTTGGTGTGCAGTTTTAACACTGCTGCAAAAGAAGTTTGTTTTTCTCACAGCAATTATTTCTTTTCGGCCCCAGGTACACAGATAAACAGAAAGCGGGTCCACGTTCTGAAAATTTCTGGTTTGGCATTGCCAAACTGCCTATATGGAAGACAAGGAAGAATCGGATCCAGGAGCAGGGCTCTCTGGACCCGGTCCTCATGCTGACCGGCCTATTGGCTGCTCACCTTCGGGTGGAGTTCGCATTCTGTACCCTCACTAGCAGGCGGGAGATCTTCAAGTCCACCAGGGGGATTGGACAGGTCCTATGTTCCGCACAAGACAACATCCTACAGCTGCAGCTCTGATTATGACCATTAAAAAATTACACATTTATTTTAGTGAATGACTCCAAACTGTCCCATACAGACAGTGTCAGAGATTCATACTTTTCTGACACAAGCGTTGGCGTGTATGGATGAAATGCGAGGCCTAGACGCTGCCGTAATTCCATTAGTTCAGCCTCCCGAGGAGTTCAGCTGTTTTCGAGTGGGAGAACAAGTGCCGTCTTCTTCCGCATGACCATATGACCTATATTGCACTTTTCCCCAGACTTTCTCTCTGGCCCTGACGCTTGTTCATTCATACTCTTAAACAGTGCAGTCCAGCCATCCGAAAGCTAACGACAAGGTCCTCAACTCAGTAAATGCAACCTTAAAACAGATGATCACACGCAAATTTTTTTTTTATGACTGCAGGAAAGAGGAGCAGGGACAGGAGGGCACAGAATGGCTGGCATGTGGACCAACTGACTGCACATCTGGGTTATTTCCAACTCTGAGGCTAAGGAGCTCACTGAAATCCGTGATAACTGCAATAAAGTGTGTTGTGTGTGTGTGTGTGTGTGTGTGTGTGTGTGTGTGTGTGTGTGTGTGTGTGTGTGTGTGTGTAAGAGTGTGTCACTCTCTCCCCCACTGGGAGGCCAAAACCTTGCTCTTCCAAAACAGGCAACTCCGTCCAAGTCAAACAGTTCATCTTCTTCAACTTCAGCCCAACACCGGGGAGGCAGGGATAACAGTGAACACTTTATATCCTCCAACATTTTGCGCATTCTCTGACTTTGTCAATTTTCCGGGAGAAAATAAGACCATGTCAGCAAGAGTCATTGGTGGATTGACTTTCCGAGGATACGATTTCAGCTGTTGTTTAATGCTTAGTTTTAGTACCTGTGCTATAGGGCAAAGCGCCCTCTCTGCTGTTTCAGTCAAATAAGTCAGTAGCTTCACAGAGTGAGGACGGAAAGTGCGCCGCCTTGCCCTGATCCGAGGTAGCCTGGAAGTGGAAGTGAAAGGAGGTTGGGGGAGGGTTGTGTGGGAACGCCTTGGGGATTCGGGAGGGGAACGCATCCAGGGGGGTACGGAAGAGGTGTTCAGTTCCTGAGAGAGAGTGTCTTCTGCCAGGGACACTATCTGTGACTGGAGCTCAATGCCAAGCAGGTCTTCCCCATCCGACTCCGTCTTGGCGGAGGACAGGGGCCAGCACATGTGGATTTTTTCCTCTTTCCGAGACCTAGGAAAGTTGCTCAGCAGATCGAGAGATGTTTAAAGCTGGATCGATCGATCGATTTGTCCGAACCTTGACGTTCACGCCAGAAATCCAACATCACACCGGGTATTCCTCCCAAAACAAGGACCGATCCGCTGTCTGTCCTCGGAGATCTCCTGTGGACCGGACGCTGGGACCCATCCACCCGTGGTTTCCCAGCTCCAACTGCCACGGATGGAACCGCCATGTCTTCTGGTCCTAGGACCAGGCTAAAAGGGGGGGTATACACGAGTGGGCGTGGGACTGACACCACTGGAGGTAACACCCCCTTATCAATGATGTCACTTCACTGTTTTATAGTCTTTGCTGAGAGGTGGTTTTCACTCCGAATTTTTTGGAGTCAATTCAAACTTTAAAGGCTCTGCTCGATCACAGGACTATGTGTGTGTCTGTGTGTGTGGGGGGGGCGGGGGTGGCTGCAGGCAGGGTTTTGTTGTTATCCTGTCTAGGCATACTGAAAAATAAAGAAAATACCAAAAAATATGGCCTTGGAGTCCGTCGTGGTATTTTCTAACACTCATGAAGTCATTTCCTTTCTAGGCGTTAAAGTGGATTGAGTGAGGCATGAAGGGAAATGCAACTTTTTAATCTAGCACAAGTCATATCCCTTTAACTTCAGCACTTTCGGCTCTAATGAAAAAATAATGTTGGTCAGAAAAAATCGAACTGATTGTGTCAAAATCACATTTTTTTTTATAGGTAGTGATGATACGACTCTAGTTCATTTCTGTTTGGGCTCTCTTACTACCATCCGCAGCCTCCCCTACAGACCAGGGAGACATGCGTATATGGTCGTTTGCTGTGGGAGAGCAGCTCAGACACAGCATCCGATGAGGAGCGGGAGGGAGGGTGCAGGTGGCGTTCAAAAGCACAAAAGCACAGTAGACTTCCGAGCGGTGGTCTCAAACTCAAATGACCTGGAGGCCGCTGGCCAACGTGTCTTCTAACAGGGGACTGTGTTGAACTTCAAGGGAAAACCGACCGTTTTTTTTTGTTTTTTTTTGTGCGATTTATTTATTTGTGTTTTTCCCGCTCATTAGTGAATTGCCTCATAATCCCGTTAGAAATAGCTCTCTTATGATTATATTAAATACATCTGTGTGGATTTATTAAGCATTGTGATTTCAAAAAAATTAATAGCTGGTCAGATTTATTATCACAAAATTAAAATTAAAATTGTGATGTGTCCCCCTGGGCCTGTAGTTTGAGACCCCTGCTTTAGAGACTCCTGCTGCGATGTCCACAACATCCTGTGCAAAAGGACCAAAGTGACTTTGCAACGTCAATAAAAGTAAAAGTGGTCATGTTGCTCCTTCAGTCGGTTCATTCTCTTCGTGCGTTTTGTTGTTCGTTGGAATGAACATGTGGAGAAAACACTATTCCTGCTTCATTCTCCTTCATTCTCCAAGACCATTAGAAGAAAAAGGAAAAAAGATAGTGCAAGAAGGATCAATAATACAATCATCACCCATTAGGACTCAAAGGAAGAAAGGAAAAACTGAACAATGTTCAAGGTCATAGGTAGTTTGTCTGGGTCTTAAATGTTCTTTCCCCATTTACTCACAGACTGGTTCATTTTCTATTCTCTCAGAATAATACTTTTTTTTCCTTGCGATAAAAATGTTTTATGAAGGATATCTGTAAATGCACATACTGCCACAATTTCTGGTCTGGTGGCGCTAAAGATAGATCATTTGACAAGCAAGACAATCGTGTTTTTATTATTATTTATTTTTGACATTCTATAAACAGGTTGCACAAACCTTTCTATTTTGTTTGAAACACAACATTTCCTCAGTATAAGCAAGGCCTAAAACACTGCACATTCTAAACTCTAAAACAAGTCACGTGTATCCAATGTGTACTCAGAGACTTTTCTTGAAACTTTTTTCTTTTCTCTAGCAGGCACCAGTTATGGTGCTTGCTCTTGTTCATAGTGAACTTCATTCGTTGGTCCAAACCCCAATTTGAGAGTGTGAGAACACAATCCTATGTCCCAAATTAAAATTAAAAAAAGGACACAGGAGAGAATCCGCTGTTGACCACCAGAGGACGACATGGCAACGTCTCTGCCCCATTAAAGAAAGCGTCATTCCAAATGTTGAGTTAAATCAGTGTGAATGGAGCCACAAAGGAAAGTAAGTGCTCAACGTTCTGACTTGTTATCGGGGTGATCGATGGGCTGATTTGCATAATGGTGCATCATGGGAATTCCACTCCCAATAGATTTGATTTATCTTACAATAACAGCCAACTATCAACCTCTCCATCCTTCCTTCATCTGGATCATGAGTTATTTTAAAGGCAATGTCCGTATCCAAAATGACTGTACAATAATACAATAATAATAATTTGGAGCACTAGAATAATTGCATTTAATACTTGATTTCTGATTCAACCACAATATTGCCTCTGTTGTTTATTCTGGTACATGTTCAGTCTTATTATTCTGTGATGCTTTTAATTTTATAAGTATCCTCTATCCTGTATCTATATTGATTTTCAAAATAGCAAGTCAATTACAAACACACAATTTAAAATTAAAGATTCAAGATTCAGGATTCAAGAGGTTATTTGTCACATACATATACTGTGCTAAGGTCATACATACTATATGCAGTGAAATGTCATGACAACCCGGTGGGTGATTAGGCAAAATAATCTCTAAAGTTCATGTTCAATTTAAAGTATCAATCATGTTGCTAAACGACACTTTAGCAGCAATTCAAATAGCTGTAAATAAAATAATTTTGCAATGAATGCACAATTCATCGTTAATTCATGCGAATAACTTTAAAAAAATGTTATATGAACCTGTACATTCGAATTTAGATCCTCGTTTTCACAGTGTCCAAATAGTGTTCGTTTGTGGCCTTGCTTTATTTACTTCTTTAAACAACATAAAGATACAGAAATAGTCGTAGAATAAAAATAAATAGAATATGGTGTGAAGTCCAGTCTCAGCGTCATTGAAGAGATGATTGGTTAATTGGACCGCAGGCATGATTAAACACACTAGAACGATCTGGCGACATCTTGTGGCAGCACAGGGACATCACTGGTAGTAGAGTGGTAACTTAAAGCGGTAAAACACGGAACTGGATTTCCGTTCTCAATAAAAACAGCAGAGCAATAAATGAGCAAAAAAAATAGCGTATTATTATTATTATTATTATTATCATTATTATTATTATTATTATTATTCCTTCATTCTTGTCATCGAGGTTGCTTCTGCTCCGTTCCTGATCCGATCCAAACCGCGGTTCCTTGTTTTGGCCTTCACCGGAAGCAGGAAGTGGACGGACGCGCGATCACGTGACGTCACGTTCTGCCGTCGTCGTCGTCGTCGTCGTCGGGGCACCGTGTCGGGCTCCCCCGTCGAGATGTTGAAGGCTGTGGTTTTAATCGGGGGTCTCCAGAAAGGTAATGTCCCGCATGGTCCCGCCGTGGATACGTCGCGGCCGCTGGCGTCTCGCTTGTTTTAGTAGCGGCGGTTGTTTCTCAGCGCGGGGTAAGTGAGTCCCGCTGGGCTGGGTATGAGTGACGTGGCTCTAATGAGGGCTTTCCACCAACACCCCGCTCTAGTGATAACACATGAATATTATATATATATAATATTGTATAATATATATATATATATATATATATAATATTGTATAATATTAAGAACGGTGCACCTGTTGTGCACCGGTCTTAATTGTCCTTGCGTATAAACAGTGCTAGTTATTGTTATCCTTATGTCTCCGTCCATCTGTATCTGTCTGTCTGTTTCAATGATGTTTACATTATGTTCAGTCTATACACACAACGTTATGAAAATCACAATCTTCACTGAAGAAATAATGGGACGTATCCAGCATGGCGTTTTACTACCGATTTGATTAATTTGTTATGATTATAACTGTATTTTTTTTTTTGTTGCAGGTACCAGGTTTAGACCGCTTTCATTTGAAGTTCCCAAACCATTATTCCCAATCGCTGGTGTGCCCATGCTCCAGCACCACATCGAGGCATGTGCCAAGGTGGGTGTCATCAACGTCGTCGTCGTCATCAGAGTTATGAATGACACTCATACAAAGACGACGTCGACTCATTGTTTCCAGGTGCCAAACATGAAGGAGATCCTGCTCATCGGCTTTTATCAGCCAAATGAGTCGCTGACCAGATTCCTGTTCAATCAGCAGCAGGAATTCAAAATCTCCATTAGGTAAACACATCTTTTTTTGTTCGACTCTTTGTTTTTCATTTTTTGGCTACAGTTATTGTTTAATTTTATTTTTTAATTGTACGTTTCATTTTGTTATATTTTATTCGTAAATTTCAATTTTTTTTCCCAGACTGTCAAGGTTTTTTAAATGCCGATCGTCTGTAGATACACACCAATAATTGCAATCTGGCATAATAAAATCATTGATTCTTATTAGAAAGTAGAAACATATCTTATGGGCTTCCTGAAATACAGATTATCATAGATTTGGGGACGTGAACGCGCTTCTATACCACGATTCCTTTGAATTTAAAATGCGGTGAAGCAAAGGACTTTCTGACTCTGTATCTCTGTGTTCTTAAATGTTTAATATCATGTGAATCATTTCGATAAACTGTTTACAGATATTTTTCCTCAAGTTCAAGAGATTATTTGTCACATACATACACATACGGTCGTACATATATGCAGTGAAATGTCATGACACCCGGTGATTATGCACAAGCTCTATAAGCTCGAAAATACTCAAATGTGCTTAACGACACGCGGTGCTCGCGCAGGCGGCCGCGCCACAATCGCGATTCTGGGTTCTATAATTATATAATAGGATTAATTGTCTGTGTTGTATTAAATATACATCTAAATCCTCCTAAATGTGTTTACCTTCATAACAGAATATGGAGGCCATTCATCATCGTGAATTATAGGAAAGTTTCCTTCAAAGATTCTGTTGTTTCCCCTTTATTTCCAACGATGCAATTCTTTTGTTTCCTAAAACTGTGTCCGAATTCATAACTGCAAGGTGTCACTTCACAGTTCAATACGGGCGAACACTCACATAAGTCTTGCATCTAAAGTCCATATTGACGTCTCCTCATTCTGACAAAAGGGATCACTTGTTTTGTTTTCAACTTTTTGTTAAACTGCAACAGTTAGTTACTGCAATGGTTAGTTAAAAGCATATGTAGAGCAGCAGCCATGCAGCATGTAAAGATTTGAGGTACTAGTTACAGGCCTGAATGGAGCACCATGAACTTGAATGCATTGACCTGGAAGGGAAAGCATATGAACTGCCTGTGCTTGGGAACTAGCTACAGGCACATCAAAATTAGCATCTTTTAGGTCGAGGCTTGTGAACCGGTCATCCTTTGGATTGGGCGTAACCTAACTGTGTTCAATGGAATCAAGAAATGCACTGTATAATACTGACGAGATGAAGTCCAAAGAAAACGTGTCATAGCTGTTGAACCTTCTTCCATTGGTGCCAAAGCATGTTTGTCATTACATATGTACTTCTTTAATATATGTTAATTGTTTCTTTTTACCAGAGCATTTGTAACAACATTCCTGTAGCAGTTGACGTTGCTCTCCGTCTTTTGAATTGGGCTGCTCCTCTTGAACCCGTGCCGCAGGTATTTGCAGGAGTATGCTGCCTTGGGCACCGGAGGAGGCATCTATCACTTCAGAGATCAGATTCTTTCCGGCGGTCCGGAGGCGTTCTTTGTCCTGAATGCAGACGTCTGCTCCGAGTTCCCCCTGCCGGAGATGCTCCGCTTCCAGAAGGAGCACGGAGAGCCCAGCGGCTTCGTCATCCTCGGAACAACGGTGAGACTTTTCCTCCTTTTTTTGCTTTGTCTTTTAGCAGCTTGCACATCAATACGATGGTCATTATTTTTCTGTTTTTAAAAATCCTCGCTTTGCAGTTGATCTCGGTATTTTCTTTGAATCCCTCTCTTCAGGCAAACAGAAAGCAGTCCCTGAACTACGGCTGTATCGTCGAAAACCAGAACACCCATGAGGTAACGACTGTTACCGCTCATACCATCCTGGTCTGGAGCCACCAAGCTTCACAATGAATCCAAAAATTCATGTGACAGTCAGATTCTAACCCCGAGTGGCTGCTGGGTGACCCGCCTCTAGGTTTCTCATCGAGCCGGCTTTCCTGAAGACCATATGTTCTTGCGACTTCTTTTATTCTTTTCCAAAACGAATTCCTAAAGTAGCACATTTACTGATGGTGAACATCAACATCCAACACTAATAATATAAACACAATATAAATCGCATATATGTAACTTACCCTTTGAATTAGTTTAAACTTCATACTTGGGTTGAA
Organism: Zeus faber; assembly: GCF_960531495.2. Lineage (NCBI taxonomy): Eukaryota > Metazoa > Chordata > Actinopteri > Zeiformes > Zeidae > Zeus > Zeus faber. Next base: position 5,967,169 of record NC_137210.1, read on the forward strand.
AAATGTAATGCGTCCTGGAGTCTTGACCTGATCCCTAATGTGCGCTGAATCCCAACTCTCTGTAGGCATGAGCCAACTTCCAGTTTGTCATCGTCGTTTGTGGGATTTGGTGTAAATCTGGCTTCAAAGCGCTGGCGCTGCCTCCTCCCCTCCCAGGTGCTGCATTACGTGGAGAAGCCGAGCACGTTCGTGAGCGACATCATCAACTGCGGGATCTACCTGTTCACGCCCGACATCTTCCAGCACATCGGGGAAGTCTTCCAGAAGAACCAGCAGGACATGCGGCTGTGAGTCTGGAGGCTCTGACCCCCGGGGACCTGGTCCCGCCGGTGCCATGAATTCCCTCCACTTTTTTTTTTTTCTTCCCTAATTTCTTCATTTGTCTCCCCCATTTTCTTCCTCCTCGGCTCTCCTTTCTCGCGCCCTTCCCACCCCACTCCATACAATCGCCAGATATCCATACGACGGGTAAGTAGGAGGTGTAGCTGTAGAGCACTTAGGGTGTGGAAGACGTCTTTGATAGACAGTTAGTAGAAGAAAGATTGGGAGATTTGATAGAGTGCACCTTTTATTTTGAGCACCATACCCATCCTGAGCTCACATCTTAAGATTTCCAATATTGTCTCTACTATTAAAGGGCTGAAACCTCCCTTAGAATTAGAGTATATATATATGTATATATATATATATATATATATATATTTTGCTGTATTTTGGATTTGTGGGAACAGCACTTCTGCACACTCACTACACGGAAACCCTCAAGCACTTTCCAGAGTTACTGTTGGCCTCCATCTACCCCTCCACCCCAACCCCCTCTGGACAAACTCCATCATGGACGTTTGACAATTCATTTTAATATTCTTTTTCATCATTTTCTTAACACTACCTTTCATCTTCGGGCTCTAACAACATCCGCTAGCGGGGATGTACTTGTGCCACATGCGGCGTAGACGCCGCCACTGTGGGTTCTTGGGATCACTGTCACTTAATCAACTTCACTTTCAACCCTGCAGACGATGCACTTCTTATTTTAATTCAGTTTGCGAACTGTCCGGTTCTTAATTCGGTGCGATCCACACCGCAGTTGGAGGATTAAAACAAAGCGACTCAAAGACGTTCACAACCGCCGTCGGGTGTGTCGCAAGGAAAGCCTGAAAGTCCTGTCAGTTGGCATTGAGCGTTTATGCATGGTTCTACCTGTTTATAATGAGCTGCTTTCAGTGCATCGATATTCCTCGGGGAGACGCGAGGCACTTATTTCATTTTTTCTAGTCTTTGAAGACAGCACTTCAATAAAAATCATATCTTGGATAATTCCATGATTGTTAATATTACAAAAATTGGATTGTATTGTTGATTTTGCCACCAATACCTTCTTTAAACCCCATCACAGGGTTGTATGTGATCTAATTAAAAAATTAAAAAAGGCCCCCAGATCTATTTTGCACATCTTTTCATCATGAAAAAGTCAACGAGTGCCGCTTTTTTTCCCTGTAGAGAGGAGCCGACCAATGGCTGGCACCGGGCAGCGGCCATTCGCCTGGAGCAGGACATCTTTACCGCTTTGGCAGGACAGGCCAAGCTCTATGTTTACAAAACCCTCAGCTTCTGGAGTCAGATCAAATCTGCCGGGTGAGGACCGAACGGACTCTTTTGGCGCCCAAAAATCAGATGAAATAAGCCATCGGAAAACGGTAAATACAAGTCTGTTATCGCTTTCTGATGCCTCTGCTTTTTACAGGTCTGCAATTTACGCCAGTCGGTTATACCTCAATCAGTACAACATCACTCATCCCGAGAGACTGGCCTTGAATGGGGAAGGAGGCCCCAAAATAAAGGGTAGGTCTAATTTGATTGAAGTTTTATTCACTTTGATTAAAAATAGACATTTGCCACAGGTCCATTGATGGCGACACTTACATTCCCTAGGTAATGTCTATATTCATCCTACGGCAAATATTGACCCGACTGCTGTGGTAAGGGACGCGGCCGTCGTACACCACACTTCATTGTAGAGATGACGGCTCTGTCATTCAAAGATGATCGTCTAGGGGTTGGACTCAAGCACTGCCTAACACCACCACTCGGTCATTTCTCTGCCTCCAGTTGGGTCCAAATGTCTCTATCGGCACCGGGGTGACAATTGGTGCCGGCGTAAGGGTCCGGGAGTCCATCATCCTACATGGCGCGACTCTACAGGTGATCCACGCTTAGGACCTCATGCCAAACGACAACATTTATACGTTTCAACCTGTCCTCCTTAATCACTTCCTGTCTCCTTGTTTTTTTCCATCAGGATCACAGCTGCGTTTTGAACAGCGTGGTCGGTTGGGACAGCACCATTGGGAAGTGGGCCAGAGTGGAGGGAACGCCCAGTGACCCCAACCCCAACGACCCCTATGCAAAGATAGACAGCGAGACCCTGTTCAGGGAGGGGAAACTTACACCGTCAATAACCATTTTGGGTAAATATAAATTTTACCCGAGGTTTATTCATCACATACATACATGCGGTGAATACCTGCTAAAAGCTTCATGGCTGAAATGGCCACAAAAGTATCACTAGTCAATGGAAGTGATAATGGAAGTAAATTAGAGCATTTAAAACATTGCACATGTGCAACTAGGGTTGTAATGACATGGTTCGCCGTTCAATTTCCTGCCACAAAGTATTGTTACACCCCGGGGCGTTTAGGGTGTGGCATGGATTGCACTGTTTCGTTTTTATTCTTTCAATGAGCAAACTGAGGAACAGTTCAAGTACATGACCTAAAATAAAAACATTTTGAAGAAGCCGAGAGGAGACGTCACACTCCCCTCCCCAGCAGATGTGGCCCTAAACAACCGCATAGAGTGCCTATGCTACGGACCGGCCCCGTTTCAAATCATTACACGCAGGCTGTAAATATTGTCGGCTTTTGTGTCCTCAGGTTGCAACGTAACCATCCCCTCCGAGGTGATCATCCTCAACTCTATCGTCCTGCCGCACAAAGACCTCAACCGCAGCTTCAAGAACCAAATTATTCTCTAGTTAATCTTCCCGTCCGCCAAGTGTCACGATGAAGGATGCGGCCAGAGGAGTGTCTGCACTGATGTTGAGTTACTGTATATAAGATGTCAAAACCGAGAAGATACGGGACATTTATTTAGCGGTTTGCCGTGATCTATTTTCTTTTTTTATACATTTGTGCTGCCGTCTTTATGCGTCGTCGGGTGTGAAGCAATATCAGGAAGTTCTTATAGAGGCCAATCATGCTTGTTGATTCACCTTGGAGTTTATATCCCAGAACTTCATATTGAATTACAATACAATTTATGAACCTGGTAAAATTACTGCAGACAACCATGTCATGTATCGGGCTGGATGAAATGTGGTTAGTGAGGACATTTTAAAGACAGCCTTTATGCTCCTCAAGGGTGCCCTTCTGATGTTTGGGAACGTTCCAATTTATACAAGTAGCTTTTTATCAAAGCGTGGCAATTTATTTGCCGTTTTTCCAAACAAAATACATCAGATCTTGGGATTTCAATGGCAATCAAGCATGGCTGCATTTTAAAAATGTCAACTTGGCAGGGGGTAAGGAGATTGGGTGTGCCCTCAAATTAAGGGCGTTTGCATTCCATTACACTGGAGGTTATAGGAATCGGAGGAAAATTTGTTTTTCCCAATTTATAGTGCTGGAACAACATTAAAGTATTTGGCTTTTGAGCACCGATTTTTGCCTCCTGTTCCAAAAGATCCTTATTAACAGCAAGATAGTCTATTAAGCGGCAGTCTGGAACACACTTCACTCATTTCCAATTTGATCAAACTGCAGCCGACACAATTTTGACCATGAGCAGGGCCATGTCTCACACCTCGTCTGCCAATGATGTTGGGGAAAATAAACTCAGGTGGTTTTTTTTTTTTTTTTTGAATCATGACAATTTATTGTGCTTTTCATTGAGCAGAGTATCACCAGGTAAGTGCTTCGAGTCTGCATCATTCAATCCAACAGCTTTCTTTATTGTAGCGACTTACTGAAGCATAACCTTACTACTGTGTACATTATGTGATGTACACATAGCTTAACTAGGCTTTCCACATTAGCTTCATGCGGCCATTACAGACACAATATACATGTATAAAACGACTCCGCTCACTTTAGGTTTATCTTAATATTTGTTGTGCCCTTACCCGTCAAACACCACAACATGAAAAAAAAAAAAAGAAAGTCTCGAGCTTGTCAACTGGGAGATGTGAAGAACTTCCCTAGGTCCACCTTTCCCTTGCTGCACAGAGTTCACGGGAAATAGATGAAGATGAGTGGCCGAGGATTACAGACCAGTGATGGAGAAAGGGGTTAACAGTCTACGTTCAGCGCTTGCAAAGAGGTCACAAACGGCTGTGCACTTACTTTGAGAGAGCGTTGGCAGACTTGTAGAATTCGCTCAGCTCCGGGGACGTAACCGGCTTGAACAGTTTACGTGAGGAGACTAAAAATGTGGGTTGCACAGGGATACGGTCTTTTGCAAGGGACATAAACATCACAGTAGGGTCACACACCAAAGAGAATTCATGACCTCACAAGACATGCCCAGGCCAGGATAATCACCCCACGCTGCATTTAACTCCCAATTGCCAATCTACATTAAATATTTTTCAATTTACATTCATTCCATACAAGTGTGTTTGCATTTAATTATTTGTGCTTACCTTGTCCATCATTACCGTCCACAGTAGAAAAGACTTGACCCTTCTGCAGTAAACGCTTCCAATACTCTTCGGGGAGCGACAACATACGACAAATCACCTAGAGACATTCAGAGTCAGACATTCAGTCAGTCAGACAGTGCATTTTAAGTCTGTCACATTTCTTGCATATTGTTTTTTGAGAAATGCTGGGACAGGGTTTTTTCTGAGATGTGGTTTTCCACTTAAGGTGTCTAACTGGGCTTTAGGAGGCCCTGGGCCAAACACATTGGAGCCCAATTTAGCCTCCAATTGCTCTTTTGATTCCAATGTTCCTGTGGCTGACAGCACCCTTGTGTTGTTGGCCGAAGCATTTTACTCATCCCAGTGCAGACATGCCAACCTTTGGCTGAGTGTTTGTGTCTCTCAAGATGGTCCTTGGGGGGGGCTCGGCCATCCCGTGTCCAACTATAGTAGGTCCAAACACACGGGCCAAATTGTTCTTGTCCATTTGACAATGAGGGCTCCTCATGACTCTAAAAATATAAGGAAGGATAAATTATATAGATGCATGCATATATATGTCTATAGGATTAGCTATATAATAGCAATTGTGGTGATGCATTGCCAACTGTAAGAGTAACACATTTTAATACTGTATTTGCTCCTTAAGGAATGGTCACACTGCTGGCGCACAGGCGCTGCCAATCGACAGGCTGCAATGCATTTCAAACAGAGCCTGGCTTCCTCCAGCTCAGGGGGAGAAGCAACGTTCGGTGAGGAGCTCACAGCTTCACAGCGACAAGGAAAGTTGAACAGATTTCAACTTGATGCAAATGAGCAGCGCCGGGCACCGGTCGATACCCAATAGGAGGGAAGACATGCTCTCAATGGCGCTGATCCTTGGAAAATGGACACCCTGACATTTGTTCATGATTAGGCTATTTGTTTTCATTTATTTTTTATTAAAAATATCCCTTAAACTATGGAAAAAAAATAACACTTCATTTTATGTTTCTCTAATAAGTACAACTCTATTTTAAGGGACGGGTGGCAAGATTAGTCACGTCATTTTTTCAAGAGGTAATTTATTTTGCAAGTAAACAGCTACACCATTACTTTTTTTTTTTTAAATGAAACTGGCATGAGACCTGGCGACGAGACGAGATCGACTTGGCTTCACGCTGCAGCCCCGTTGCCAGCGGTGTGAGCGTACCTTTACAGTGCAACATTTTGGAGCTTTTTTTCTCCCCCCCTTCAACAGTCTAAAGGTTCAGTGCGTAGAATTTAGTGGCATCTAGCAGTGAGGTGGCAGATCACAACCAACTGAATAGCCCTCCCCATGGCGGTGCAACATGGCGGCCTCCATAGAAGAGGCAAGTCCACAAAACTTGCGAAAAATGCAAAAAGCCCTCTCTAGAGCCAGGTTTGGCCATTCGGGGCTACTGTAGAAGAAACATTGAAGCAACATGGCGGCCTCCGTGGAAGAGGACCCGCTCCCTATGTAGATAAAATTGTCTCGTTATTAAGATAATGCCAACACGACTTATTTTCATGGGATTATACACTAATTAAAACATTATTATGCATATTACAGGTGCATCTCATAAAATAAGGATATCATGAAGTTCAATATATTTTGTCACTCATTTCAGAAAGTGAAACCTATTATATAGATTCATTACATGTAGAGTGAAATATTTCAAGCCTTTATTTCTTGAAATGTTGATTATTGTGGCTATAGATAATGAAAACCCAAAATTCAGTGTCTCAGAAAATTTGAATATTGTGAAAAAGTACAATATTGAAAAGTCATGGTGTCACACCCTAATTAGCTAATTACCTCAAAACACCTGCAAAGGTTTCCTGAGCCTTGAAATGGTCTCTTAGTCTGGGTCAGTAGGCTACACAATCATGGGGAAGACTGCCGACTTGACAGATGTCCAGAAAACAGTCATTGACACTCTCCACAAGGAGGGTAAGCCACAAAAGGTCATCGCTAAAGAAGCTGCTTGTTCACAGAGTGCTGTATCCAAGCATATTCATAGGAAGTTGAGTGGAAGGAAAAAGTGTGGTAGGAAAAGGTGCACCAGCAAAAGGGATAACCGCAGCCTTGAGGATTGTCAAGTAAAATCCATTCAAGAATTTAGGGGAGCTTCACACGGAGTGGACTGAGGCTGGAGTCAGCGCATCAAGAGCCACTACGCACAGACGAATCCAAGGCATGGGCTACAAATGTCGCATTCCTCGTGTCAAGCCGCTCCTGAACCAGAGACAAAGTCAGAAGCATCTTACCTGGACTGTGGAGAAAAAGAACTGGACTGTTGCTCAGTGGTCCAAAGTCCTCTTTTCAGATGAAAGTAAATTTTGCATGTCATTTGGAAATCAAGGTCCCAGAGTCTGGAGGAAAAGTGAAGAGGCACAGAATCCACATTGCTTGAAGTCCAGTGTGAAGTTTCCACAGTCAGTGATGATTTGGGCTGCCATGTCATCTGCTGGTGTTGGTCCACTGTGTTTTATGAAGTCAACAGTCAACACAGCCATCTACCAGGAAGTTTTAGAGCACTTCATGCTTCCTTCTGCTGCCAAGCTTTATGGAGATGCTGATTTCATTTTCCAGCAGGACTTGGCACCAAAAGCTGGTTCAATGACCATGGTGTTACTGTGCTTGGTTGGCCAGCAAACTCGCCTGATCTTTATGGGGTATTGTCAAGAGGAAGGAGAAACACTAGACCCAACAATGCAGATGACATGAAGTCTACTATCAAAGCAACCTGGGCTTCCATTACACCTGAGCAGTGCCACAGGCTGATCGCCTCCATGCCACGCCGCATTGATGCAGTAATTCATGCAAAAGGAGGCCCAACCAAGTATTGAGTGCATAGAAATGAACATACTTTTCAGAAGCCTGACATTTGTTTAAAATATCCTTTTATTGATCTTATGTAATATTCAAAATTTTCTGAGACACTGAATTTTGGGTTTTCATTATCTATAGCCACAATCATCAAAATTCCAAGAAATAAAGGCTTGAAATATTTCACTGTGTAATGAATGTATATAATACACTACTCACAAAAAGTTAGGGATATTTGGCTTTCGGGTAAAATTTATGGAAAATGTAAAAAGTTCATGCTACAGTGATATATCATGAAAGTAGGGCAATTAAGTAGAAGCATGCAATGGTGATTTTCTCATCTCAAACAATTTATTGAAACAAAAGCCAACAACAGTGGTGTGTTTACCACAACAAAAAAATGTCTGTCTAACTTGTCATGTGCCCTTGAGCATCAATTACAGCTTGACAACGACGTCTCACGCTGTTCACAAGTCGACTTATTGTCTGCTGAGGCATGGCACCCTACCCACATAGGTTTTCTATGGGATTCAGTCTGGAGAAAGTGACTAGACACCTGCCCACACTGTAACACCACCACCACCAAAGGCTCGTCTGGTGACAACAGTGGCTGATGCATAGCGCTCTCCTTGACGTCTCCAACATCGTTGGCGGCCATCATTTCTGCTCAACGTGAATGGACTTTCATCAGAGAACAGCACTGAAGCCACTGGTCCCTTGTCCAGCGTAAATGTTCCCTGGCCCATGCAAGACGATGATGCCTGTGCCTGGTGGTGTGGTCAGGTATCCTTGCAGGTCGTCTAGCACGCAGACCACGCTGATGTAAACGTTTTGAATGGTCTGATGTGACACTTGGGTGCCTCTCACCTCCCTTACATGTGCCTGGAGTTGAGTGGCATTCATCATCCGGTTCCGCAGGGCACTGTTCACAATGAAGCGGCCATCAGTGTGGGATGTGGCCAAAGGACGTCCACTTCTATGCCTTTCTGTGACTCTTCCAGTCTCTGTTGCAACCTGCTGATGACTCTGTGACACTCTAAGCTCAGTGGCCACTTCCCTCTGAGAACATCCTGTTTGAAGCCTCACAATGGCGAGGTAATGTTGATCAATTGTTAGGTGTCGTCTTGGTCTCATGATGTCAAAATGTGAACAGCATGATGAAGAGGACTGTTTAAATACCAATTCTAATTGAACCAGGAAATGTATTGGTCGATTTATGGATCAAAAACCTGTTTTTTGCCGTTCAGCTCCTTGTTAGAGAACAGCAAGTTGTGCAAAAAGTCCTAAAACACTGAACAGTTGGACATGTGCATTCAAAAGTTTAGAGAAGTTCAAATTAAGTTCACCTGTAAAGGTCAAAGTGCATTTTAGGTTTATCCTGAAATTTCACCTGAAAGCTGAATATCCTTAACTCTTTGTGAGTAGTGTACGGGTTTCACTTTCTGAAATGAGTGACAAAATATTGAACCTTTTCATGATATTCTTATTTATGAGATGTACCTGTATATTACATGTCTGCCAAGACTGTTCTGTAAACTCTACACACTGCACCTTTAAAAAGTGCTTTCAGGCTGAATCAATTGGTACAAGCCATAATTTACAGTGTCTTACTTCTGCAGGTGAAGCATGAGGAAAGCCAGGGTGTCTCTATTAGCCTTCGGCAACTCCCCTACCGTCTGGTACATGATGGCCGCACCGTTGTCTTCATCAGGAATCTCTGGTATAGACAACAGCTGTGAGCTTATAGTCACGCACCAATGAGTAACAGGGCAAAGTACAATTTAAAATGAAAAAGGCCACAAACTGTTTGAAAAGGCTTGTTTTCACATCAATATAGTAAGCTGGAATTATTGAGTATTACAACGAAAAACCACAATCCATGCAGAGGTGCACACACACTGTTTGACTTAAATTTCCTCTATTGCCCATCAGACAACATAATCTAGTGAACAGAAATGAATATGCTGAAAGGACAATGAGGTGTGGGGAAAGTAATGAGATTAGATTCATTTTGCAGTCATCAGGGAGTTGTCGCTTATTATGGAAAGAAAATCCCAAAAGGTTAAGTAAATTCATTTGTGAGCCTGGGGCATCAGGTGTTTCCAGCCGCAGACAGACACGAACATGCTTCAAAAAAAAAACAACAAAAAAAAAAAAAACTAGTTGTGCGTACTGCCGGTGCAATTTACCTAGGCACCAAGTTTGTGCACTATATGGACATTGCGTTTTTTTTGGCCGCCCCCCAAAACTGAAGGAAACGTATTCATGTTGTGGTATTTTGATATGAAGGGCTCTGCATTTTATTTATTTTTTAACCCACCCATGTGCACTAAGGAGATTTTCAGGTTGTGATTTATAGTGTGAATGTCTGCTAGTACGACTCCTCTGTGCAAAGAGGGACATCGTTGAAAGACTGGCTTGCTGGTAATCTCCTTTGTGCAACACCATTACTTGCACACATGCATTTAGGGAGAATGAGTTCATAGATTAAATGTTATCAGTAAACTTTATATCTTTGTATCTTTTTTGCATTGAAACGATGCCAATTTTTCCTTGTGTTGATGCTGCTCTATTCGGCTTTTCTCAGCGCTGTGGCCAAGTGAGGGCCTAGGTCTCAATATGGCCATGTAATCGTTCCCTGCTCTGCAATCACAGCCAAGACAATAAGCCCACAATCAAAAGATTACCCTCTGAACAGGCTCTTCAAGAAATGACAACTCTTGACATTTATGCTTAATGTATGAAATAAAGCGTGAGTTCTAGTGCTTTTCATTTTTCACTTGGTTGAAATAAAAACCAACCATGCCATCTGGAGCTTTAGGACATGATTGTTTTTACATTCTCCCCACAAGATATACTTTAAGTAAATCCAATCCCAAACGTGGGTAATATCTAATACCTGCAGCTTGTATGAAAGTTCTGTGGAGGCGGAAGGTGACGAGTGGCTCCTTGAGCTTTCTTAAGAAGTCCTTGAGAAGGCCACACACAACATGGATGTCGTCCACCTTGCTAAGCATTAGGGACCCTTTGCCGTTGATGCACTTCTCCCGTAACTCCTTCACCATCCGCTCACCCCCGGGAACGCGGTAAATCCCTCTCTGGGAGCGGGAGAAGGGTCGGTGGAGCAGCAACAAGGAGGGCCAGGGAAACAAAAAATATATATATTTTTGTGCTATGAGTCAGATGGGAAATGCACTTGTGGACACGCAGGGTGAGCCTACCTCCTTCAGCCCCCTCCTCTCAATTTCATTCACACACTGAAAAACCAAGAGAGGAACTCGCGGTTGAGTCATGGGAGCAAAGTGCTCTAATGTGTCCTGGGAAGAAAAAATAAAAAGCCAGTTAGTTTCCTATATTGCACCATTGATGTAGAATTTCCAAAAACACAAAAATGAATTCTTTATTCAACAGTGTTCTATTCCTCCATCAATAAGTAATTTAAGTAATTTCTCCCTGGGATTATTAAAGTATTTCTGATTCTGATGACTTGGTGTATATGTGAGCAGATGTCAGTAAAGCTTCGCTGAGATACCCCCGGTCCATGGGCACTGGGAGTGGTGGAGGGAGAGCAGCCGCCGAGGCACTTTGGTTTGCATTCAGGGTGAGCGACCACGCGGCAGTCTCTGCATTTCACCGCCATCTTCCCAAAGCGGATCCTCTTACCGCACGGCACACATGTCTCAGGCCGAATCACCTGAAAAGCAACCGTAACCTGTGGCATCAATCGGCAAGATTGGAAAGCCTTTAAAAAAAAAAAAGGCATTGAGAAGAGAACCTTTTCAGCAAGTGCTTGACAAAACAGCGCTGTTGATACCAACAATCAACGGATCTGTCAAAAAAACATCCAATGAAATCCCATAAACTGTCAGCCCTGTGACAAATGTATAGATCCCTGTGTGGTAAACCAACCTGACAGCTTTTAAAGGGGGTTATTCAGTAAGACACCAATATAGTTCTTTGTTGTTTACATTTAATAACCATAATATTGAAGATTAAAATAAGTAGTCAGAGCCTATGCAGGTGTTAATTATTCCGTCACAGTTAATTTGAATTATCCCGAAAGAATGCACTTGTACTTTTCCTCCTGCTTAAAGATTGGAAAAAAGTAGGCGGTTTGTCACAGTCATACCGTTTTGGAGAAGAACACGTGCCTCGGGGGTTTCTCCGCAATGGGAGTGTAGAACGGTGGCTGGACAATGCTGGGGGGCTCAGGTTCTGGAAACACGCTGGGCTCTGCTACGGCATCGTCATGAGATCCCCATACAGACGTCTGATCTGGGGAGGTGAGGAGGCCGCCTCAAATGCAGGTCTTACACAGGAAATCCCAATTTTTTTCCAACACAGGAAATCCAATCTTTGGCAATTGGTAGGCCGTGACATCGTCCTCACCCGCCACCAAATTACGGTGATCCTCGGATAATATCTTCTCAGGGGCCTCCTGGGTAATGTCGATAACCATGTGAATCGGACCTGTGCTCTCTGGAGTTGTGACCGAGGCCTTTACGATGGTCTCCACTTCCTGCATGGCACAGAGTCATTGGACGGGTCAACATGAAGGATGAGACAATGGCGATCACGTTCAAGTAAAGCAGCTAGAATGGAACAGTGCACTCACTGTGGGGACTAATTATGAAAAACTCACTTTCAGTGCTTGTGCATACATTTGTGGCCTACTACACAAAATGTGAAATAAGACAACTCAGTCAGTTTTCTGTGGGCAGCCTTTGTCAGAAAATAGATTTTTGTACCCTTTGTACGCCACAGGGCCCACAGTAGAATCAGAAGCACCCCCAATCTGAGTAGCTCACCCAAATATTTTAAAAGAAAGATCAGCAAATACCAACTATCCGTGAAGAAACTGCAGATGATGGAAAGTATTAAAATTACATCTGCTGTGTGTTTCTTAAAAACAAAAGAAAAAAAAAAAGTGGTAAATAGACTTAGCTGCGGTGCACAATCCGCTGTGCAGTTCTCCAAATAAAATCAATAAAAATAGTGTCTTTATTTGATATATGTATTTTCTGACATTTATATGAAACAAAATATCCCCGTGTCCGAGAGCCCCCGTCCGGTTTCCAGGTCTCCCACAAGCTTGGAGCACGGCAACAAAAGCTGGAACAAACTTTTGAATGAGACCTTGTAGATCTAATATGAGTGAAGATTCAGAAAATGGATGGCTTATTTCTCATCTAAAATTTGTTCAGAAACAGATTTTGGTGGACTGATAATGTGAAATCATTTTAATTTACAGTGAGACACTCAAACAGAACAACAGGAACAAGAGGAGTATAGAGGCATGTTAGAACGGCTGGACCTGAGTGGTATATTCATCAAAGAACTTCAAAAACATGTTTTGGGGACCTCAGAGACCTAGATTAACTTGTTGAAAAGGAGCATAATGGGCGCCCTTTAAATCCCAAAAACTGTGTGTGTGAGGAACTCTGCCAATGGCAGCAGCCTGGCTACAGCCAATGATCCAGGTGTATTTCCACTTGAGAGCACAGGTGTGCACGTCCGTACAGGAAGGATGATGTCAGTGAGAGAGGAGAAAGGGAATGATGGATGAGACATCAGATGCAAACGGACATCTCTTGGAGTGTGTGTGTGTGTGTGTGTGTGCGCGCACGCACACACGTGTAGGGGCAGGGGATGACAAAAAGCAATTCATCCTGTTCTACAGTTCCACTGAAAGTCTTGCCACACCTGGGAATGCTAATGTTTTGTTAACTGTGAAGCATCACAGGTGTGATGCGAGTGCTTCCCCCGAGTCCCTACCGTTTCTCACTAGGTTGTTACGGCTCTTTTAACACAAGGTAGTAATGCTGTGGTGAATAAATCGACTTAGACCTTTACCGAAACTTAATGTGTTTTTATGCTTTTTGACTAGATCAGAAATGCCCACAGTCAAAGTTGTTTTTATTGCACACCGGCAAACTTTGTACTTTGAGGTATTTTATTTGTTTCAGTTCCGACTGCACACATGTACGCCATCTCGTGTACTCGGCAAATGGCAACTTGGAAAGATTTGTGCGTATGTTTCAATGAATCCTTTTCGAATTACATCCCATTTCTTGATGTCACTTGGACGATTTATGATATAGGAAAGCTTGGCAAAAATCAGCGCAAAGTCCGTCTAAGAGGCAGCAACCGAGTTGGTCCGCTCACACTACAGGTTGCAGCTCTTTTGACAAATAATCCATAAATCAAAAAGGCTTTACCTTTTCCACCGCCTTACTTCCCAGATCTCCAGGACTGTTTCCGAGTCGCCCTCGCTTAACAGCTGCAGAAAAGACTGCCGGTCCCATGGACGAGCGCTGAAAGCACACAGACACCAAACATGGAAACCCTTTTAAGCACTGTTCAAGTGCTCAGATGTCATAAAGGTTGACACACACACACACACCCGCGCGCGCTTACCCTCCTTTCTCTGGCTCTTGATCTCAGGGGCTTAATCAGAGTTGTGTCCAGGTCCTGAACCCGTTTGTACGAAGCCAAAAGCAAAAGTCAACTAAAACCTTCCCTTCAGATACATCGCATTGGTCCATCTTTTTTTTTTTTTTTATATAGCACACCAAAAAAATAAAAAAATAAACAAATACAGAATCATTTAACTTTCCTAAATTGAAATTGACAAACCAAGTCATCATCTGTTCTATCGTAGCTGATATCAGAATGTGACAGGAAAGATGACTCATCGATAACTGACAACCTGTGAGAAAACAAAGATAAAGAATAAAATAAAACATAAATAGACGAGGAGTTTCTAGTCAATTCCAACCGGCATCTAATGATTTTTCTCCCCCGTAATGGAGTACAAAATTAATTTTAAAAAATGAAGCCGATAGCAGGGGAGAGCAGCAGGACGGTTGCTTCCGCTTACCGTTTACTCTTGTGCAGAGTGACGTTTGCTCCCTTGGGGTCGAAAGTGGCCAGCAGAGACTTCTGCTCGTCATTCAGACACGCGTTGGATTTGCTGTCATGAACCAGGATGTCACACATCACGCGCATCTGCCGCTGCTGCAAAAACAAGCTCCAAATAAACAAGTTGAAAAAAGAAAAGAAAACACAAGATAAACAGATCAAGCCTTTGCTGCGTGTTAAGGTTGAGCAGCCATGCAGCAGCAGCAGCGTACAATTAAGGGCTGTGAGAGACCAAAGAGCAGAGCAATTACTGGCTGAAACCCAGTGAATCATGAAACCACCATAAAACTGTCCAAAATGAATTTTTTTAAATAAAAAAAGAAAAACCCACCAAAATATAATAGTAAGAAACAACCAAGTGGCCCACATAGTAAGCATTGTGTAGGTTAGCATTGGAATTAATTATTTCACATTCTGTATATATGTGCATCAATTCATTTCAGACATTCTATGGCGATTTGATGAGATCGACCCTACCGGGTCTATGGTAGCCCATTTTGATGGGCTTGTATCAATACTAGTGTTTTAGGTGTTTGAAGACAACTGTGACCAGACTTTTTTTGTTTTTTTTATAAACATAATCCCACCGCACCAGGTACTGGTAGTCAGACTCGATCTTGTAGCGCTTCTTGATCTCCACGTCCACCTGGTTGCGGGCGTGTTTGAGCTGGACCTCCAGGGCGGCCTTGGCCACGTCCGACTTCACCAGCAGCTCCTTGTACTTCTTCAGCTCCAGCTCGGCGTGGAGCCACTTCTTCCTGTTGCCCTCCAGGCTCTTCACCACCTCCGCCAGCTCTGGAGACAGCAGTCAGTGCGCACACACACACACACAAAACAGTCAATCAATAAAAACAATTACCAACCAAGGGTGTCTGCGGGTAGCAGAGTTGAGTGCGAGACATTTTAAAACCCTCAAGAAACATTTTAGAGCAATCTTTGGACAATTACTAATCTCTAATATTGAATTGAGTCCAGGTAACAATTCAGGCAAGAATAAAGAAAACGTCTATTCATTTGGTACAGTGTAGAGTTAAGTATTAGACAGAACTAGGGTAGGTGATGAACTAGATTGTTCCATAAATTACAGTCATAACAGTTTTATTTAGGTCAGGAAGCAGTGTAAGTGACTAGGTACTATAAGTATAAAGTAACGTATAAAGCGTTGGGCAGATTTGGGGTTTTAACACATCAGGAATGTTGACTGACGCAGAACAACTCCACTCATGTTGACACAGCGACACGCACGGACGCCTTAACTCGAAATGTTTGTTGACGCGGAAATGAAAACCACATAGTGAAATACAGGATTATCGAATGACTGTTAGGGCTCAATTTAACCCATTTTAAGGCTTTTTTTTTTTTTTTTTTTAGGACAGGGGGGCAGGATCAATTGTGTCAACCTTAACCGTCGAGTTTTTACTCATTTCACGTCACGGCGCCATCCTTCCACCCGGGGACTTCGCCCGCCCCCCTCCCGTTTCCAGGCGGTCTCACCAAGCTCCGAGCTCAGTGCGCTGCCCTCCATCTTTATCCTCTCCAGGCACAAGGCCAGACTCGGCTTCAAAATCGCCCGAGAGTCCTCCATTTCTGCTTGGCACGGCGACTCTCCCCACCCACCACCACCACCACCCAGCGTGCAGGTGCACCTCGTCGTGTTTGGTGACGGCGTCTGGTGAACGAATTACGGCCGTTAATTGAGGGCGCAGGTGTGTGTGTGTGTGTGGGGGGGGGGGGGGGGGGGGGGGGGCGGGGTCTGACCACGTGACATCGGCAGCCAATCAGAGCAAGCTGCCGCTCCAGCGACTCCCGCGGCGATGAAAAGCTCGTCTCGTTTTTCCAGATCCGGTGCTTGAGGAGTCGCTCGATGCCGGTGATCGGTTGGTGGCGTGTAACGGACGAGCGAGGGAGGCCGAGCGGTGAACGATAAGCGAGAGTCAGAGGAGCGGTCGGTGGAATTCCCCCCCCCCCCCCCCCCGGTAATCATCATTTCGTTCTGTCAAAAACTGTTGCTGAGAGAGGTTGTAGGTCCCAGACAGTCTTTTAGCCAAATCCTCTCAAAGTGCAAAGTGTGGATCCGCCAACATTCATGAGTTAACTTACGTCGAAATAAATCTGTTGGAGGAATGCAGAGCGTAAATCAGCCATAACACGTTCATTTAGTCCTCCGAAATGAATGAATGGTAATTATTATTATAACAAGCCGGGTTGGGTTGAATGCAGAGGCCTCATTTCACCAGCCACCATCCAAAGCGTGTGCATGTGTTGTAGTGTGGCGTGATAATTAAAGTTTCTTCTCTTCTCTTGATGTGGATCTTTTAGTTCACCGTCGGGGCTCAAGGCTCGGTGAAAGCCTGTCGCCGGCTTCCCATCCCAAAATACCACGAGCACGGCTCCAGTACCGCAGCCATTAGTTTGCTCAGCTGGACATTTGCCATTTTTCCATGGTGAGAGTTTAAAACTTCCTTTCCATTGTGTTTGCAAAGTGCGCACAAATAAAGAATAAATAAATACACACAGTTGATTCATATAAAAACAGATTTATTGATAATAAATATGGAGAGACACCCAAGATTCAAGATTTTTATTTTTATTTGTCACATACATATACATACTTCCATACATATATGCAGTGAAATGTAATGAACCCAATGCCAGCGATGACGTCATTATTTTATACGTAACTTATTGACTTAGTTTTAAACCAAGTTCCGTTTGACGCAAGATGTCGCAATCATTTGTGAAGATTTCGCACACTCAACACAACAAATGATTTGTTGCGTTCGGTGTAGAGCCGGCGTGTGTGCCGGCGGCAGTTACCGACCAACAAACAAACTATTTTGCCCAAGTGACTCCCGACTCCAGTGTCATTGAAAATATTTTGTTCAATACGGCCAAATGGTTTGCAAGTCTTGCCTCACTATCTTAATAGGGACCGCCATGTTTGGGGGAATCCATCGCATTGACTGTGAATGTCGGTCGGCATTTTCGAGTTAAAAGACGTCTTAGAAGTCTTGTTAGGTGAAAAACCGCCACAGAAAATATTGCAAACATCTCTTGTGAAACCTCGGCCCTTTCTTTTTCTCCCTTCCTTTCTCCATTTTTGTACATTTGGTATATTTTAGCTACTTCTCTATGCAACTGAATGGAAGGGATCCTCCAAAAACGGCAACAGAGGCCATAGCAACCGTCAAACTTCACCTCCCTATAATTGCATCCATGCAGTGTTTCAACAGGTGAACTTTTACCGTTAAAAAAAGTTGTTTGCTAGAAGAAAAGTGATGGCATTGACTGTGTAACGGGCGTCACGGGAAAAACATGAAATAGCTCAAAAAGGTGTCATTTTCGATCACTAGTGGCAGCATGTAATTCATGTAAGCAAACTCCATTATGTGAATCTATGGAAATATCTACTAGAGGGCGCACTAATGACAGTTAGTTCAAAACAGTGTTGCCTGATACCGAAAACAAAAAAATCGTACAAGGACTCCAGAATTATCGTATTTCGTATTTCATTATTTATGAATTTATTATTATTATTTAGTTCACGTAAGATTAATAATTAGCATAGTTCCACATCAGCTCCACTTCAATATAATGAAGAAAACCTGTTTCAATTATCGTACATTTAGGGTTTTTTACAATTATTCGTACAGTGGGCCCAATTATCATCCAACAGCGATAATTTTCGTACCTCTGGCAACGCTGGTGCAAAATGAATTGGAGTCAAAAATAATGACTGACTGTAATTGACTGTATTTCAAGCAAGATATTTTCTTCTTTTCCGTTGACTTCCATTCGAACAGAGGTTTTTCTGAAGCACTTGGCCATAATGGTCGCCTTTTTCCAAAAAATATTTAGCGTGAACGAGTGTCCGCGTTGCACACGGTGCTTTTTTTGTTTCGTTAAATAAGGAAATTGAGTTCAATTAAATATATCTAAAATAAAAACGCAATGTTTTTATTTCCTTTATTCAGAGGAATGGGACACATGGGCCCGCGATCACTTTATTTGTGTGTTTATTTATTTATTTATTTGTTTGTTTGTTTGTTTATTTATTTATTTGTTTATTATATACCATTAGATTTAGTATAAAATAGGGATGATCTCAAAAGGAGGACGAATGAGCGTCCAGACTCCAGCTTATGGCTGCGCCGGTCGACGGACACAGTATTTCAATACTGGACTGCCAGACCTCAAACCTAACACACTGTCCTAATAAAGACAATGTGTTTTTATTTTACATGTAGAGTCAGGAGGGGTCAGGCAGGAGAGCACCAAGTGAAACCTTCAAGATTCAAGATTCAAGAGATTATTCATAATGTGGCTTTGGGATGCTTTGTGGGGTTTATGTAACAGGGTGGATAGTCCAAATGTAACCTTCTGTAATATTTATCAGTCATGCACACCCTCACTCTGGATTCCGGGTGCCGCGGAGGTGAGTAGATGGAACACTAGTCATTCCACTGCATAATGCAACACTGTTCACGGAGGGCGGCACTGTGATTATTTGCGTCATTTCCATAAGATCATCATTTTGCACATTTCTCACATTTAAAAAAAGGAAGACGCAGAACACCCTGTCCTCGAGGGACAGCTTTGCCTTGCTGGTAGCAGCTGTCAGAGCGCTCCAGCACAGTGAGACTTACGGCGCCTTGTCAAACTGTAGTTACGTTCGACCAACAAATCAGCCTCTCGCTTCTCCCAGGGAGCAAGGGGACGAATTGGAAGGGATTATATATTTGAGAGACAGATCAGTGAGCCACCGTAGCACTCTATCAGGCTCTCAGAGGCTGCTAAATCCTCTTTGGAAAATTCAAGTTCTCGGCTAGTCAGTGTGTGCTGAAGTTTGATTTAATTTCCAGTATTTGATCTAATTCATTGCCCTCCTTTTCTTTTCTTTTCATTTTTTTCATAAATATGCCTTTTCTATTGCGTTTATTTAGTAATGAATCTTCAGGGGATCGCCACAGGCTGCATCGAAGATACTCCTTTTTGTCTGAGGTTTAATGGAGCCTAATAGGGTAGGCGAACAATTGAATCTTATTTTTTTTATGTTTCTCCTGAAATCCGTTGGCTAACTTTACCTTCGGCCTGTTTTGTTCCCAACTGTTCCGCCCCTTGGCAAATAAATACTGCATTTTCCTTGTTAAACGATGCTGGGGGGAGTTACTGCTGGGGAGCACTCGGGTACCCCCAGCAGAGGGCACTGTGGGTGTTTGTTCTGGGCAAGTTGTGTGTGAGTAGTGTGTGAGTGGTGTGTATTTCTGGCTGACCCCTACCATTACAGAGTTTGAGCACAGCTCTGTTGTGTTTGGCCGACCTTAGGCCTGCTGCTGGGTTTTTGGAGATCCCTCTGCAGCTGTTCGGTTTATCTAAATGAAAAAAAAGAAACACTGAACAAATTCATATTTCATAAACTCCGCCAGGCTGGGAAGGAGTTTTGTAGGTTTGGATGCCACAGTCAGACGCATGCCCAAGCTGAATTACGGTTGTTGACTCTCCCGTGATATTTCACGACTAAGAAATCAAGGGGTGTTTTTTTCTATCTTCTTTGGAAGCTTGGAAGTTATCGTATTGTGTCTTAATCTCGATTCACACCGAATCCGAAAACAGACAGTCGGATCCTACCCCTAAGCGGCCGTCGGATGAACCGTGTCCGGTTTTCGCCTCACAGAATACAGAACGTCAGAGAAAATGGGCGAGCTCATTTTTTCCAGTACAACAGCCAGTAGTTTGCACAGCTGGACATTCACCATGAATGACAGTTAAAAACCCCCTCAATCTAGTGTTTGCAAAGTGCGAGAATAAATTCACACAATTCACTTATCTAAAAGATTTATTGATCGTGAATTGGGTGACAGCCGATGTTAACGTTAAAAATATTATTTTATATATGTGACTCATTTGCTTGCTTTTACACCCAGTTCCAAATAAAAAGTGTGACGGACCCATTTCAAAAATACATGAGTAAGGTGTATGGAGGCGTGCATATGCAGAAACCACAGGGTGGTCATAGGGGATCGTTTATTGAAGTCCACACACGTAAATCGAGCATTTCGATGTATTCTTTTATGCACCGCAAGTCACAAGCAGCGTTAAGGTTTAACCGTCGCACACACACACACACACACACACACACACACACACACACACACACACACACACACACACACACACACTCTCGCTGCGGTTTTGGTTGCGTTTGGTCGGCGATATAACGGCAGCGTCCGTGAGCCCCGTGACAAACAGGGCTGAAGCGCAGGGCTATCTAAGATCTACGCAGGTTTTAAACATTCTTAAGAATATTTGAAATGCACAATATTACTCTTATCATTGTCATGGAAATGAGACTCGATGCGTCTGGCAGAGGAAAAAAGGAAAGCAAAGTCCTCCAGGTGAGCCTTGAGGTGGCCACTTTCATCATCCAAATTCTATGACAGTACGTCAGTTTAAATGAGAACAGGGCCAGAGCCGTCTGAATGGACTCTTTTGTGTGCAGCAAGTTTTGATATCTCTTTGTCCGTTGCGCACTGCCTTCCATCCAATCGACCATCATTCCTCTACTGCCACTGTCCCTTAAACTTTGATATTACTTCCAGCCATGCATATGCAAAGGCTTACTTTCTTATTAATTCACCCCCTTCCCCTTAAGCTCCGGTCCACATATCGCTCTACCCGGGCATTTAATTTCCCTGTGATTCTGAGAAACATTAGTTTTTATTCCCTCTAAAATATAAATACTTACGTCTTGCCACAGAGATAAAAATGTCATTCTGATTGAGAGAGTTCAATTTTAGCATTTATAATAACATTGTTTAGAAAACACTCAAAATAATCAGCGGACGATAATAGGACATTATGATTCATTCGGCCCGTCGATTTAAATGAGTCGGAGCATCTATTTATGAGACTCATTTCTTTCTGGGAAAATGACATTGCAAGTAATTGTCTTCCTTAGAGTAGTTAATGTTGGAAAGAGAAAATGTTTATCATCGCAGAAGTTGGTCTGTTTGTCTTATAATTGAAATTGTGCTGTTTGTCAGCTAAATATGATCTACAAAGCAAGTACAAAGTCTATCTTTTTACGAGGGATTCTATCAGGACTCTAATTCCATACCTGCTATTTATAATCAAGGAAAATGGATGGTTAAGTTGTGAGCTCATTGCTATCAACAATTGCATTTGTTCTACAAAAGCAGCCCCTGGCTAAATCGGTTGTATACCTGTGAAGGTACAGTACAGTCACTTCACACCGAATCCGTGTACCCATCCGACAATCGGATCCTCCCCTAGTGGCCGTCGGATGAATTGCGTCTGGGTTTTGCATCACAATGTGAGGGAAAATGGGAGAGCTTTCTTTTTTTCAGCGAGGAGCCTGATCACTTGGACATTACCATTTTTCTATGAACGAGAGTTTAATACACCCTTTATATAGTGTTTGCAAAGTGCGAGAAAAGATACACTAACTTCTATTAAAATAAATTATATTAGTGTAAAATGTATTGATAGTGAACATGGTGACATTCATCATTAATGTCAATAACGTCGTTATTTTATATACGTGACTTATTTATTTAGTTTTAGGCCCAGTTCTAATTCCAAAAAAAAACAAAACTTGACTGATGTCACTTTTGGTAGTACTGTCGACCCAAATCATGTTACATGAGTTGAAAAATTCCTTTTTCAATGCAAGTCACAGCTCCTGCCGCTGCCAATGTCATGTACATGGTTCTGCTGCAATTTGAAAAAGAAGGTTATAATAGCTTAAGAAGAAGCTTATAATTGATTGCAACTTTAGAATTTTTTTCTTTTTCTTATTTAAAAGCATCTCAGGCCACCAGGCAGCCGCTTTCATTTTGTGGTGTTTTCTTCTATTTGACAGCTTCCATTTCTCCCTTCTTTTCTCTTGTAACGATTCTCTGAAATGGCTGTCACAAAAAGTCAAAAGCACAACAACAAAACAGCCCCGAGAGCGTCGGGTGACGCCAAGCATGGAGACAGGACAAGGTGGCAATCACCAATTTGAGCGCTCAAAAAAAATAAAATAATTACAGTGATGGTGTAAAAGCTCAAGTTAAAAAGCTTGTCAGACACACATACACAGACACTAACACACATCTCCTACAAGTTAAGCCATCAAGGAACCGATTATTTTTCTGACTAAATATTTATAATATTTGTCCTTCATCTGCGTCTGCTTTTTTCGAGCGCCAGGCAGTGACTGACTATTTCTGACGGATGAAGCGTGTGAAGTCTTAGTTTAACATTAAACAGCTCATTGGATGCGGGGAGCCCATTGGGACTCTACGCCATCTCACCCCACCTCACATCCTCAGCGTTTTATCGACTATGTTAAGATCACATGCTCTGGCTGGGATTCTGTCAATCCCAGAGCGTCTTTAAGGATGGATACTAATGTCTTGAACCTGACAGCTCAAAATTAAATGACTGACAGTCTGCATTAGCGGTCGATTAATGACAGACAGAGACTCCTTTAGTCAGAGTGGTACAACCTAGCCTACGGTACGCTGTGGCTTTTTATTAAACATACTGTAGGCTTGGTTAAGATGAAATATCACTCAGTTTACAGACAATAGGAGCAGGTAAGATAAGATAACACTTTTTAAACACTTATCAACACTATAATAACACTATAATAATAACATCCATCACATTATTTTGATACTGTATTTTTTATACTATATATATATATATATATATATATATATAGACACACACCTTTTATACTTTATATTATGTGTTATTTCAATTTTAATGTTTGTTACCATGTGATACAAACTGCCTTCATGGTGTCATAATCTCCGCCTTCATCTACCTTCCCCACCCCCTCCTTACCTGTCCCATTAGTCCAACTCCATTCACCTGCGCACACAGCTGTTCCCGATCTGTAATCTAACCACTATATATGCCTCTCTCACCAGTCACCCATTGCCAGTTTGTCTTCGATGCTTGCACCAGACGCTCCAGCGTTCTCTGGACTGATTCCCCGCTACCGACTCTGCCTCGCTCCGACCACGTATCCTGCCTGCCCCTCCGCCTGTCTTCTGTCTGCACTCCTGGTTATCGAACCTGCCTGTCCCCGACGATGTATCCTGCCTGCTCCCTGCCTGTCTTCCGTCCGCTCTACAAATAAAAGACATTACCAAATATCCCTGCCTGTCTTTGTGCTGCAATTGGGTCCTAACCACACCCGTT
This sequence comes from Zeus faber, assembly GCF_960531495.2. Classification (NCBI taxonomy): domain Eukaryota; kingdom Metazoa; phylum Chordata; class Actinopteri; order Zeiformes; family Zeidae; genus Zeus; species Zeus faber. Next base: position 5,990,838 of record NC_137210.1, read on the forward strand.
ACACATGTCCCATAAACCTATATTAATTTCATTATTTTGATACTTTAAAAAAATATCTACATTTAATTTTTTATTTTTTTATAACCGCCACCAATACCCCTCTTTGGAGAATGATCTTACCATGTTTTGGTCTATAAACAACAAATCAGTACTCCAAGAGGGGGGGAATCACCACAGGTGAGACAAATAAACATAGAACCAAACAACAACATACATTGTACATGGAAAAACATAAGCATTGAAACATCGGACAACAACATTTATCGACAAAACAGAGTTAATTAAACTGGAACAACAAATCGGCACGTGGCCTCTTCCTGTCATAGTTATTGCAGTAAATGAGGGAGGAAAGGAGAGGGGTGTAACCAGGAGGGTGTTGTGAGTGTGTTCAAGGAGGGTGATGGTGGTTTGTGTGTGTGTGTGTGTGCGTGTGAAGTGTCCACTGGTGAGAGCACAGGACTTGTGCCAATTGCCTCTGGTGTATGAGGTCTGTATTATATCGTACGCCTCCAAGCAGCGAAAAAGGCCCCGAAGCCACCCCTGAGGCCCACAGCCATACAGGCACCCCACAGCCTCATGAAAGACCCAAGCACCCTGCCCTGCAGCCACAGAAGACCCCCCAGCCCCCAAAGCCGGAAGCCCGCGGAGCAACACCCACGCCGGGCCCTGGGGGGCATAACCCAGTCCCAGAGCACACGAGAAGAGCCTGCACCAATGAGGTGCACACATAAAGTAGGAGCCTCTTGAAGAGGCCTCCTCCAGCCAGTTGACAGCCGAATTGCAACCAAGTTTTAGCCAGTTTCCAGCCAACCACCATGGCTGTCACCATGAGATAGCGCTAACTTCACAAAAAACATAATCACATTCCAGACAGAGATTTCAGAATTTCACCCCAGACCCTGAGGTCATCTTTCAAAGTGCAATATGAATGAGAACAGGTCTTAATAATTCATTTGAATCTATATGTTGCACAGCTGTTTAATTTACATTTTATTTTTTTTTTAAATGGGGATGGTAGCTCAGGAGGTAGAGCTGGTCCTCTAGTAATCTAAACGTGGCTGGTTCGATCCCAGGCTCCTCCTGCTAGCATGCTGTAGTGTCCTTGAGCAAGACACTTAACTCCTAATTGCTCCTGATGGCTGCGTCCATCGGTGTTTGAATAATTGTAAGTCGCTTTGGATAAATGCAATGTAATGTTAAATTACAAAGTTGAATAGCTTTGTAATGAGAGCACTCAAACTAGGTCATTGACCAATACTTGATTACAATGGAAGGATCATTACCATTAACAAGATTCTTCATCTCAGAGCCAACTCAACTTTAATAATACGTAAAATAAGGGTAATTAGTGATTACAATAGAACAGTTAATTTTTAAACAAAATTTTTAAATCTAAAATGGAAAGAAGTCGTGTAGTGTAAGTAATATAAAGTAGTATAAAGTATTTACCTAAAAGAAAGACAAAATAAAATCCAGACAATTATGACAGTGAGTCATCTTGATAGTGGACATCTTAAATAGTGGTGGGCCACAACAATGCAGTGTTGTACTGAATGGGAAGATAGACACAGTGTTGTAAGACAAAAACTGCAATATACTACTAAGAGGTAAGACAAAACAGGTATGCAATACTTATATAAATTAAAGTGACTAGTTTTAAAGAAGCCTATCCTAGCCTCCTTTTAAAGTGACCAAGTGTGTGGATTTATAGTTTCTAGTCTTCGGCCTTTTGATCTCATATTTAGGATTTTTGAACTATCTAATTATTATTAAATATTACAACAAATTTCTGTATTTGAGACTCTGTCAGTGAAACGGTCCCCCATCAGACCCCCCCATTATATAGATTGATTTTCTGAATTTGAAAAAAAAACAACAATGGCACAGTAAAATGTTAAAAATCAATCAATAAATGTCGATGGAATAAAATCAACAACAGGGGTATAATAGTAATTTGTACAAACGTTAAAGAGACTAAACAGTATCTGGGTCCTTCTGAACACTCAAGATTCAAAATTGTTTTGCTGTTGATACAGTTTAAACTCCATGGTTTACTTCACGGATTAGTTGCCAACTATTAAATAAATCGCCATATGATAGTAAAGTGGATTTTGGTCAATGGGTCTGCGTTTGCAAATATATGGGTTAGGTGTTAGGGCTTACAAACCTATTGGGTGACAGACGATGATCAGCCATTAAGTGTAAACAAAGAGATTGCCCAAGGCCTTGTCTGCGGTCTGCTGTAGACTGGAAGGCTATGAAACGAATTATTATTAAAAAAAAACGAAAAAAAAAAAAAACAGAAAGTTGGAAGCAATAGGTAAAAAAACAAAAACATGTGATAAACAATTACGGGTGATACAGCAATAAAGATAAAAATGATCTCATACAATCAATCGTCATAATGCACAGTTGGTCAATTATACTTGAATGTGTGCCTTAGTTGAAGTTAAGAAAAGCAACAGGGATCGATAGATACTAATAATATACTTCAAATAAGTATTTCCATAGAGTATTAGTAATAAGTAATAGTCACTTATAAGGTGCGCACACAGTACAATGTCGGACAAAATAACCCCTCGCTCAAATTTTCAGAGTTAGGTTCACCTTTCACACAATAAGTTGCAGACAACAAGGTGTTGAAGATAGTTTGATTGTATTCATATATTTATCATTTACAGTAAAGCAGCAGAAATGTTCATTATGCCAAACCGTCATACTGTACACATTCTGTGAAACAGGCACCGGTAGTTCATCCTTGGATTTTCCCCTAACCCTGGTGTTAATGAAACTTACCTTAACTTACCTCCAGCACTTACCCTTACAGAGTAGAAGTCCTGGCTATTAAAATATCAACGGCAAAGTTCTTTTCCAAGTCCTTGAAGGATTTAAATGTATATTTAATACAACACAGACAATTAATTATATAATTATAGAACCCAGAATCGCGATTGTGGCGCCTCCCCTTGCGGCCGCCTGTGCAAACACCTTGTGTCGATTACGCACATTTTAGTATTTTTAGAGAGGGCTTAAAGAGCTTATAGAGCTTATTTTACGTCATCACCGGGTGTCATGACATTTCACTGCATATATTTATGACCGTATGTATATGTATGTAACAAATAATCTCATGATCTTGAACTTGAATTTGAGGTAGGGTTCAGGCTTTTATTTGTTTGTTCGGATCACAACCCCGCCATTTAATAGAGGCCCTGTTTTTAGTTGAGTAACTGTTTATATTTGGGGAAATATGGTAACTCAAATACCTGAATTACCTTATCTTCTAAACCTTACACTGCTATTATGTACATTATCACCTCAATGCTTACCCTACTATTTGATGTTGTTTTTGTGTCATTCATTGTCTCAAGCTCATCCTGATATGTCCCCTGCTGTAACAGCCCTGCACAGCATCGGACTTAGCAGAGATTAATGAGAAGGGACAGAAATGTGTTCAGCTGTGGCTGAACCACATCTAGCCAAGCCTTGTAACTGACTGTTTTGTGGACACGACAAGAAGAAGAAGAATCGTCACAAAGAACATAGAGGAATGTTTTTCTGAAAGTTTTGTGTTTATTTTATACAAGCACAGTATGGAACCAGATGAGAATGGCACACTACTATTTTTATATGTGTGTTTGTGTGTGTGTTTGTGTGTGTGTGTGTGTGTGTGTGTGTGTGTGTGTGTGTGTATATATATGTATGTATGTATACACATATATCAATATACATGTATAAAAAGTTAGGGATATTTTTCAGGTGAAATTTATGGAAAATATAAAAAGTTCACGCTACAGTGGTATTTCATGAAAGTAGGGCATTTAAGTAGGGGGGGGATGGTAGCTCAGGAGGTAGAGCTGGTGGTCTAGTAATCTAAAGGTTGCTGGTTCGATCCCAGGCTCCTCCTGCTAGCATGCTGTAGTGTACTTGAGCAAGACACTTAACCCCTCATTGCTCCTGATGGATGCATCCGTCGGTGTTTGGATAATTGTAAGTCGCTTTGGATAAAAGCGTCTGCTAAATGACTAAAAATGTAAAAAAATGTAAGTAGAAGCATGCAATGGTGATTTCCTCATCTCAAACAATTTATTGAAACAAAAGCCAACAACAGTGGTGGGTTTACCACAACAAAAAATGTCAATGTCTCAATAACTTGTCATGTGCCCTTGAGCATCAATTACAGCTTGACAACGACGTCTCATGCTGTTCACAAGTCGACTTATTGTCTGCTGAGGCCTGGCATCCCGCTCTTCTTGAAGGGCGGCCCTCAGGTCATTGAGGTTCAGGGGGACAGAGTGACGAGCCTCTACATGGCGACTCTGCTGATCCCATAGGTTTTCTATGGGATCCAGGTCTGGAGAAAGTGCAGGCCACTCCATTTGAGGTACCCCAATCTCCAGCAGCAAGTTCCCTAATGATGCGACTTTGATGAGCTGGAGCATTGTCGTCCATGAAGATGAAATAAAGGCCTGTGTTGTTCATGCAGGGGCACAATGACTGGATTAATGATGTTATTCAGGTAGTATGGGCTTGTCACTGTACCATTCACAAAGTGTAGGGCAGTTCTGTATTGACTAGACACACCTGCTTACACTGTCACACCACCACCACCAAAGGCTCGTCTGGTGACACCAGTGGCTGATGCATAGTGCTCTCCTTGACGTCTCCAACATTGTTGGCGGCCATCATTTCTGCTCAACGTGAATCGACTTTCATCAGAGAACAGCACTGAAGCCACTGGTTCCTCGTCCAGCGTAAATGCTCCCTCGCCCGTGCAAGACGATGATGCCTGTGTCAGGGTTCGCCCGGGTCCTACCGGCATCGGCCACTAGATGCCGCCAGTACTGCCTTCTCAAGGTTGCTCTGCTTCACCTATTTCTGTTCCTGATTACTCTGCCTAATTAGGTTATATGTTTCACCTGTGTCTCGTTTGGTCGTCCCTATTTAGACCCTGTCGTTTGTGTCCTCGGGCGCTCAGTCTTGAGTTTGTCTAACCTCATGACAACGCTCTTGTTCCAAGCTCCCGAGACTTCTGATTTGCGTTTGCCCAGTTTTTGTACTTGTTTTGAGTAAACCTCTATTTTTGCCACCTCGCCTCTGCCTTGTTCTCTGCACCTGGGTTCACTCAGCATACCTCCTAACAGCAAGACTGAGCCACAACATGGACCCAGCAGAGAGTCAGGCTCCAGAGGTGGAACGCCTGCGAGTGGCCTTGACGCACCAGGGGACTGCGATTGGCTGTCATGAGCGGGTTCTCCAACAGGTCCTGGACAACCTGCAGTCGCTCGCCCAGGACGTCCAGCAGAGCCAGGCACAGGCTCCACCTATGGCCCCTGCGCCAGCGCTGCCTCCCATGGACCAGCGTCCTCCAGATCACCGCGAACCACGACTGCCGGCGCCAGAGAGGTACGACGGTGACCCAGGAGGTTGTCGTGGTTTTTTGACACAATGCTCCCTGGCTTTCGAGCTCCAGCCTTCACAGTTCCCCACACAGCGCTCACAGGTGGCATACGTGATCACGCTACTCACAGGCAAAGCACTCTCCTGGGCCACAGCCATCTGGAATCAGCAAACCCCGGCCTGCTCCAGCTACCAGGCTTTTGCCGGGGAGATGCGCCGAGTGTTTGACCACTCAGTCAGTGGGCGGGAGGCGTCGACACGGCTACTCCGGCTCCGTCAGGGGGGACAGCGTAGCGGACTACGCCATTGCATTCCGCACCCTCGCAGTGGCGTCTGGATGGAACAGCGAGGCACTTATCACGGCCTTCCAGGAGGGTCTCAATGAGGGTGTCAAGGACGAGCTGGCATCCCGGGAGGCGCAGGAGGACTTGGACACGCTCATCGAAAACAGCGATTCGGGTGGACAACTGCCTCCGGGAGAGACAAGGGGAACGCCTTTTTCCCGCTTCACCAATACCAGCGCGCAGAGCAGCTCTGGGGACGAGGCCTCCCGAGCATCTCCGGGCTGTCCCGAGCCCGCCTCCAGCCTCGATGGAGGAGCCGATGCAAGTAGGCAGCACACGGCTCTCTCGTTCCGAACGTGACTGGCGGATGAGGGAGCGCTGCTGCTTGTACTGTGGGATCCCGGGGCATTTCCGTTCTTCCTGCCCTGAGCTCTCGGGAAAAGCCAACTCTCCAACCTTCTCTCCCGAGCTCGAGACGACCAGGGTCCTGCTGGCTGCCTCCCTCGCCTGGGGAGATCAACATCACTCCCTCCAAGCTATGGTGGATTCCGGCGCTGCAGGTAGCTTCCTGGATGTAGGGCTAGCAAAAGCCCTAAAGCTCCCTCTGGCACCTCTGGAGCATCCTCTCACGGTGACAGCCCTGGATGGAAGACCACTGGGTTCCGGTAGCGTGTGCCATCTCACCGCCCCCCTTTGGCTGTCACTGGAGGGAAAACATTCAGAGGTAATCCAGCTCCACCTCATCCACTCTCCTGAATTTCCACTGGTCCTGGGCTACCCATGGCTGGCCCGTCACAACCCACATCTGGACTGGGCCTCCGGGCGTCTCACCGAATGGGGTCCTGCCTGCCACACCACCTGTCTTCGTTCTAGTCCATCTTCTCACCCTCTCGAGTCTCCTGTCCGGAGTTCCTGTCCGTGTCCTGGCTCCAGTCCGTATTCAAGGTCCCATCCATCCCGAGTTTTCACGAGTGCCCCACGAGTATGCTGATCTGAGGGAGGTCTTCAGCAAGAGACGGGCCACCAAGCTTCCTCCCCATCGGTCCTATGACTGCGCCATCGACCTTCTGCCTGGCACCTGCCCTCCTCGAGGACATCTCTTCTCTCTCTCTGCCCCTGAGACTACAGCCATGGAGGAGTACATCCGGGGGGCGCTCACCTCAGGTTTCATCCGCCCTTCTACCTCCCCGGCGGGCGCAGGTTTTTTCTTCGTGGGTAAGAAGGATGGCGACCTGCGTCCCTGCATTGATTACCGTGGTCTGACAACAAGATCACGGTCAAGAATCGCTACCCCCTTCCTCTCATGTCCACATCTTTCGAGCAACTGCAAGGCGCCACCATCTTCACCAAACTCGATCTTCGAAACGCATACAATCTCGTCCGTGTCCGCGAGGGGGATGAGTGGAAGACCGCCTTCAACACACCCATCGGCCATTATGAATACCTGGTCCAGGATTTCCGCCGTCACCACCCGACACTCCCTGGAGGAACGAGGGGGTCCTGTCAGGGTTCGCCCGGGTCCTACCGGCATCGGCCACTAGATGCCGCCAGTACTGCCTTTTCAAGGTTGCTCTGCTTCACCTTTTTCTGTTCCTGATTACCCTGCCTCATTAGGTTATATGTTTCACCTGTGTCTCGTTTGGTCGTCCCTATTTAGACCCTGTCGTTTGTGTCCTCGGGCGCTCAGTCTTGAGTTTGTCTAACCTCATGACAACGCTCTTGTTCCAAGCTCCCGAGACTTCTTATTTGTTTTTGCCCAGTTTTTGTACTTGTTTTGAGTAAACCTCTATTTTTGCCACCTCACCTCTGCCTTGTTGTCTGCACCTGGGTTCACTCGGCATACCTCCTAACAGCCTGTGCCTGGTGGTGTGGTCAGGTACCCTTGCAGGTCATCTAGCACGCAGACCACGGTATTGTAAACTGTTTTGAATGGTCTGACGTGACACTTGGGTGCCTCTCACCTCCCTTACATGTGCCTGGAGTTGAGTGGCATTCATCATCCGGTTCCGCAGGGCACTGTTCACAATGAAGCGGTCATCAGTGTGGGATGTGGCCAAAGGACGTCCACTTCTATGCCTTTCTGTGACTCTTCCAATCTCTCTGTATCTCTGTTGCAACCTGCTGATGACACTCTAAGCTCAGTGGCCACTTCCCTTTGAGAACATTGAAGCCTCGCAATGGCGAGGTACTGTTGATCGATTGTTAGGTGTCGTCTTGGTCTCATGATCTCAAAATGTGAACAGCATGATGAAGAAGACTGTTTAAATACCAATTCTAATCATCAGGTCTCTTGCTCGGCGACTGGGGCGACGCCAAGCGTAGAGCCAATCAGTTTCACCAATCTTCTCCATTTGGGTCGGTCCAGTGCTAGGGACTCGGCTTCAGCAAGCGACAGGTCCATTTGGTGTAGGTCCCTGGTGACGGCATCAATCCATCGGTTGCAGGGGGCACCGCGGGGGGTTTTCCAGCCAGCAGCTTTTGGTGGGAAGTGGAGGATAGCGTGAGTAGGGTGTTCCGAGGGGAGCCTTTTGACATGGCCATACCAGTGCATCCAACGCTGTGCTGCCAGGTGAGACACAGGGGGCTGTTGGGTACGTTCCCGCATCATGATGTTGGAAACCCTATCTTGCCATTTTATCCCCTCTATTGAGCGCAGTGCTCTGGTGTCAAAGCCATCGATTCTGGCAGCCAGGGTCTTGTTGAGAGGCCAGGTTTCTGCTCCGTAGAGGAGGATGGAGAGGACTGAGGTGTTATAAATCCTTAGTTTGGTTGCTCTTGATATGGAGTGGTGTCTCCACAGCGGCTTCTGGCACTGGCTGCCAGGGCACGTCTCCGGTTTATTTCAGGTGAAATGTTGCCATCGTTGGTGATGATGGACCCGAGGTAGGTGAAGGAGGTCACAAACTCAACCTCCTCTCCACTGATATGCAGTGGAGGGGGGGCGGCACCTCCAATGTGCATTAAGTTTGTTTTGGGCCAGCTGACCTTCAGACCCAGTTTGTTGGCTTCCTCTTGGTAGGTTTCCAAGGCTTCTTTTAACTGGTCAAGAGTGGAGCAGAATAGTGTGGTGTCGTCCGCGTATTTCAGATCTGTGAGGGTGTAACTGCCTAGTTTAACCCCAGGAATACGTGCACATATCCGTTCCATCAGGTGGTCGATGATGCAGTTAAAAAGGTCTGGTGCAGCTACGCATCCCTGCCTCACTCTGCTGTTGATTGGGAACCAGGTAGAGTTTGTGCCATTGACACGCACACATCACTGTAGAGCTTTTGGAAGAGAGAGGTAATCTTTCTTGGAGCTCCAAGGATGGTGAGGATCTTCCAGAGGGAGGAGTGGTCCATGGTGTCAAATGCTGCCTTAAGATCAAGAAAGGCAATGTAGAGGTGTCTGTTTTGGCGGACCTCGTGTACCTTCTCAATGATGAGGCGGAGGGCAGAGATCTGGTCCGCTGTGGAGCGGTTTGGCATGAAGCCCGCCTGTTGGGGACGTCTTTCGCTTCTAATGGCCGGAAGGGCCCGGGTGAGAAGTATGCGGGTGAAGATCTTGCCTGGGATAGACAGGAGTGTGATGCCTCTGTGGTTGTTGCAGACCATTTGATCACCCTTGTGTTTCCAGAAGGGGAGGATGATACCCCTGGTCCAGTCTTCTGGGGGGTGATCAGTTATCCAGACATGATCGATGATTTCGGTGAGCCAGTCAATGGTGTTGTCACTGCCCAATTTCATCATTTCAGCTGTGATGTTGCAGATACCAGGGGCTCTGTCATTTCTCAGTTTGGTCAGAGCTTGGATGACCTCTACTTTGGTGACGGGGTCTATGCTGCAGTTGTCATTTGCGCTGGCATTTTCAGATGAAATGTTGAGAGTGGGGTCAGTTGGGGTGCGGGGTGATGCAGAAGGTCACTGAAGTGCTCCTTCCAGTGGCTGATGCATTCATCCTCGGAGTTCAGTATACCCTGTGCGTCCTTTACCTGGACTGCCTTCTGTGGGGGGCCTGATTTCACTTGCCTCAGGGTTCGATACACTTGGGTGAAGTTGTTATTTTCGGCGGCAGACTCCAGGCATTCTGCTTCTCCTTGCCAGAATATCTCCCTGTCTACTTGTATCGCGGTGTTGTGTATGTGATTTAGGCGACAGTATTCAGTCATGTCGCCCCAAAGACGTGCTGCTCTACGGAGCTCTCTGATTTCTAGCGTTGTTGGTGGTATCCAGGGGCGCCTAGATGTATGGTGAGGGCGTCGGATGGAGTCAGCAGCTGCCTGGTTAATTGTGGACACGAAAAGGTTCCAGTTGGTGAGTTCTTCTTTGGCCAGGGCATTATACCGGTTGGAGATGGAGCGGGTAAACACTGAGGTGATGGTTGCATCCTGGAGATGAGAGGATCTCAGTCGGGGTGGTGCCCGTGATGATGGAACATCTTTTAACTTCAGTCTCAACTGGGCAACCAATAATCGGTGGTCCGTGTTGCCGAGCTGGGCTCCAAGATACACACGGCAGTTGGTAACACTGGATTTCCAGCGACTGGAGATGATGATGTGATCTAAGGCCTTGCGGTTTTGCCATCATTGCTATACCATGTCCATTTGTGTATGTTCTTCCTGGGGAACCATGTGTTTACAATATATAGGGCCCCAGCACTGCATAGATGCTGGAGGCGGTCACCGTTGTTGTTGGTGATGGGATCTGGAGATTCTGGGCCAATGATGTTTTTGGTCTGCGAGTCCCGTGAAGCAGAGGAGACGGTGGCGGTGAAGTCTGCTAGCACAATAGTGATGTTATGAGGGGGTATCTGCTGGATGACCAGATGCAGTTGATCAAAGAAAGCGTTCTTTGCCTGGTCGTCTGCGACCTCTGTTGGTGCATAGGCAACAATGACTGTTAACTTGCGGTGTTGGCAGTGGAAACGGGCGGTTAGCAGCCGTTCGCTATATATATATCGCAATAAGGGATTTCCTAACATGGCATGGCATTAGTAGGGTGACACCATATAGCCCTCCGTTGTCATTTGAGCCGCTCCAGATGTAGCTGTGGTCTCCCTCTTTCTTCTCACCGCTATCGCCCAGCGTGATTCGCAGATTCCCGCGATTGAGATGTTGTAACGAGACAGTTCACGAGACAGAAGAGTAGCGTGTCCTGTGCATCGAAGTGTTTGCACATTCCATGTAGAAACACAGAAGGGATGTCAGAGATTAATTGTTCGTGAGTCAGGGGCATGCAAGGGTCGATACCAAGGGGCAGTCCAGCTATTTCTGATTGGTTTCGTAACAAGGAGAGGTTCTCTGGAGTAGGTTGTTAGCCCACTGCCAGATAGCCAGCTGGGGGGGGCTGCCCCCTTAGGGCCTGCTGGCCTGCCCCATTTCTAATTGAACCAGGAAATTAATTTGTCGATTCATGGATTAAACACCTGAAATTTGCTGTTCAGCTCCTTGTTAGAGAACAGCAAGTTTTGCAAAACGTACTGAAACACTGAACAGTTGGACATGTTCATTCAAAAGTTTAGAGAAGGTCAAATTAAGTTCACCTGTAATTGCATTTTAGGTTCATCCTGAAATTTCACCCGAAAGCCGAATATCCCTAACTTTTTGTGAGTAGTGTATGTATCTATGTATGTATATATGTATGTGTGTATGTATGTCTATATATTTTATATATATATATATATATAGGAGTGGGGATTTATCATCTGGGACCTCACCATATGACGCAACGTGTTTTCGCACATGGGGGGTCTCACCGAGGGGCACCAGGACCTGGGGGAGCTCCCCGAGAACCTGGCACTGTTGACGCGAATGAGACATCATCCAGCGGGGTTTCAGCACGAATCCGTGTTGTGTTTGCTCCGTGACGTTCACCTATTTCACCTTATCAATCAACTGAAATGCGTTTCCGAACAAATTTGAGGCGAGAAATAATCAACCCAGTTGCTGAATCTTCACTCATATTAGATTTACAAGATATCATTTAAAACTTTGTTCCCACTTTCGTAAAGCATGGGCTCACTCACTCTGCGATTTTCTGTCTCATTCAATACACTTCGTAAAATTAAATAAATATATAGACAATAAAAATACTATTTTTATTTTATTATTTCTCCCATCACCGGCACATCCATCATTGAAGGTTCAGTCCCTGTCCTGGAGCAGGAGCTGAATGAGTTTCTCAAAACGGAGTTCTAAGAACTACGATTGTCCCGACAGTAGTGCCTGCAGCACGGACACAATAAAAGGGACTGTTCTTCCAACAAGTCCATAGAACGATGAAAAAGTTCCTGGGGCGCGAAAACGCATGATATGGCGAGTTTTGTGATACATTAAGTATTGCGATTAAATTTGTTGCAATATTTCACTTTTTTTTTTTGGTAAATTATAACACCTGTTCCACACAGTTACACACAGTGCTTTCATTAGTTTCATTCAATTAAATACATCTACAAATATAAAAAATATTCATTCGCTCAAACCATTCGTTCTTTAAAATCAGAAATTAGTTTATTGATTGTATTAGATGTACAGAACATACATTCTGTTCCAAAACATGTATATTTTTCATTAAATAAACAGGAATATTCCGTATCTGCGAGTTGCTTTTCGTTTTGAATCATTGCTCCCCCCCGGTGGACAGATAAAGCATTGCAGCTGCTTTTCCACAAATGCAGCCCAGGCGGGTTCCCAGGCGCGGGCGCGAAATTACGTCATGGAGGGGGATATAATTACAGCCAAGGTCCAAGCACAGACCTGTCACGGTTGTTGTATGGATCAGCCACGCCCCAATCACTGGTCTGCCTAGGCTCTGTCATGCTCCAGCTTCCCTCTCCAAGTGGCTCTAATGTACAACCCACCCCCACACGCAGGCACAAGTAGCAGCCACAGGAGTGGAACCTGGGCTGGGGATGCCATGCACAGACCGCAGGCCCGGAGCCTGCCCCGCAGACGAGCCCGCAGTGCCCCCATGCCCGAACGTGCTCCGAGCAGGGCACCTTGATGTGAGCTCTTGCAACTTGCCAGCAACCGCAGGCCGCCAGTTATGTGGGCCCTCCACCACCCGGGGCACCCGCCCGCAAAGAACTCGCGCAGCGGGAGCAAAGGTCAACAGCCGCCCCCCGGTATTTCAATACTTTTAGACACAATTTGTTAGATATATATATATATATATATATATTTTTTTTTTGCTAATTTAACTCAACAGCTGCTATAAAAGTAACAAGTACTCCTAGATAGGAAACAGAAAAGTGCTCATAGTACTGTCGGCAGAACAAAACAACATAATTTAAAAAAGTACATAAAAAATGGGAAATTCAAAAATTCAGAAATTTCATATTTTTAAAGTCATAGTTAGAACAACTTGGAATTCCAAGTTTAATGTCGGAATAATGTCGAGAACAAAGTCAGCGCACCACTTAGTCTCCCTGCCCCTCCTGGACGGACTCGGTTCCCTTCCCCCACTGAAGGAGCCGGGACAGAGCCCTCGTTCCCGGATGCGCCCGGAGCGCCGGGCTCTGAGCCACACCATCAGTTTCTCCGGACACACCCAGAGAGGGGACAGAGCCCCCGTCTGGGACAGAGCCCCCGTCTGGGACGGTGCGTGCTCCCGGGGAATTAGGCAGCCGCACTTCATATGCCCTACGTCCCCAGTCCCCACACCCAAAACATTTCCGTGTACTGCTCCGGGGAGCTGCGCAGCATGAGCACCTGTCCGCAACGACTGCACGTCTCAGCTCCTTGCTTTTGCACCCGAGCAGGATGCAACTGGGGAACCCTTGATATCACCACCCTGATGGAGGGCAGCACCAGGGGCGACACATGCACAAACAGGGCGTCCACCGAGAGGGCACTCTCCACCAGTCGTACCACGTGGTGCTCCTCATTGAGGAACATCACCACTGCCCCACTCATGCGGGAGGCGAAGGACTGGTTCTGGGGGCTGACCTCATGGACCACGGCCTCCAGAACCCACGCCACGCCGTGAGCGAGAGACCTGAACGCCATGACAGCAAAGCCCGTAATGGCTGTATTCTCACAATGTATTGTGACTTTAATCTCAGAATTGTGACTTAATTCTCAAAAATTGATTTTCGAGAGTTTATTCTCAAAAGGTTAATTCGACTTAAAGTCGGAATTCCTAGTTCATTCTCGAAAGGTTATTTCGACTTTAAAGTCGGAATTCTGGATTTATTCTTGAAACACAGGGGTATTTTTTTGGAGTGGGTCTTATTCTCTTCTGCACAGAGCAGTCAAACATTTTGAATGTGATTCAGATAAAATCTGCCAAAAAGACAGTGCGTCTGTAAGAACAGAAATTTCACCTTGTGGAGTACTTTGCTTAACGCTGCAAGCCTTTACGACATTGATTTTTTTTGTGTGTGTAAGTGAGAGTGTGTGTGTGTGTTGACTTTGCCTGCAAGACTATTATGAAGGCAATGCGTTATAAGTGGGAGAAAGTGTTGCACCCTGGGAATCCTACGGGAGCCATTATTGGCATCGCTGATGCAGGAAATGGATTCAATGTAGAAAATAATACCCTTGAATAATTAATTAGGTTGGTTTTAAATGAACAACTTACACACCGACTGCGCTCCGAGGGGGGGTTTGTTTGGAGTTGCAAGTTCAACTTAAAAATCTATTGTTTTCTTTCTTCTCCAGACTGAGGGTTCACACTCATGGGGTGTTTCTGTCTAATTCAAATTCTAATTCTCTCAGCTAAGTATGTGCATGTGAAGCCCTTCAATTCTCTCACTGTGATTGAGGACAATATACTTTAAATACATCTTGTCTTTAATCCTATGAGGTCAGCTTTAGGGAACATGCAACGGTGATCCTGGTACAATGAAAACATTTCAATTTAGTAGGGGAAACGAATTTTACTCTTAATTTCACGCTTGGTACCAGGTAGAAAGGATTAGAGTTTGGACAAAAGATGTTTCCCTGGTGGGTTAGGAGAAGTGGATTTGGACTCGCGCAGTATGGGCAGTATAGACGTAGACGTAGACGTAGTCTCAAATTACAGATGTGTTTTCCAAAAATCTATTTTGTCCAAAATGTCTTAATAATAGCCTGTAGGTTCATCCAGACAAAGTCGTTTGCCTGTCACTTTAATCAACAAGGAGATTCCAGCAATAGCTCGACAATTGATAGTGACTTGAATTGCCACATTTTATTTCCCATTTTGCCCGCTTGACAGAACATTCATTTTTTGATCCAGAGGTAAGGGTTAGCTTTTTATGCAATATCATTTTACAGTAGGAGCCACTTCGAGAGGGTAGCTGGAACATAACAGAGCCCAGGCAGATCCGTGGTTGACCCATGCAGGGTCACTCCTTGGTCCCTGCTCGGATCTTGCCTGTAGAAGTACTCCTCACTTAACGACCTACCTGGTTAACGACCGTCCGGACTTACGATCAGCTCTCCGACCAGTCTGTATTGTACGCTGCATACAATACCGTGGCGTCTCAGCGTCAAGCATCTCATCTCATCACTGCTCTCAGTCTCAGTCTGTCAGTATTCACTACGCTAGCGTTGGCAATGGCCACGCCCCCTTACCGTGAAATAACACGGGTCCTCACTTATCGATCAATTCGCTTTACGACCTGGTTGTAGGACCAGAACTCGGTCTTTAAGTGAGGAGTACCTGTAATGATATCCCCCTCGATGACATAATCGACACATGGGGCCCTGGAAGGCCCCCAAGCTGCATTTGTGGAAAAGCAGTTGCACGCTTTATCTGTCCACCGGGAGGAGCAGTGGTTCAAAATGTAAAGCAACTTGCAAATGTGGATAATCTTGCGTTTCTTTATGTTGAGAAACAGAATGTATTTTTTGTACATCTAATAGAATCAACATAAACATCTCTGATTTTGAAGAATGAATGATTTTAAAGAATGAATGAATCAATATATTTTTTAAATGGTAGATCTATTTAATTGAATGAAACTATTTAAAACACCATGCATGACCATGTGTAACAGCGACACCTTGTCAGTTACTCCCCCTTATTTTCAAATCCCAATTTTGACAGGTGTGGGCTTTGCGCACCTCCCTGCCCGAACCCTGCTCCTTCACCTGGGCGAAGAGCACTTTGCTGCGGAACTATTCATCCATCAATCCCATCCTATCTGATCCCGAACCTGCGGCACTGTGTGGCTCAGACAATTAAAGTTTATTTCTAAAAGCCGTTCAGGCGGATCGGGGAACCGCACCTCACTTTAAATTAGATATTTTCTATGTAATTTTATTGTTTTACTGATATTATTGTGAAATATCGGAGGAACCGTCCCTTTAATTGTGTCCGCACTGCAGGAAGTACTGTAGGAACGATCATAGTTCTTACAACTTCATTTTGAGCAACGTATTTCGCTCCTACTCCAGGACAGGGACTAACCGGCACAAAGGAACTTTCAGTGATGTAAGTGCCGGTGATTGGTCCAGACCTCAGACCACGGTCCCTCGGACTAATCCACCCGGTCAAGTCGCATCGCTCTGGGTGGGAACCAGCCCACGTATACTCAGCGGTAATAAAAAATAAATAAAATAAAAATTTGTATTTTTATTGTAGGTGTTTTTATTTCATTTTACAACTTTTATTGAATGAAACAAAACATCCCCATGCGGTGTTCCGATGTGACCCCATGGCTTACCAAAGTCGTAACAAACCTTTCAATGATATCTTGTAGATCTAATATGACTGAAGATTCAGCAACTGGATTGATTATTTCTCTGGACTGGTAAGGTGAAATCAGTGAAAGTTAAGGAGTAAATACAACACGGAACTTGTGCTGAAACCCCTTTGGATGAAGTCACATCAGCGTCACTTTAGCGCTCCAGTGCGAATACAATCAGAAGAAAACCAGACACCTTCAAGGTGTCTGGCTCTCGGGGACCTCCCCTGCTACTAGTTCCCCTCGGGGAGTCCCCACAACTGTTCGGTGCGAAAACGCCACGTCATATTGTGAAGTCCCAGGTGATTCCCACCCCTATTTGAGACAAATACGAGTGGGAATATATATATAATATATACTGCATAATTAGAAATCAAGATCAAGATCAAGAGATTATTTGTATATTATTAAAGACCCTCGTTTTGAAATCAAAAGGCCAAAAACTAGAACCTATTAATCCACACACTTGGCCAGTTTAAAATTAAGGAAAAACTGCTGTTTACATCATCTACCATTAGTCAATTTAATGTATCAAGTATTGCATTGCATACCAGTTTTGTCTTAACTCTTGGTAATACATTGCAGTGTTTATCTTACAACACAGTCTATCTTGCTATTCAGTATGACACTGAATTGTTGTGGCCCACAACTATTTAAGATGTCCACTATCATGTTGACTCACTGTCATTATTCTCTGTATTTTATTTTGTCTTTTAGGCAAATACTTTGCATTATTTATACTACACCACCTCTTTTGCATTTTAGATTTTTTAAATATTGTTTTGAAATAGTATTTAAATATTCTTTAAATTCTGTTTTTAAATACTGTTTTATTTTACGCACTATTATGCCCTTATTTTACTTATTATGGAAAGTTGAGTGGCCTCTGAGACTAAGAATGTCATTACTGGTAATGATGCTTGCATTGTTATCAAGTGTGGAGGTGTGTTCTGACGCAGGGCCAGGGAATGAGGAAGAGGAGGCAGGAGGAGGCGATTGGCGTGTATTTATTCTCAGTCTTTTTAAACAAAAAGGTGCCTCGTGGGACAAATTGTTAACTCAAGGGCGCGCAAGCCAAATAATGAAAAAAGTCTGCGCTCTCAGCGCTTTAGTGGGGTCCTGCCGTGTCGTGTCCGGAAGCTCACGTATCGGGATCCCTCGCCCGGTCAAACATGTTCTGCAAGCATGCCGATCCTCACTACGGGGACAACAAAACATATATAAACTGGTTTTGGGATTGGACGAATCAGCAGCAGTCGCTGACCGGCCCCCGGGACTGCCTGTCTGCAGCAGCGGCTTAACCACGCCCCCTTGGTCCGCCACATCAAGTATTTGACAATAAACTTGAAACTATAATTATATAGACCTTGTTTGAGTGCTCTCATGACAAAGCTATTGAACTATGTAATTTAAAAAATGTAAATACAAAAACAGTTTCTATTTTTTTTATTAAAAAGCTGTGCAACATGTAGTTTAGAATAAAGCATAAAGACCTGTTGTCATTGATATGACAAAAACAATTTAACTTTGAAAGATGACCTCTGGTCAGGCTTAAAGGACAATATCTCAGGTCCACTGAAATCTCTCCCTGAAATGTGATTGTGTTTTTGTGAAGTTAGCACCATCTCATGGTGACACACTGCAATTGAATGAATGAGCGTGTTTACAGTTGAAATTAACCAAGCCCTGTCAGGACACATGTGAGAGAGGGGAAATCCCGGTTGGTTAGGAGTAATTGACTGGGAATTGGCTGGAAACTGACTGGAAGCTGCTTGCCATTTGGCTGTCAGCCGAAAGACCTTCTTTAAGTGGCTCCTACTGTACTTTCATTGTGGCATTGTTGTCCAGTCTATCAACAACTACTCTCGTCAAGTGATCTGTGTCATTTGCAACTATCGAAACACAGCTTGAGCAGTAAATAATCTTTTCTGTATGGATATCTTTAATGCGCTGTATATGAGATGCGAGGATGCGCATTAGGTAAGCAGCAGCAGGATTGTACAGGAGACAATTCATGGATAAGAAGGTATGCCTGTGTCTTCCATCTGCTCATTCCAAAAACAAACAACTTTGGACCTTTAGTGAGAGTTGACAATTGTCATTTATATCAGGCTGCCACATTAAAGAATGTTGGGGTTGTGCTCAGTCCACTTCTTTATCAAAAAAGTAACAAATGGTCATAATGAATTGCTTTATTTGTAGGCTGCTTTTTGAGCTTGACTTAAACAGGCCCGTGAGCAATTGCTTCACATTATGTCCAAGCCAATTTTATTTATCTCTGTATTTATTAAAAAAAACCCATTGTCATTGGTGTTGTTTTTTAACCCAGTAAAACACCTCGCTTAAGGGCACATAGTTTCACTGATTGCTTTCATAAATGATTTATAACGTATCTTTGTTCATTGGGTGGCTCTATGCTTTTATCTGGGCTTAAATGTAACTGAAGGGAAAGAAAGCACACACGCACGTACGTCTTTTGTTAGTTTTTCCGAGTGCAAGTGTCCCCCCCAGACTGTGAAATGACTTTCAAGGTTGAGCAGCACTCATCAGTCCCTTTAAGGGATGCTGGAATTTTATTTATTACATCTTTTCATCTGTTCGTCTGAGATCCCCTCCCCTCCCTCGTGGGGTTTAACCATCATTTTGCCCCGGCATGAAAAGAAGACGCAATTAGTGGGAGAACAGGACCCGCATGGATTGCGATTGAAAACGACAGAGGAGAGGAAGGGACCGCTGGGATGCGGGGCAAATTTAGAAAGCTGCTGAGTGGCTGGGCCCCGATGGCTGACTCTGCTTTCAGCACCGACGCAACTTTCTAATCTTTCTTTGTCAGATGTCTTTGTTCAGTGTTGAATAAAGACTAAGTGGTGCGGTGTATATTAATGACGTGTGAGAATAAGTCCACCAGCTTGATATTATCCTGAGGGGCGGGGTGGTCTCATATTTGTTTATTGAACACGTTGGTACCTTGATTTGTGTCTTGTTAACAAGATGCAATTGATGCAATTGAATGAAAAAATCTAAAGAAAAGGGATTGGTTAAAAAGGGAAGGCACACGCTTATAAAATCATTCTGTCCTATGAGCCTGGTTCACCCCCTGTACAGGAGTGTGTTTCGCACAGTCACTTTGTTCCCTGGTTGACTGTGTACATTTTTTGACACCGGTGTCGCTTGAGGCCACTGCAGAGACAGCACGGCAACAGTTACACTACTCACAAAAAGTTAGGGATATTTGGCTTTCGGGTGACATTTATGGAAAATATAAAAAGTTCACGCTACAGTGATATTATATCAGGAAAGTAGGGCATTTAAGTAGAAGCATGCAATGGTGATTTCCTCATCTCAAACTATTTATTGGAACAAAAGCCAACAACAGTGGTGGGTTTACCACAACAAAAAATGTCAATGTCTCAATAACTTGTCATGTGCCCTTGAGCATCAATTACAGCTTGACAGCGACGTCTCACGCTGTTCACAAGTCGACTTATTGTCTGCTGAGGCATGGCACCCCACTCTTCTTGAAGGGCGGCCCTCAGGTCATTTGAGGTTCTGGGGTACAGAGTTATGAGCCTCTACACGGCGACTCAGCTGATCCCATAGGTTTTCTGTGGGATTCAGGTCTGGAGAAAGTGCAGGCCACTCAATTTGAGGTACCCCAGTCTCCAGCAGCCGTTCCCTGATGATGCGACCTCGATGAGCTGGAGCATTGTCGTCCATGAAGATGAAATTGTTCATGCAGGGGCACAATGACTGGATTAATGATGTTATTCAGGTAGTATGGGCTTGTCACTGTACCATTCACAAAGTGTAGGGCAGTTCTGTATTGACTAGACACATCTGCCCACACTGTAACACCACCACCACCAAAGGCTTGTCTGGTGAAACAGTGGCTGATGCATAGCCCTCTCCTTGACATCTCCAACATTGTTGGCGGCCATCATTTCTACTGACGTGAATCGACTTTCATCAGAGAACAGCACTGAGGCCCACTGGTCCCCCGTCCAGCGTAAATGCTCCCTGGCCCATGCAAGACGATGATGCCTGTGCCTGGTGGTGTGGTCAGGTATCCTTGCAGGTCGTCTAGCACGCAGACCACGCTGATGTAAACGGTTTCGAATGATCTGACGTGACACTTTGGTGCCTCTCACCTCCCTTAAATGTGCCTGGAGTTGAGTGGCATTCATCATCTGGTTCCGCAGGGCACTGTTCACAATGAAGCGCTCATCAGTGTGGGATGTGGCCAAAGGACGTCCACTTCTATACCTTTCTGTGACTCTTCCAGTCTCTCTGTGTCTCTGTTGCAACCTGCTGATGACACTCTGTGACACTCTAAGCTCAGTGGCCACTCCCCTCTGAGAACATCCTGTTTGAAGCCTCACAATGGCGAGGTACTGTTGATCAATTGTTAGGTGTCGTCTTGGTCTCATGATGTCAAAATGTGAACAGCATGATGAAGAGGACTGTTTAAATACCAATTCTAATTGAACCAGGAAATGTATTGGTCGATTCATGGATCAAAAACCTGTTGTGAATTTTGCCGTTCAGCGCCTTGTTAGAGAACAGCAAGTTGTGCAAAATGTACTGAAACACTGAACAGTTGGACATGTGCATTCAAAAGTTAAGAGAAGGTCAAATTAAGTTCACCTGTAAAGGTTATAGTGCATTTTAGGTTCATCCTGAAATTTCACCCGAAAGCCGAATATCCCTAACTTTTTGTGAGTAGTGTATGTCAATGAAATCCTTTTTGAAGTCGGGTAATTTTCCAAATACAATAAACTCCCAAGACGGCGTGCCTCCTTCTTGTTGGAGCACTCGAGCCCACATGCGGTTGGCCGCGTGACTTACGATACTGCCAGTGCATGGAGTAGGAGATCCCCCTCCGAGCCCATATAATTCCGGAAGTGCGGTGCGTTTCCAGTAGTCTGAAAGGCCTTTTTCCTTGCCATTGATGGTATTAAAGTCCTTGTGAAGTGAATTCAGTTATTTATTCCGAAACACATTATACATGTTAGAAAGTAATTGACTGAAAACAACACAGAAAAGACTGTGAACGATAGTACTGCTCGCGTGTAAAGCGGTCATACACGGCATGGCCCCTCCCCCTAACACTATATAAACACCAGGTTGGAGTTGGAGCATCAGTGGTGAAATAAGCTAAGCTAACAGCCCGGAGGTTGGGATAAAGCACTGTTTTGGGACTAAATACCTGGAGTAAAAGGCGTCTTCAGGGAGACCATGAACTCATGCCAAGTCTTGGCGCTGATCCCGTTGGTGCTTCCGGGTGCTTCCCAGCGCGATGGACATCAGAGCTTCTCTGCTCCCTCGTAAGGCTTGACTGGGACAAAAAATTGGCGCTGGCATTTTTTGCCCAGATGGCCTGGGTGTGTGTATGTGTGTGTGTGTGTGTGTGTGTGTGTGTGTGTGTGTGTGTGTGTGTGTGTGTGTGTGTGTGTGTGTGTGTGTGTGTGTGTGTGTGTGTGTGTGCGGGCGTGTGTGTGTATGCGTGGGGGGGGGCACGGGAGTGCGTTCTATCGATTTTCACATTATTTTTTATGTGAAATATTTTTTATTTACTTTTCTTTCTGCATGGGTAAAAATGTGCATACCTGCTAACATACACTCATCAGCCACAACATTAAAACCACCACTAATAACCACTAATAATATTGTGTAGGTTCCCCTCGTGCCACCAAAACAGCTCTGACCCATCAAGCCATGGACTCAACAAGACCTGAAGACCCTTCAAGACCCTACCTGTCCTGTGGTATCTGGCACTAAGACGTTAGCAGCAGATCCTTTAAGTCCTGTTAGTCCCATGTTCAAGCACATCCTAAAGATGCTCGGATCCCAAAGAACTCCGGCCATCCACATGATGTAAAAGCAAATGTGATTCATCAGACCAGGCCACCTTCTTCCATTGGTCTATGGTCCATTTTTGATGCTCACGTGTCATGTAGGTGCTTTTGGTGGTGGACAGGGGTCAGCAGTGGCACTCTGACACTCTGTGGCTACGCAGCCCTATACACAGCAAGCTGTGATGCACTGTGTGTTCTGACACCTTTCTATCATAGCAGCATTAACCTTTTCAGCAATTTGTGCTACAGTAGCTCTTCTGTGGAATCGGACCAGACGGGCTAGACATCTCTCCCCATGCGCATCATTGAGCCTTGGGTGGCCATGACTCTGTCGCCAGTAGTAGGCACTAACCACTGCATACTGGGAACACCCCACAAGATCTGCTGGTTGGATGCTCTGACCCAATCATCTAGCCATCACAATTTGGTCCTTGTCAAAGTCGCTCAGATCCTATTGCTTGTCCATTTTTCCTGCTTCCAACACATTAACTTCAAGAACTGACTGTTCACTTTCTGCCTAATATATCCCATCCCTTGACAGGTGCCATTTGAACAAGATGGGCAATGTTATTCACTTCACTTGTCAGTGGTTTTAATGTTGTGTATGGTTTCATTCTGTGAACGTCATATTTTTATGATTTGTACACTCCTTTATAAAGACAAAAAAAAACCCACTCTGATCATGCTGTGGAGCTACAAAGCTCTGAGCCACGGCATCTGACACCAGAAACAGAGAACAGAGGGGCGGGGGCTAGTAAGAGATGTGATCGGGCCAGCCCAGTGTCAGTATAGAAAATGAAGCAATGGGCCGCTGTCCCTGCTTTAATTTTTTTATTTTTATTTTTTTATAAAAAAATATATCATTCCCAAGGTGCGCCGGCCCCCCGGGAAAATGCCCGGTATGCGAGATCACCAGTTCAACTCTGAAGAATGGCATTTTGTGATTGTAGTTCATTAGTTGTACAGTTTCCATGATTGTTCATTTTTTTTATTTTTTATTTTTTACATTGAGGAAGTTTGTTAGTTGAATGAGTTCCTTCCCCGGGTTGACTATATGGAAAATGTATCATTAAATTAAATTTATAGAGGATTTATTTCCCCTCACCCGTCAACAAAATCTGAATGTGCTTCTGTTTACACAGATCTACAATCTATTGACTGCAGGAGTCTTGTTATAGGAAGAAATGGTAATGTCATTTGTCGAATCCATTATTTCGCTACCTCCAGAAACGACATGGCAATATTAATTAGCTGGGCGTTATAATTCAGTGAAGCTAATTATATACAAATCACACAATTTCCCTACCTATCCGGACCGATAAGAAGTAGAAACCCAGCAGCCTCAGCTCAGTTAGTTGAGGGCTGATTTTTGGCATTATGGAAAATCTCAAATTGACCGATTATAAAACCATTATCAGTTTAATGAACAGCCATTGTTGTCCGGCGATTTTAATATTTGCACAATGCAGCAATAATAAACAATCAGAATGAGAGGATTAGACATTGCTTCCTCTATTGTGTTGTCTACTCGGACAGACAATGGAATACTCATGGTGTATCGCCACTGATGATTTATGATTATCAGTGAATAACTTCTACAATGACCTGTTAAAAGTAGACTGCTACTGTATACACTTTTGGAAAATACTGTTGTGGGGGACTCTACCCACAGATACAGGTTCAGGGTGGGAGATGGAGACTTTCGGGCACTGAAGTACCGACACAGTGGGAGTTTTTTCAAACTTGATAGGAACAAAAAGGCTTGCTAGCCATAACTGGAACAGGAAGCAGTATAGCATTCATGGGCATCAGGGTCCGTGGGTTGCGATCTGGTCCGTAGGGTCTCGTCTTCTGCACCCCCTCACAGTGAGACAAGCAGCACGTATGAAAACTATCCCAGCGTGGTCGTGCCAATCAGCGCCAATGGGACTGATTAAGCTGACCCCTTACGTCCCCTCGTCTGCCACAACCGTAGTGTGTGTTTTTAATAGCCCAGATTAAAACATGTTGTTCAATGTTGATACAATAATGCTTGGTAAATATATATATATATATATATTTTTTTTAGGGGTGGGGGGCATGATTCTTCATGTGATGACATACTAGCCAATCAAAAGAGAACACTGCTTTAAAAATGAATGGAGGTTATTTGGATTATATTCAATAATTCAAATGTGGAAGGTTCCCCAGGGCCAATATGTAGAAACCTGTTGTAAAGACGCGTTTCTAATCATTAATGGCATAAAGTGTCTTATATTTAATGTACTTTAGGATCAAAAGTAAATAGCTGGTATTACATTTACTCAAGTGTCGAAAGTTAAAGTAGATGCTGTGGAAAAAAAGTCTGATTTATTTTTTGCATTGAGCTTAATTTCATTTTGCTCTGATTTTATTATGGTTGTTCAGAACATGACACAATCACAACTGAAGGAACTGTATAATACAGGTACGCCTCACTTAATGACTGGTTGGTTCCGGTCTTACGATCAGGTCGTTAATCGAATTGGTCAATAAGCGAGGACCCGCCCCCTTAACGTTATTTCAGTCTTTGAGATTGCAAACTGTAGTGTAATAATACTGACCGACTGTGGGAACAACACTGAGAAAGGGTGAGATGCGCGATGCTGAGATACCGCGCTGTGGACAATACACCGCAGTATTGTACACAGCGTACAATACCGACTGGTGGGAGAGCTGGTCGTAAGTCCGAACGGTCGTTACCTGAAAATCAGTATGTTTCAATTATATTTTGCTTTGTAACAAGGATCCATATTTATTTGTATAATTCATTATTGAGCTTTTCAAGAACACACTTTCACAATAAAAAAAAAATCAAAAATAGTGTTATGACCATGGGAAATGAACTGCACGACACAGAGACAGCAGACAGATGGAAGTTTAACAAAGGTCTGTTTATTTGAGGTCACTGGGTGGGGAGAGAGTTGGGGGAGACCTGGTCGGGCTGGATCGGGTGGATGGCAGGATGGCAGGTAACCAGACGGGGCGAGGCAGGACAGGAACGGTGTGGATGTGGAAGGAAGGATCCAGGTTCCGGACAGGAGGACAGGGAGCCAGGCGTGACGAGGCAGGGTGGGAACAGCGTGGATGGGTTGGACAAACTGATGATCTGGCAATGAGTGGATGGAAAGTCTGGGAATACGTACTGATGTGTTGATGGACCTCACCTGTGTGGGACTGAGCAGGTAGGAGGAGCAGCAGATGGGACCATGAAGGAGTTAGAGCCTGACGACCTGTCTATGACGAATAATATACAGACAGACCTAGACAGACATAGACATAAACATAGACATAGACCGACATAGACTGCTCCTAATGGATCTTTGAGCCTGTGCCCATGGTGAAAGTATGAACACCACCTTAAGAAACTTACATTCGAGACTCCATCACGCTGAACATAAACATGAACAAGTACATAAACAAGAACACAACTAAAGGAACTATATTAGAAACCAGTGTTTTAGCTTTGTAACAAGGACCCATGTTATTAATAATGACACTGTCATTAATTTAAGTTGAATAATTTGTGGTTCATCATTAGAAGGAGTTGACTTTCAAAGTTGCAAGAATCCAGCCTCGCTCTTCTTGGGCAGAAGACACTGCAATGCTGAATAGTTTTTCACAGGCCGCTGAGGCAGGTAGAGGTGTGTTCAGCTACACAGATAGCTTGCAGACAGCTGGGGAGGATTTCACCAAGTCCATGTGATCTGATGAACATGCCAAGTATCCATTCATTTGTTTGGAGCAATCTTGTGGAAGTCCTCTTCATCCAATGTGCTGGACCTGGTGGAACCACCTAGCTGTAAGGAGGGTTCTTACATGTGCACTTTGATGTATTCAATACTTGAAATACATGGAGGATGAAAATATAAATGATGGTATCAGTAGAACTCTCCCAACATACTGTATCATGACCCCAATTTAAGGTTTTAAAGGGATAATGGGAGTTACTGAAGCTGTATAAATACAGTTCTATGAAGGAGGCGTAGCCCCTTAGGGTTTTATAATCCACTGACCCCCATCAGTCTTGCTGAATTGGTTTCGAGCCCCCTTCGTCGTGGCACTACGAGGCACTACCTTAACAAGCCCCAAGTGCGTAATGGTCAAGGGTTCAGGTTGAAGCAGCCAAAATGGGCAGGGAACATGATCTACTCATACTGCGACCCTGGTGATCCATCATGGCCCACTAAAGGGGTGGACACTACACACACTGTATCCACAGAGAAAGTGGTAGCCACTAAACACAGGCAACACAGCAGAAATTTTAGTATTTAGTCTATGAAAGAAAATTTCAGAAATAAGTTCACTTGGCCACAACGGTGAGCACCGACTGAGAAACTGGGGGCTGAGAAAAAGGGGCATGGTCAGGCACCGGCTGCGGACACCAGCACAGTTCCCTTTCCCGTGGCTGCCAAGCTGCCTCGAATCGGCCCAATCAGTGCCTGCGCGACGCTGATTGGTCCGACTCAAGGCAGGGAGGTTTTTTTAATGTTTGTCTGTCCTGCAGAGGGGATCAGCGCACCGGCTCGTCAGCAGCCCAGCAGCGTAACGCCAATCCACCTGCCCCCGAAAGGATCATTAACCCTTACCTGTGGGCAGGAACGCTCACAAGTGGCACCTGAACAGGGACCCAGGAGGGGCAGGGCGCCGAGTGAAAGGCGCCCCGGAGCCGATCAGTGGGACTATCTCCGCTGCAAGTTGGGGCGCGTCCTCGCCATCACAAGCTCCCTGCAGCACACCGTGACCGGCTGCTGGCCTGCCACTGCCGGCCGGGAACCAGCCGGAGGACCAGACCTGCGGATATTCACACGTATCCGATGGTCTGGCTAGAAATTCGTTATAAGGGAAAAAAAGCATAGGGTACAGGCTGCGGTAAGTTCCTGCCTGTCGCACTGCCTGATTTTGGGCACGGATTGGCCAGGGTTTGACGCATTGATGAGAGGGGCAGGCTGGGGGAGTGCATTCATGGCTGGAAGGGAAATGTGAGTGTTGCGTGGCACACGGTGATGTGGAGCGGTCGTCGGCGGGCACGACGGGTGCAGGGGCAGCTGGAAGTAGGATCTCCCCAGGCCCCTTTCATATTGACCATTTTCCACTGGAGCAGTCGCGAGATGACACCCTATGCGGGGCCATTGACGGGGTAATTAAAATCGATGGCGTATTGACGCGTCCAGATGCCGTGCTCATTCACCCGTTTTTTTCGTTGATTAGGGACAGCTTATATCGAGTGAGCCATGACAGTCAGACAGGAGAGGAGATAACCCAGTTGTTGGTGCCAAAGAGCCGCTGGCAAATGCCCTTCCAGGCGGCTCACCATAACCCGATGGCCGGTCACCTCGGTTACAAGAAAACACGACAGTGGATAAATGCCCATTCCTATTGGCCGGGCATTTGGGCAGATGTACGTAAATGGTGCGCTGCATGTCCTGAGTGCCAGTTAGTCAACACTCTGGCTACGACAAGCATGCTGTTGAGACCCTTCCCCCTAATCGAGGTCCCGTTCGAAAGACTCGGTATGGACCTCATAGGGCCGTTAGACCACAGTGCCCGATTTGAGTTAGTCCTAGTGGATTATGCAACCCAGTACCCAGAAGCAGTGCCCCTGCCCAGTATTATGGCAAAAAGTGTGGTGCAGGTGCTGTTTCAGGTCATCTCCCGAGTCGGGATTCAGAAAGAAATCCTAACCGACCAGGGCACTACCTTTATGTCACGTACAGTCCTGGAACTTTATGTTACTGGGCGTCCACTCAATTCAGACCAGTGTTTACCATCCCCGGACCGACGGCCTGGTGGAGGGGTTTAATAAAACGCTGAAAAACATGATTTGAAAGTTTGTTCACGACGATAAACATAATTGGGAAAAGTGGTTGGACCACCTGTTGTTTGCGGTGCGGAGGTTCCCCAGGCCTCCACAGGATTTTCTCCCTTTGAACTCCTCTTTTGCAGGATACCTCAGGGGGGTGCTAGACCAGATGAAATAAAACTGAGAGGAAGGTTCTAGCACCAGTAAGAATTAAATACAGTATGTTATGGACCTGAGAGCAAAGTTACACGCACTGATCCAGTCTTTATCACAGGAGAACTTGCTCGGGGCTCAGCCATGTCAGCGCCTCTTATTCGACGGTGTTAGTGTTGCTCCCTACGTCCAGCTCTAAATTGCTTGTGAAGTGGCAAGGGCCTTTGGTGGTCACACGGTGGGTTAGCGAGGTCGATTATTATGTTGAACGGTCTGACAGGCAGGGGGCGACACAGATTTATCACCTAAACCTCTTTAAACAATGGAGGAAGGTCACGCCGTCATTGAGCAGGATGAGTTGGGGCTGGAGGTTCAAAAAGCGGCCGTCCCTCTCCCTTTCTGTCTGCAGACCGACGCGTCAAACAGAGGGCTGGGAGCAGTCTTATCCCAGGAGGTGGGAGGGAACCAACCGTCCGGTGCTATACCTCAGCCGCAAGCTCTCAGAGCAAGAGTCGAGTTAGTCGAGGAACAGCACGGTGGAGAAGGAGTGTTTAGCTATCAAGTGGGCAGTCGGTTCCCTTCGCTACTACCTCCTGGGACGAGCTTTCACCCTCCTGTTTGGACCACCCCCTGCATTAGTGGCTCCACTGCATGAAGGACACAAACGCCCAGATCCCTCGGTGTTACCTGGCTCTCCGAGTCCTTTCTGGGTGGTCCATAGGCCGGCGGTGCAGATGGAGGTGGCTGACTTTGTCTACCACTCCGGGGGTCAGGGGGGAGTTGGCTGTTGGCCGGACCGCGGGATCGGCACACGGGCTCGTCAGCAGCCCAGCAGGGGAACGCCATTCCTCCTGCGCCTGAGAGGATAATTTTCATCCGCATTATTATAATAATAATCATCAGTTGTTATATATAATTGTGGCCAGCGTACCTTATTGTGAAGGTGACAATAAAAACTCTTGCCACGTTGGCGCACTACGGCCAGAAAGACTCGGACTCCCTCTCTAAACCCTACCTGTGGGCAGAACTCCCACAGGGACCATGTAGAAATGTTGCTCAGGCAGAAAGGATGTCCCAATACCTGAGCTGATTATCAGCCATCATGGGCCCACCACCACTAATGGTTGGAGCTATGTGAACCAAGGTGCCCCGAGATGATCGGGGCCTACCAGTATCATCGACACATCGACACCGACAGCCCAGCACTTGGTCTATCAGTGCCCAACGATGGGAAAGCGTAAAGGAGACCCCTCGACCACGGGTCTTGTGCAAACACATCCAACCCCAGAGGGGGTCGTTTGCCCGTGGAGGGAGAACCACAGGGGACACTGAGCAGTCTCTCTTGACACAAAAAGGTCGGGTGGAGGACGCCACTCTGGCTCGGGGCCTCCTCGTGACATGAGGTCCACACTTACGCTCAGATGGCCGGGGATGTGGCTGCCCGACAGAGAGCGAAGTCATAGCAGCTGCTATCTCCACAGCCCCTCGGCTGTGTAATCAAGTGCTAGTGACCTCACACCCCCCTGAGAGTTGATGTGAGCCACCATAGCCCGGTTGTCTGACCTGATAAGAACATCCTGGCCCTGTATCAGGGTATCGAAGTGCTTCTTGACCAGTAACACAGTCTCTAGTTTTATGTGGTGTGTGGACGCACACCCTTTCTGAAGGTGTGGGGATCTATCCAGTAGGCTAGTAGCGTCCCTTGGTTTCGGCACTAACGGGACAGGGAAGTAGTCATTCTTCAGGTCAATGCTTGTACAGAAATCTCCCTCATGGACTCCCCACAGCAGCTCCTTCGTGGTAAGCATGTAAAACAGGCGAGTCGCTATGTGGCGATTCAGGGGGACTAGATCCAGGAATGGACGACACCTCCATATGCTTTGGAACCAGAAAGTCGTTTGAGTAAGGTCGGTGGGCACCGAAGTTCCGTGGGGGCACCACTGTCATGGCTCTCTTGCTGAGGAGAATCGCTATATCTGCATTCAGAGCTGCAGCCTTTTCCAGTGACATAACCACTGACCACACCACACCTTGGAAAGTGGTGGGGTTCGGCAGAATTGTAACAAGTAGCCTCCTTGCAGTGTCCTGCCCATCCAGGTAGTAGCGGTCAAAAGAGGACATGGCAGGAATCATAGACTCCTGCTCCTGACACGCATATGCCTCCCCCCACCATCAAATCCACCACTGTTGCCAATGGTGATGGAGGCATGGGAATACCCAGGAGCCCCGCAGCCGAGGTAAGGAGGCTGTTGAAGTCTACCCGGAGAGGTTGGACCGACCGCTCCCTGTAGGTGGAGCGGGTGGCCTCAACGGAGGGCCTCCATCGATCAGCTCATCGCCGGGAGAAAAGGTCAAATGCCTAGGTGGAGAGGGAGGCCAGGAGAAGGTGTCCCCTTTGTCCACTCTGAGGGTGTCTTCGTCGTCCATGTGGGTGGAAATGAGAGGAAACGGTCTACTCGTCTCCGCGACGGTCCAGTCCCAGCGGTGCGTGTTCTCCAAAGTATTCCATGCAGCGGGTCTGCACGATGGATGGTATGGCATGGCAGGCCTCGCACAGCGGCAGATCCATGAGCACAGCGAAAGCGTGCTCTGATCCCAGGCAGATAAAACACCTGCCTCGGAATTTGCATGACCCCTCCATCCCAATGCATAGGCAGGGGGCCCGTAATTATCTCCAAAAATTTCAGCTGAAATTGTGAATCTTCCAGATTTGTTCCAAAGTGCATTCCACTTGCGAAATGTTAAACGGGAAACTTTTTTGTAGGCCTCATTGGATGTTTCTGTTGTCGGCATTGCCGTAGATATTGGATTGCTCAGTGGCGATAGTGGTGCCGCCCCTAGCGGTCGCCTGTGCCAGCGCTCCGGTTACTCTTTCACTTTTTAGTATTTTTTTTCCTTTTTTTTATCATAATGTACGCCAAAAAAACATCGACAGTTACCTCATACGACCGCGATGCACTCATGGTTATAAAAATTTCCCTAAACGAACAACTTTGGGACTTTTTTCCGTGGGAGCAGAGTGGCTGGCGGAAATCCTATGCGGGAACACTCTCAACAACACAACAACAAAAATGGAGCCTCTGTTCCACGAGCGGGCCCACGGAGGAAGCACCGAGGTAAACGAGGCGGCATTCGGGTCAGAATGAGGATGCAACCTTACCGTCCACCTCTGCCAAGCATCCTTCTTGCTAACGTCCAGTCCCTGGAGAAATGGATGAACTTCGAGCGAGGATTACCATTCCAGCGAGACACGAGAACTGTTGCGTCCTCTGTCTGACCGGAAACATGGCTGAACCCCTCTGGTTGCCGGATGAAGCCATACGTCCAGCCGAGGCCTTCTCCGTGTTCCGCGGCGACAGAACGGGAGAGTCGGCGGCAATCCAAAGGTGGAGGCGTCTGCCTAATAGTAAACAACCACTGGTGTAACACAACAACACCAAATTCCTCTCCCACTCCTGCTCGCCGAACCTGGGACAGCTGACCATACTATGCCGTCCATTTTATCTCCCCCGGGAATTTAGCACGGTCATCATTACAGCCGTTTATATCCCACCTCAAGCAGACACCGACGCAGCTCTGTCGGTTCTGTACGATGTGTGTGCGGATTTCAGAACAGCGGCTGTGGTGGTGACTGGGGACTTTAACAGGGCCAACCTTAAAAAAGTTCTGCCTAATTGCCACCAGGGGAGACAAAACTTTGGACCATTGTTACACACCGTACAAGAACGGATACAAGACCGTCTCGCTCCCTGCTTTCGGGGGAAATCAGATCACGCCACGATCTCGCTGGTTCCTGTTTACAGGCCTCTGATTGTGCGGGATCTGGTGATAACGAGGGAAGTGAAGCGGTGGACGGACCAATCGGAGGCTACGCTTCAGGACGCTCTGACTGACGTAGACTGGGACATGTTCCAATCAAGTTCAAGTGACGTCAGGGAGTTTACGGAGGTTGTAGAAGGTTTTGTAACTACGCTAGCGGATAATATCGTTCCCACGGTGAAAGTTCGGATATTTCCAAACCAGAAACCATGGGTTGATAAATCCATCCGCTGCGCTCTGAATGCTCGCACAGCCGCTTACAACGACGGTCTTGTATCTGGTAATATGGACAATTACAAAGCGGCGTCGTACAATCTGCGGAGGGCGGTGAGAGACGCCAAACGGACATACAGAGAGACTGTGGAGCTACAGATGGAGCGGGGGGACACAAGACGCTTGTGGCAGGGGCTGCGGACTATTACGAATTACAAGAGCAGCTCCTCCCCAGCCACGAGTGTGGACGCCTCCCTAACCAACCAACTGAACTCCTTTTATGCGCGGTTTGAGTCTGGCAGCAACACCGCTAGCTCGCCGGCTAATTGGAGTTACACCGCTGGGGATGAGCGCGCACTCTCAGTGTCCGTGCAAGAGGTCCACCGTCGTTCCTGTCCCAAAGATCGCCTCTCCAACCTGCCTGAATGACTACCGTCCGGTGGCCCTCACCTCGGTGGTCCTGAAGTGTTTCGAGAGGCTGATTAAGGATTACATCTGCGCCTCCCTCCCCCGCACCTTGGACCCGTTGCAGTTCGCGTACCGGCAAAACAGATCCACGGATGAGGCGGTCTCCCAGGTACTGCACACCACGCTCACGCATCTGGATGGCCAGAAGGGGGCCTATGTGAGAATGCTGTTCATCGATTATAGTTCAGCTTTCAACACCATAGTCCCCACCAGACTGGCTGTCAAGCTGATGGAGCTCGGACTGAATGCTCCGCTTTGCGCCTGGATCCTGGACTTCCTCGCAGCCCGCCCCCAGGTGGTCAGGGTGGGGAAGTACATGTCAAGCTCCCTCACCCTGAATACAGGATCCCCCAAGGGCTGCGTCCTCATCCCCCTACTGTACTCCCTGTACACACATGACTGTGTGGCCAGGTCCAGCTCCAACACCATCATCAAGTTTGCTGATGACACCGTTGTCGTGGGCCTGATCACCGACTGCGATGAGAAGGCCTACCGCGAGGAGGTGGCTGACCTGTCACTCTGGTGCCAGGACAACAGCCTCCACCTGAACGTCAGCAAAACCAAGGAGCTGGTTGTGGACTTTAGGCGTGGATCACAATCGAGGACGCACGCGCCCTTGTGGATTAATGGGACTTCTGTCGACAGGGTGAGCAGCTTTAGATATCTGGGAGTCCACATCACAGAGGACTTAACATGGACTGTTCACACAGACACTCTGGTGAGAAAGGCGAGGCAGCGTCTTTACCACATCAGGCAGCTGAGGAAATTCCGGGTCTCGGTGAGGATCCTCAAGTCCTTCTACTCTGGAGCAGTGGAGAGCATCCTGACAGGCAACATCACTGCCTGGTTTGGGAGCTGTACTGCCCAGGACAGGCGGGCCCTGCAGAGGGTGGTGCGTTCAGCTGAACGTACCACTGGAACTACCCTCCCCCCCTTGCAGGAGTTATACACCAGGAGGTGTAGTAGCAGAGCTCGCAGGTTCATGAAGGATCCTCATCACCCCAACAACGGACTGTTCCAGCTGCTGCGGTCAGGCAAGCGCCTCCGCAGTCACACAGCGAGAACAGAGAGACAGACAGTTTTTTTCCGCAAGCCATTAGAACTGTCAATGCTGACCTCACCAGGGGTCCTAACTGAGCCATACACTAGGCTCCACTACCTACTGTACTGTATGTAGCATACTGTACCGCATACTGTGTCACTGTTCAGGGTTGTTCGTGATGCCGTATTGCTGCGCCGTACTGTTGAATACTGTGCTGTATTATCCCAAACACTACCTCATTCTATTCACATTCCACTTTAATTCACATGCCACTTTTATGCACATATCTGTATATACATAGGCATATTCCCTCCATCTATTCCATTTTATTTCATTTTTTATTTTTATTGTATTTTATTCTATATATTTTTATTTTATTCTACAAGTATTCAACTTATTGTATTACATTTTAGGAGTCAGTTAGTCGGTCTAATAGAAATAAATTTTTTATTTTATTTTTTCCTAGGACAGTGTGCTATCACCGGGTGCGTTGCATTACATTTCACTGCATATATGTATGAAAGTATGTATATGTATGTGACAAATAAAAATCTTGAATCTTGAATCTTGAATTGAGTAGATGGCAAGCACAGAGCTGGTGCTGGTTCAGTAGCTGGTACTATTAACCATCTTCATTCAGGAGCGCTTACACGTCAACAAACTTCAATTCTTCACTCCCCTCTTGATCCTCTTACGGTCTCTTCCTCTGCTGGCTGAGCTGCATCACCACCACCAACACCGACAGCATTGTAGTTTTCATCTTCACCAAAAACTTTAAAAGCTTTTAAGAAGCTTTTAAGTTGTTGTTCTCACAATCTTAACCCTTATTAGGGCTTCATGATATTGTTTCAGCATTGTCATCGCGATGTGCCCATGTGCAATAGTCACATTGCAAGATGTGCAATGTCAAGTAAGGCAAATTAACTAGGGTGGACACCTGTCCAGTTTCAGGTCAGGAAGTCGGGTTTTGAAATACCGCTACAAAATCACCCCAATCATTCTAGAATGATGAATTCTTTCCAAATAGAGTTAATCAAGTCATCTGGTGAAAATTCCTGTGTTTTTTCATATCGCAATGTACACATACACACTGTGGAAGTTTCACCATCACAAGCCAACCAAGTGGTGCTTTCAGGGCCCTCCAGCACAGAGACACAGACGACAGTGGTTGTTAGCACCAGTTTATTGTAGACACAATCCTGAGTGTGTGTTGATGGGGTTTTCAACCTACTGCTCGTTACCCCAACCAATGAGTATCAGGTGTGGCCTCCCCCCCCACACCACCACCACCACCACCAAGCAGAAAACAAAAAAAACAAAAACTTTGAAGCAGACTCTGACACAGGGTTCCAATACCTTAAATATTATAAACAACAAACTCTGAAACAGGGTTCCCATACCTTAAACAAACTAATGTCCAATAAAATTTAACTGGTCCCCTGGAACACCACGGTTGACCGGCTTCCTTTCCCCAGAGCGACGATGCAGACTCCCACCCTCTCTTCTGGAGCATGTGACCTCGAGCTGCTGTGTTGGCTGGTGAAGGTGTAGCCGGTCTTGGCCTTCCAGAGGATCTGGTGCCCCGGAACACTGCAGTCGACCGGCTTCCTTACCCCAGAGCGAAGATGCAGACTCCCCTCCTCTCTTCTGGAGCGTGGGACCTCGAGCTGCTGTGCTGGCTGGTTAAGGCATGGCTGGCCTTGGCTTTTGTGGGGGCTACTTGGAGGGGTGGCCTGGCTGCTGGGCTGCTGGATGGTCCCAGCAATGGCTGCTGGGCGGAGAAGCTAGCTGCCAGCGGTTACCTGTGGTGGTTGCTGCGCCGCCTGTTCCTCCTCCGCCGGACCCCCTAGGTGCTGCTTCTACCAGTCGTGAGAGGGTTGGTGCTGGTGCCGTCCGTTGAACTGCTGGTGGCTCCAGGGTGTCTTCGGACAGGCCTTCTGTGTCCCTTCCCCATGCCGGAAAGTCCCTGTTCAGGCGCCAGTGTGACAGTTTCGCCACCACACGCCATCCAAGTGGCGTTTTCAGGGCCCTGTGGCACAGAGACACATACGACGGGAGTTGTTAACACCAGTTTATTGTAGAGAGTGCGATAGCTGGAATTAGACCAGGAGCAGATTGAACGTGTCATGACACAGGCTCCTATCCTGAGTGTGTGTTTGGATGG
Organism: Zeus faber; assembly: GCF_960531495.2. NCBI lineage: Eukaryota > Metazoa > Chordata > Actinopteri > Zeiformes > Zeidae > Zeus > Zeus faber. The sequence goes on from NC_137210.1 coordinate 6,026,707, forward strand.
GGTTTTTAACCTCCTGCTCATTAGCCCAAGCAATGAGCATCAGGTGTGGCGGCTCAAACCATTCCATCCACATACCACACATACATATTTCAGAAAAAAAATATTGCCATGTTTTTCCAATATCGTGGAGCCCTCCACCATATATCAAACTCTCAGAAAGGATGTCATTGACCATTTGAGTATTTGTTGAGACTGTCTGGGTCCATCCATGGGCTGTAACGCCAATGAAGCTCCGTCCTCTGCCAGACCAGCAGTCGGTGATGGTGGCGATATGGTCAACTCTTTCTCACGGCCTCAATCCCCACCTTCTTCATTTCCTTGCAGGAGTCATCAATCTTTGAACACAGTTTGGATCTCGATTTTTGTGTTAGGCTACTGTTCCGTCACTAGGTTTCAATGTGGTTCCTTTTCGACAACAGAGAATGGCTGGAGCCCTTGGACCACATATTACACCTCAGCTTGTCAGTGGAATTTTGAGAAATGGTCTTGTTGCTCATTAATGTGTGTCTGCTTACAGGTGTAAAGAGTCTCGGGAGTTTGTTTTCTCTTTGTGATGTTAGCCCTGTATATTTCTTAAGCAGGTGTACATGCTTTCTCTTGTCCCTTTCACACAGACATCGTCTCAGCCCTGTTTCGGCTCTGTGACTGCCTCCGCTGCCGGCTCAGCGCCAGATCAACAATGCCCCCGCATTCCGTGTTTGTACTTTTTACACAGATGGCGGGGCTGAATAATGGCACAACATTCCCGCCCGAAAGAAGGCCATCACTTAAGCATCTTTAAAATTAAGGAATAATGTATCTTGTAGCTGGCACTATTGAAGGGTGCAATTTATTTAGTTCCATAATTATCAACACATTTTACAACTTATTTTTTCAACTGCAACTGTAATATTCACTTTACGACTTTATAACTTACGAGGGGATGACCAAAACCTAACAATTTGAATAGTTAGGATAGGATATATATGCTTCACATCTGTCCTGCAATTTTAATACCAATTTTTTAATAGTTTCGAACTAGGGCTGAATGATCAATGAATCAGAGAATGACAATGATCAAAGAATGATCAAATTCAAACTGACATCTAAATGTACTAGAACGCAATTTTCAAATGGCAAAGACTGCGATAAAAAAAAAAAAAAACATAAAAGAAAGTGAAAGTTGTTTTTTTTATGTTACACAACCTAACCAATATGGCTGTCCAGGGCTAGCTCTTCCTCCAGGCAAGACAGCTGCCTAGTGAGGCGTCCCGAGGGGGAAATTTGCGCACCCATGTCCCTCTCCGACGGTACCAAAGCTGCGCGTGCCAGCGATGCATGTGCTGCTGGCAGAGCCTGGAACACCTGTAGAGTCCGGATGGAACCTCTTACAGACCTCTGCGTCTGTTTATTTTTGTTTTCTTTACCTTTTATTTTTAAATGTAATGAGCATAAAGCTGTTCCTGACCGTATGGAGCGGTGCTCAGACAAAACTCATTCACTTGCGCGCACAAAGAGGATTTAATGTGAACATATGCGTGCAACATTTTTATAAAAAATAATACATTTCTGCTGAAACACTGTGTATTTTTTGAAAGTTATTTTCGAGTCGAACAACAAGGCTCAATGTCAAATGAAAGAGTCAATATTCTACGTGATTGAATGTTTTTCTTTTTTCTATTCAATTGTTTAATAAAGATACGTTATTTATATCAGTTTATGCATCAGTTCATCTAATTTCATTATAACACGTAGGCCCCGGCCTACAGGAAAGAACAGTTTATATGTTGACTGTATCCAATGTTGTGTTGGTCATACTATCAAATAAATGATTGCATGTATGTAATGAATAATACAGAGGATAAGGAACTTAAAAAAAATAATTACATACTAAATTGCAATCACAATATTGATCTAAAGAAATTGCTTTTGATTGTTTTCCCAAACCGTTCAGCCCTACTTAGAACACATACATACCCACATAAATCTTACTCCAAACAACATACCACCAGACCCCAGGGTCTGCGGAGCAGGAAGGGCTCGAGTGATTTGGGTTTGACATGTTTGGAGCGCTCACACCCCCACATCCGGCAGTTTTAACAACGGTAATTTACCAACAGCACACATTGAGCACTGGGGTTTCTGAGGTGGCAGGGAACTGGTGGGTTGGTGTGGGGGTGTGTTTGGCAGCAGGGCGGCCAGGTGGGCCCCCTGCACCGGGTGCCAGCGGTGGTGGAGGGGCCACATATCTGGCTGTCTGCGGGCGTTGGCAGCGGGGGAGGCTGACGTCAGGGTGTCCTGCACCATGCTCACTCAGCTACGTGGGTGGGTGCTCAGGGCCTTTGGCCGGGTGGGGCCTCTGGCCGGTTGTGCTATGGCATGCCTCGCGCTATGGCATGCCTCGAGTTTTGGTGGGCATGCGGGCTTGTCTGCAGGGTTAGCAGTTCTGGCAGGTTGTCGGTCTGTCGACACGGGATCTGGCTCTGGGCCAGTGATCCATACCTGGCACCCGTGGCCCGGGTTCTGCGGTTGCACACAAGGTAGAACAAGCCCGGAGCAGATGAAAAACATCTCCTCCGGGCTTGTTCTACCTTGCCCACTAAGTAATAAAACTGGTATTTTTCAACCCCATCGCCTATGTCTCTGTGTCTCTTTGGGCCCTGAAAATGCCTGTTTGTTAGCGTGCAGCAGGCGGAACAACTACAGTGACAAAACCTAAACCGTACCTCGGCGACAGAAAAATCAAAATTGCGATCTCCTCCTTATCGTTTAAAGTTTTCACACCAACCGAAATCATAGTCCCTGTCTGAGTTTTATCTACACTACAATCCACGGTGGACTCCCACTGTTACTCCTACAGATGCTGCGTTCAAGTCACGTGGGAATATATGATCAAAACGACTTGCTGCTTTCTGCTGCTCATGACATCAATCTGTTTTTTATTTCCATAACTATTCTACTTTTATTTGAAGTTATTAATAAATATATATTTGGAAATGGCTTTGAACAAAAGTGCCAGCTCAATGACGCAATGAACCTGAAATGGTGTACATTTCAGAGTTAATAAAAACACATTATGGAAGGAATTATGCGTCACAATTCACAAATACATATAATGCAATAAATACAAATGAAAATGCGAAAAGATCAATAAATACTACAATCTAAAAATCTGTATAAAGGTTTAAAAAAATAAGAGACATAAATGTATTTCTAAATCCACAAATAAATAATGTATTACTTGAATTGTGTAAACCATTTTACAAATGAATGTAACTGAGCAGAATTAACAGGGAAAAAATATTGCTGAGATACGTTTTGCTGTCATTTCTGGTCACACTGCTTCTGTTCTCTCGTCTGCTCTCTGTGTCTGAGTTCCACCGTGGCTGGGGCTTAGGATATATAAAAAAATGTTCACATTACAATGTCTGAATATTCTTAAGAATTAAAAGTTCATTGCTATTTGTAATGGTGTACTTACATTATTTTGCTATCATATTATCATTATATCATTGGCAAAAAAATGGTCTTAAAATTACAATAATATCGTTCAGTGCAATTATTTCTGGGACAATATATCGTCCAACAAAATAAGTTATCGTGACAGGCCAACACACCATCAGCACCTGCTTTGAACATTCCACTGTATAACATCCTTCTTCTCCATCATTTACTGACAGAACAGGTTCAGCAAAGAACTATTTTAGTTGCAATGTTCCTTCCAATGAAACCAATCACATTCTGAAAGCAGGTTAAAAAAAGGTCCATTGGGTTATTCTTTGATTGTTTAAGAGACAGAAACCTCTATGCATATTTCTTGGTTTATTCGCAACTCCCATAGAACTGTGGAAGCCTTAAGGCCAAAACCTCTGCTGAAAGGATTAAGTTCAAAGGCAAGTGAGGAAATACTCAAAGTCTTCAGCCGTGCAGTAGGCCTTCTTAAAGTCACAAGACTTTACTGCGTCCTACAGGCGGAGAGCTCAACGGTGGCACAGCCTTTCCCAGTTCAACTGGCTACAGCACCGCTCTCCTCTGTTCCGCAGGTCTTTGAGCAGGTCTTTAAAGTATTTCGATTATTACTCATTTGTTTGACCTCTGATGGTATCTATATGCTCTGCAGACATGGATCGTCCTCACACCCTTCATGTCGCACATAGTAAAGCGCAGACAGCGTTGATGGTGTTTGCTGTACATTACAGAACAGTAGGAAATGCTTTCTCTGAAGACACTTTTTCTTCAAGCTTGGTGATATGATGCCATTGAAAGTAGCAGCTGATTTAGCTGATTCCATGGTGGAAGAAGGGAGAGAGAGGGATCCTGCAAAGGCTCCAGCACTACCTCACTTGAGAGGATCCCCTTTTCATCACCATGGAGAGGGGTTTGCTGGACAAACTGTCAGAGATCTCTTGACCCAGCCCAACTTCACAAAACCAAACCAGCTGCTGTCCAGCACACAAGACTAACTCACAAGCAAGGCTCAATCTGAATGTGTTCAACACCAAACATCTGTAGGACTAGGCAGGAAACCATATATATTTGCAGTATATTCCGGGTCTCGGTGAGGATCCTCAAGTCCTTCTACTCTGGAGCAGTGGAGAGCATCCTGACAGGCAACATCACTGCCTGGTTTGGGAACTGTACTGCTCAGGACAGGCGGGCCCTGCAGAGGTAGGTGCGTTTAGCTGAACGTACCAATGCAACTACCCTCCCTTCCCTGCAGGACTTATACACCAGGAGGTGTAGTAGCAGAGCCCGCAGGATAATGAAGGATCCTCATCATCCCAACAACGGACTGTTCCAGCTGCTGCAGTCGGGCAAGCGCCTCCGCAGTCACACAGCGAGAACAGAGAAACTGAGACAGAGTTTTTTCCCGCAAGCCATAAGAACTATCAATGCTGAACTCACCAGGGGTCCTCACTGAGCCACACACAAAGGTCCCACTGCCTTACTGTACTGTATGTAGCATACTGTACCGCATACTCTATTACTGTTCTGGGTTACTGCATACTGGGCTGTATTGCTGTTCTGTTCGGTGTTACTGTCTTGCTGTGTCATACTGTTGTACACTGTACTCTATACATCCATTCAAACTTTATTCACATGCACTTTACTGCACATATCTGTATATACAAATATCCTATCCCATATGCATAACTGTATTCACTTCACTTCTATTTCGTACCCTCACTCAGTATGACCTTTATGAGTCTTATTTAATTTTTATTTTATTTTATCTATATTATTCTATCACCAACTGCATTACGTTTTAGGGATCAGTTAGTTTAAGGTTGTTAGCTGGCTAGGAATTAGGTTAGCTTTTATCTTCGGTTTAGTAACTATTGTGCACAATTCTACAGCATATATGTATAAACATATCTACAGTATATGTATGTGACAAATAAATATTTTAAATCTTGAATCTTGATTTATATGTATATATATATATATATATATATATATATATATATATATAAATCTTTTTTTTTAAGGTAATAGTTAGTCAACTCCAATGAATATGGATTTGCACTTGACATGCTATTTGGCTAGGCAACAAGATAGCAGTAACTTTAGAGTTACCGTAACTTACTTCAATGTGTTTCTTGAGGTTGGTTGGTGAGTTTTTAAATGCCGATATTTCCGTATTTTTCAGTACTTATAGGAGGCACTTCATTATGTAAGACACATCTTTCATCCCGATATAAGAAAATATTTCTTGTAAATATGGCCATGGGTGTTGGTCTCCATCAGTCGTGGCAGGTGGGGCAGTATCACTGCTGGAGGAGGCCGTTGCTGCTTCCATCACAATGTGGCTGTGGTCGTCACTCTCTGACATGCTGCTCTAGCTGTGGCTGCCAGTCTCTGGGACAAGCCTGTGCTTGTTTAGGCAGGGTTGTCAGACCTCCAGTCATCCCCCAACCCATAATCAAAAAAAAAAAAACCTGCTTCAACACTTAGAAAGTAGCCCAATTCTGGTGTAAAACCACAGACCTAGCAACGGTGAGCACGCACTTGACCATGCTTGTTTACACTCTTTTCCTCCTATTTTATTTTGTAGCTAGTAACGAACATGTTCAGGAGAAATGTGTTGGAGTAAAAGTAAACTTTTCTCGGGGCTAAATGCAGTGACGTAAAAGTCGACAGACAGATAATAACTAAAGTAAAGTACAGATTATTACTTTGTTACGTTACACCACTGCATTTTGAATACCTGCACATTTTTCTAACGCAAGCAATTGTGTACTAAACAGCGAAGGGTTTTTTTTAGGTATATTTAAATTCTAATGATGTCCTTATCTTACCTCATTTCAATCTTAAAAAAAACAACTTTCCTTGGCAATGACTTAGTGGGGATCATTTTGACCATGATGCTGGTCAGTCTTGCCGGTAGTGTAGTGCCGCATCACCTCCTATTGTTATCAACTCACTTCTTGGATATTTTTCATAGCTTGTAGTATTAGGAAGATGGACTGTCCTGTCTGCAGGACATCTTGAGGCATCAATCATCCTCCCCACTGATATTATGATCAGTCACTATATATATAGGCTATCCTGCTTTGAGCACAGCTTCCATTAAATCACTGTTGTTGTGCAACGCTCTCTGGATCTGTGACCCACTGCAATTTTGCGAGACCTAGCGCCTGGGAGCAGAAGCATGTGGATGAGGGAAATGGAACTCTGAGGTGCTAATTGAAAGCTAGGGAGGCCAATGCTGGATCAATATTATCTCAGCGGGTCTAAGATGGTCTGTACAAATGTGGTGCTGGGAGTGTGATGGATGACTGTTACAAAAGACTTCTACAAAAGACTTCAATGTACGTTCTAATGAGGTACATTGTATAGGCACATGAAACGCCTTTAAAAGAAGACTGGTCATTCTCCACCTGCTTTGTTGGGACTCTAAAGGGTTTTCAGCAAGCAACTGGATTTACCAATCTCCGAAACCTGTGGGTCACATGGATGTAACAAGCAAGTAAGGGACTGGATGTGACAGGATGCTGCGGACAAAAATCCATTGGCTTTGCAAATCTGCAAAATATGGCATTGGGATATGCCGATTCATTTTTTAATGGCTATTTAGTTCATTCTATTTTTATAAACCTAAACATCAAATGGCCTTAGTGTGTCACAAAGAAATTTGCATTTTTGTGTGCATGGATTTTGTGCATGGATGTGTTGTGTTGGTAAAGGCCTCAAGAAACAGGTACAGATACAGCCCAGAATTCCTTAATTCGGCCTTGGGTGCATTGCATTTGTGTCCATTTCAAAGCCTGTACTCGAGTGCATAAAGAACGTTTTCTTCTTGTTTAACATTTTTTATAGATAGTGAAGCAGTGATGTGGTTGTGTAAGTCTTTCTTGATTGTGCAATTTCTGCTCCTTTGCCAAAGCGACTGACCGACCAATTCACTTTTGCTGAAATGTAGTCTGGTTTGTTCTGTCCAACACTGTCTAGACAGAGGGTGCGCCATGTCTTAAAGTTAGTCCTGCTGATGACTGCCATTGCATCATCTTGTCATCAGTTATTTTCAGATGCTCTTTGCTGGACATCACAAGACTCAAGATATAAAATGTGTCCTTCAAAACAAAACAAAAAATAAGTAGAAACTGTGGTGCACTTGTGACAGGGTTATGTATTTACTGGTCCCATTTGCAAGTGCTCTCAGCTTGAATGTTTTTTTTATTATCTTTTATTTTTCGAATTAAAACTTTATTTTGAATTCTCTCAAGATCACTGCTATTGTGGTGCAGAAGTGAAATACATTGGTCAATCGATAAGCTTCTATCATGCCTCCTTTTCAACACCAATGGGAACAAAGATATTTTATATAGCTCACTTCAGTCATTAAAACAGGAAAGAAATTATCTTTTATTCACCCGTTTCACATCAACTTTGCCAGAAAGAGACATTTTAAGTTCTCTTCTTGTTTGGGTGAGATGGAGTCTTGTTAAAAATGACACTGTGTCTGACTGGGAGCACTATTTCTTATGGTTTCCTGTGGTTTCCTTTCCACCTAATCCTACAGATGTTTGGTATTGAACACATTTAGATTGAGCCTTGCTTGACAGTTACCCTTGTGTGCTGGACAACAGCTGGTTTGTTTTTGGTGCCTCTCTCTCCCTTCTTCCACCATGGAATCAGTTTAATCAGCTGCTACTTTCAATGGCATCATATCACCAAGCTTGAAGAAAAAGTGTCTTCGGAGAAAGAATTTCCTACTGTTCTGTAATGTACAGCAAACCCCATCAACGCTGTCTGCGCTTTACTATGTGCAACATGGAGGGTGTGAGGACGATCCATGTCTGCAGAGTGTATAGATACTATCAGAGGTCAAACAAATGAGTTATAATCGAAATACTTTAAAGACCTGCTCAAAGACATTCTTAAGACCTGCGGGACAGAGGAGAGCGGTGCTGTGGCCAGTTGAACTGGGAAAGGCTGTGCCACCGTTGAGCTCTCCGCCTGTGGGACGCGGTGAAGTCTTGTGACTTTAAGAAGGCCTACTGCACGGCTGAAGACTTGGAGTCTGTGAGTAATTTCCTCACTTGCCTTTGAACTTAATCCTTTCAGCAGAGGTTTTGGCCTTAAGGCTTCCACAGTTCTATGGGAGTTGTGAATAAACCAAGAAATATGCATAGAGGTTTCTCTCTTTTAAGGAATCAAAGACTAACCCAATGAACCTTTTTTTTTTACCTGCTTTCAGAATGTGATTGGTTTCATTGGAAGGAACATCGCAACTAAAATAGTTATTTTCTCTCAGTACAGAAAAAATGGACATTGCCACGTTTTGGTCAAAATCGCAGGGAATTATATTACCTACAAAGGCACAAAATTCACATCAAAGCTCAGAAATCCTGTTTGATCGCCACGTTTTGGTCAAAATCGCAGGGAATTATATTACCTACAAAGGCACAAAATTCACATCAAAGCTCAGAAATCCTGTTTGATCCTGTCCCTTTCTTACCGCTGTATTTCTGTATTGCTTCTTACAGACCACTGCAGTGGACTCTCATTTTACTTATATTATGGAGTGAAACTGAGCCTGGTAGACTTTAAGTCCTCTCAAAAAGTTTAAAAATGGCTTTTGGAGGAGGGCTCTTTTTTTAAACGCTTAAAAGTCCTGTCAGATGTCGTTCATAGCAACAGCATAATGTCAAGTTTAGTTAGGAATAACCTGTGAGAAAGGCACAAACATCAATGATTTCTTGGCAGGATTCACGTTGCAAATGTTGTTCTGATGCAGAAATTGTCAAATATGAACCCTCTTTTTTTATGGCTGAACTCCCAGAGCTATGTGACTCGTCGCCACAGGGGCTGGGTGGATTATTCTTGGATATTTGCAATCACTTTCTATTTGATTCGAGATCTAAGAGCATCAAGGCAGATTAACTCTGCCCCCTTGGTGTAAATAACCTCACCAATCGCTTTGCATCCATGGCAGGGACTGACATAGTATTAAGTGGTGAAGACTTTATCCTCAACGCTTATATTTGGAAGTTAAATTAAAACTCTGCTCACTCAGGACACAGTGTCACTGCACTGAGGTATCTTCAAAAACAGATGAGCTCTTATCACTATGTCAAAATCTGGTTGTAATATCTATTGCGTTTCAATACTGACAAATTATATTGCACGACATGCAGTGCCACGACCAATATTATGCCAGTCAAGGAAATACTAAAGTCTCAGTGAAATCTCCCTCTGAGTTTGGATTCTGTGAATTGTGGCCAAAGCCTAAACTATCAGTGTGGATGCATCGGAACCTTTTTGGTGTTCAAAACACATCCATGCAGCAGATGATCGAGACCAGCTATAAAACTCAGGCCAATTTTTCCACACAGGCCACATTACTGTATAATAAAATATAATAACATGTATAGTAATTCTGAAATCACTCCTAAATAACTATAAATATATATATATATATATATATACACACACACACACACCATTCTATTGCAGCTTTTAGAGTTCAGATTGTGTTTCCTAGGTCAATGGTCTACACACATACAATACAATTACTGGAGTTCAGTACTGGAGACCGCTTTTCCTGGTCGGCTTGGTTTCGGAAGCTGTGAAGCTTCAGAGAGTGTGTGGACTGCATATCCCTTAAAGATCAGGGGCAGACTCCTTGTGCTCCCCTGGCTCTTCAGTCTCTTCCCGGCCTAATGAACGTATTGCACTTGATGTTCTGGGTCCCCTACTACAGACACCAAGGGAAAATAAGCATGTTCTTGTTATCGCTGATTAATTCTCAAAGTGGACTTAAGCTTTCCCTCTGCCCAAGAAGCAGACACCATTACACCATTGCACATATTTTGGCAGAGAAGTGGGTCTGTCGGTTCGGTGACCCCCGCAGTATTCATTCCGATCAGGGAACAAACTTTGAGTCTAACCTGTTGAAGGAGCTGTGTGAGTTATTGGATATGAACAAAACCCGCAAACCCCCCTTACCACACCCAATCCGATGGTTTGCTCCAGAGATTTAATCGGACTTTGTTATCCATGTTCGGACCTTGTTATCCATGTTGTCCCTGTTTATGCATGATAACCAACTGATGCTTTGTTGGTTGGGACTTTGGATGCTTTGTTGCCGTACATCATGATGGCTTACAGGAGTAGTGTTAGTTGCTAGTACAGGCTTCACACCCTAAGTCCTGTTTGGGCAAGAGATAGTTTTGCCTGTTGATGTGATGTTAGGGGTGGCCCCCAAAGACAAGTTTACTTCTGTGAGTGACTATGTGACAAGAACTGCATATTCCCTCTCTCCTGTGGTGGAGGCAGTAAAACGACACCAGGCCAGGGCATCGAAGCCGCAAAAGGTTGCATATGATTTCCATGCCAATTTCCAATATTATTCAGCAGGGGAGTTGGTATGGGTACAAAATAAGGCAAGGGACTCATTGCACCGCCCCTATTTGGAGTGTGTAACCCGGGCACTGTGTGTAGCCCTTTAGTGTGGTGTTCAGGGTTGCGGTGTATTTGCTTGCATTGTGTGCGACCTTTCACGTGTGCTGTGCAGAATACTAAGAGTGCTGTGCTGTTCCGTCTGAGTTTGCAGTGGTTTACTTAAAGGCAGTCGATAGAAACACCCATGTTAGGTGCATTTGAGGACTCTGTAATTCACCTGGCGTCCCACTCTTGAATTTTAGGCTTTCTATTGAAATAAAGATATATTTATTTTTCTGTAACCTCAAGTTGTGTCCTTTGGTTTTCGACAGAGCCCTTTCTGGGCTGGTTTATTACACTGGTGTATTCACCTGGTATCCCTCTCATGAATTTTAGGCTTCCATATATAAATATACAGCTTATTGTATACTGTATAGTCTGTAGAAAGTGTCGATCTCCTATGATCAGGCAGTTTGGTGATTTTTCTTCCGTCTAAGCTACGTACAGTGTATTCTTTTAACAGTACTCTAACTTGAAGATGAATACAGGTCTTAAACTTAACATTTCTCTGTCGTTCATTCAGCCATCACATCTCCTTGACTGCGGTTGAGCAAACCTATCACCCTATTCTCCTGTGACAACCTCCCCCACCATTGGGGTACCTGCCAGGGTGGAGCGGCCAGTAATTGAATCATCTCTGAAAATCATGTCACGCCGTGGTAGTCGGGGTCTATCCAAAGAACTGTCGTCCACTCCCGTCTCACTCTCTCGGGCAGAGATGGCATGAGATTGCGGTATAAACATTCATAGAAGGATGTTTGGCCACAGTGCATGTGCCACTGTGGCCATGCACTCATCATCATGCACTGATCATCATGCACTGATCATCACCGTGTTCATCATGTGTGAACCTGTGAGTCTGACTGCTGTAAATGCAGTCAGTCATTCCAGGTCTTTATAGAAGCAAATGCAGTCCTCAACGACGTCCCCAATGCTGTGTGTGGCATGGAAATTTTACACAGCTCAGCGCCATTGAGCTGGGCTTGTGAGAATCACACAGAGCTGCCGCAGCACTAACACTGGCTTTATAAGAGGGGAACAAAACATTGTCAGCCGTCATGTGGCTTTATCATGGTTGTGAGGTGTGTGTGTAACACTACAGGGCTCATACTTGGCGAAAATGGGTAAATCAGTGAAATGAAAGGATCTTTATTTTAACATCTTGTCACATTTTTTGACTCAATAAAGTGTATTTTGTGAAGTAGGGTGGAGGCATAGCATTTGCAAATTTGCTGTGATTATTTGAAAAACGTACATATGCACCTGTGTACTGTAAACTCTGTCTTGATCATGGGTAGTAAAACTTTTACAATCTTATTCAAACAGTCACAGTCAATACGTACTGTAGCATTCACTGATGCAGTTATACTCGACGCCAGCATGGACATAGAGCAATCGATACTGAGGTTGTGTCCCTTCATACACCGCCAACGGGCAGAGCGGCCTCACATGCAGACGAGAGGTGGACTTACCCCCAATTCACACCAAGAGCCACACATCAGCATTGCGTCACGTCAGCAGTGTGTCAATGCTTCAGATACGCTGCCATGTTAATCAACATTGCAATTCACACCGGCTCCGTCAGGTGCGCAACTACGCATCTGGAGCCTCGCGTCACACTGCGAGGCTCCTAGACCCCTCGCATGTTTTTACAATTCAGCCCTATTTTTCCGGGCTGCACCCATAAACTGGAGTGTCAATTCCCATAGAGGTCCATTCAAAAGATGTATTATAGATATATTATATTATCATTCCAGCAAGAAAAAACAAATATCACAGCCAGGAATAGACTTTAGATATTACTTCATACCTGGTAAGTAGTTTTATAGACTGTATTGGTCTGGTATACCGTACCTGTCGGCAACACGGAGGACAGTGGAAGGGGGGACGGTGAGCATGAAGGTGGACAGGCTCCTTGCTGCTTGGAGTCAAACTGACAATAGATTTCTGAGTAGAGAAATCTGTCAATTTATTTATAAGGTATTGTTAAGCTATTAATATGTTTTTATCAAATGTACAAGAATATATCCATTGCAAGTTTTTCTTTGTTTAATTATCGAACCACAAATAACTGACGGCAAAAAAATAATCAGAAAACACTTACAGAAAATGACAGAAACAGCTCAATAAATACACAGATATAGATTATGTAGATATCCTTGCATCCTCCTCTGATTAATTGGACAAAACCCACCGCTGCCAACCCCCCTTCTCCTTCGGACCCACGGAGAAGAACTGGCACCGCCTTCCTCCTGCCAATAGCTGCAATGTGTATATATACATTACTCATTCCAGCAATAAAACGTGTGTATTCAAGCCAGAAACTGCTGTGTGAAATATAAACAATCAACACTCATCTCACAAACTAATCCAACTACATTAATAAACAAACAGACTCCAAATGCAAACAAAATGAAAAGCAAAGGGTTGAAAACGAAAGCTAAGCTCCACTTCAACCCATTAAAGGTTGATACATTACATCATTTAGAGTTACAGCGATTGAAAGTCTGGGGAGCGCTTCTTTCGGTAGAGCTGCGCAGACGGAAGGACGACGGACTGAAATGACGAATCGATAAAACCGCGAGACATGAGTGTAGCGCGTGACGTGACGCTATAGGTGTGGATTGGGGGTTAGGCACCCCGTTAGTTGAGGCCATCACCACCGATTGATGACTCATTCTGACTGGCTGATGCTCTTGCATTCCAGTTTTCAGTTGCCATTCTAGGGGCAACCCAATAGAGTGTTTAGCGGTGTATCTTATGGGAAATGTAAGTTCTAGTAGTTATTAGGAGAGATTAACACTGCAGCTGGGTCACAACTAAAATTAAATTCAAAGTAATTAATTTGTTTCAGATGTTGTGATGCATGGGATGCATTACCTTTCCTCTCTCCACTCTGCATGTATCCATGGCAACTCTAATTCTGCAGGTGGATCCAGATTGCTGATGGTAATTGCCAGAAACAGATGCATACTTTTACCAAATTGACCTTTATATAAATCTCGAGTCATATTAATCTTCTGTTTAGTCTCCACTTGGGACACGGGCTGTCTTTGTGGAGTCAGCTTGATTTATAGAGGTGTCTGGAAGCTGGCACAAGGCATCAGCTTTCTAAAAAGGTCTAAATGGCGTCATTTCATCCAGCATTAAAAGATAACAAAACCATCTTCCCTCTGAAGGTTTTTTGTAATTTTTTATGCAATATGTAACGTGTTGCAACATTTATGCAATGTGTAAAGGCCAACCTAGCTTGGTAGAGACGCAACGGGACGAAGAGATGTAATGCGTGCTTTCAAATGCATTGGTATTATATTATGACATTGTGAATGCTGTTTCTAGTGCTCTATATTCTGTGCAGGAACAATGTATAGAGAATATTTCCTCAAAGAAATTCCCAAAGCCTTTTTATTTCCCACTCGAACCTCATGTGCAATGAAATGATATGCATTTGGACTGCATCAACACTATTGAGTTATGGAAGATTCTGTGGCATTTGACACAAAGGCAGAAATGACCTTTGCCCCGGGCCACCTCATCCATTTTCCCTCATGAGTTTTCTTACAATAACCCATGTGCATATTGTTTGTTTTGTAAACGTATTATTGTTATCAGGATAATTTGTTGACTTTGGAAACAACTCACAGCTAAACCCTTATATTAGCTGACAGAGCTGTCCCCCCACAGTTCATTTGCAGTTCATATTTAGTAGATTTCTGCTTGACCCTGGGGAGGAGTAGGCAGCCGTGGCATGTTTTTGCAAGCATACAAGGAAGCCATTGGTTTTCTTTGTGCATAATTAGATTCAAATCGTGTTCTCTGATGGTTAACAACATTATCCTCCGTGTCTGTCCCACAAGCACCATTAGGGTGAGTGGCCCATGCTTCATTTGCCTGTCTTTTTTTTCCCCCTCCATCTAGCTGTGACCCAGAAGCTGTTTTCTAACCAGAGGCGAGTCAAGAGGGGATTCACTTAGCTGAAATGACTAGCTAATAGCGTTTAATGAGCTGTTTTGGCATACTGTCGTCTTTGCAAGCTTGTTTGCAGAGCAAGGCTATCTGACACTACCCATCTGTAACCCCTTTGTGTGTATATGTGTGTGAGTGTGATCAGGGAGACAGGCTGACAGGACTAATGGAGAAGGGGGGGGGGCAAGAGAGATGCACAGTAGGAAGAGCTCAGAGAGCTCTCTGTGCTTTCAGCTCCTTAGCCTTGTTTCAAGATGACCAATGGTGCCGTACTTAAATCACCGGCAAGGTGAGCACTCTTTTAGCGCTTCGATGAGGAAAAGCCGGGATTTCAGATCTGATGGTTGTTCGCCCAGACGAGAGGGCAGGCCTCCCACGCAGTTTCTTGGCGAGAGCCGCGTCTAGCGCGGAGCGGACGCGGCACCGGCCTGTTTTTCTGGTTGCAAATCAGATACCTCTCTTCTCGAAATCATTCACCGTATACTTCATTTCCCACGCTCATATACCCTTAAACGTACTTAGACAGCGAGTCACTTCTTCCTCTCGTGTCATTTTTTTTCTCTTGCATAACTGGCCTCGATGACCTACATCTTTTTTAAATAGGGGTGAACAAGTTGGGATTTTAGAGGTAAAAAAAAATAAAGCTCAGAGCAGGAGAGATTGGCTCATCGGCAGTCCTCTCAATTCCTTGCCCTACATGCAGGTCTACTGTAAATAGGCTTTTTTTTTTTTTAAGGAGAACCAGGCAGAACCGCCAGAGCACCAGAAGAGATCAAGGGTACGGATGCGGTGACACTGAAAATCGCCCTTATGTCTCTCAGCCAATGTGAGAGGAGTGGAGGTGACTTGACAAGTCATGTTGATCACGTCGAATTGTCAGTGCGTTCATACTTGTTATAACATCACAGTTCATATCATGGACCCTGAAAAGCTTATCAGGAAAAATTTTCCTTGACCTTAGTTTTTAGTTGGATGGTTTGTCGCTCACTGTGGGGTTGAGTTAGGTGGATGCGCAATGCTTGAGAGGACAAAACTTGGAGAGAAGGAAAGTCGCTTTGAAAACCTGCTTTGACCTTTAACCTTTTGGTAAGATATAAGCTGTGATTTTTCATTTTCATCTACTTTCAAGTAGGAAACTACGATAAAACGAATCTAAAATAAAATAATCTTTTTTGAGAAACGCAGCGGGACCATTGGGCACTTATGTTTGTCATGCAATTAAGGAAGTCTGCCATATCTAAATGGTACAGAATGCCTGCAGCTTGAAAATAATTTCCACGACACAGTGAACTTTGAATTTAATAAGCTATTATCACATAATCTGTATGGTGGTTAAATGCAATAACTACTGCAGACACACACACATTAACAAAAGGAATAGCCTAATGAGGTTTGCATGACTTATTGTCTGTCTGGCAGTCCGTTACATTTATGCCCACACTAAATTGATTTGAAAAATATTATTAAACCTACTGAACCGTCATTTGACAAATCATTGTAGCGCAACCCCTACATTTTTATTACTACATATTCACCCACCGCTGCTCTTTCATTCAGCAACCAAAACCAAACCTTTTGAGCCCCTCTCCCATCTCTATGCTTCTGCATGCCCAGAATATTAAACCGCTGCAGAAGAATGGAGTCTAATTCTAAGGCTTCCCCCTTTCCCCTCGCGTTTGAACTGGAAAATCTCCACACACACACACACACACACAGACACATCTTTTGTTGATGTATAGGAGGGTAGTGAGCTGCTAAAGGGATGAAGTCCTAACAGTTTGAACACCCAGGGGCATTTATTGAATTGCTCCATCTCCTTTCTCACAAGATCACGTTGAACACCATGCAAAAGAGGAGCAATGTTTTAATGCTCAGATGTCATATAAAATTGCAACGTGTTGCCTGACTCTTCACTCCCCCATATTCCCACTCCTTTTTGATATTCAACCACGTAATATCACAATTGTCCAATATTTGTCCAAGAAATTTAGGGGAAAGCTAAATGCTCAAACACATTTCCATTTTAATCAACATTAGAAAACAGTTTCCCCCGAAAGGTACGAGCCAAACAAACACTTGTAATGTTTGTGATATCAACAGAGGTACATCGAGCCAGAGACTCCAACGCTTGCAGTGAAATGGAGAAACTGTACGACGGACCTGGCTACAAGAACAATGTGTGGCTATGGAAATATGGAAAGGTGTTCCCAGCAAACTGTTGGAAAGACGGCGGCCCCTCATTAGCATTGCTCCGTGTCTGATGTATGGCTTCAGATTGCACAACACAAGACAGGCCTAATCACCATTGTTTTAGCATAATCAGACCCCCACCGCCCGCCCTCTCCCTGGGGTTACGGCGTGTGGATAATACAGGATAAGGCGCTACTTGCTCTGCTAATTCAAGGGGACGGACACGAATCACATCGACAGACAGGCTGTTGTATCTCCCTCTTATCTTTATGAATGGCTGTCTGGGCTGTGAGCAATATTACCATGCTGCTGGCATTATCGCCGCTACCATGGAGATAGGTGGCATGGGGTGGGGCAGAGAAGGGGGGTGTCTCATACAGACCCATCGGCGAGTCTGAGTTATTCAGCCCTGCTCCGGAAAGTCTCTGCCTGCAAGTTCATACAAGAGGAGGGGGAGGGGCCTCCTAAATCACTCTGTGACAGACAGAAGCTTTAGAAAATCAATGTTTCTTCTCAGGGAAGTGCATGGGTTGGAGCGGCGATGGGGGGATGCTTTAAAGCAGGGAGACAGAGCTAGAAATGGGACGAAGTGAGGGCAGCTACAGGAGTAGTCAAAGAGCAGAACCTGTACAAGTGTACATATGTCAGGGAGAGTTTGTGCAAACAGGGCAGTATGTGGCCCTGAGATTGACCTGCAGTTAATGGAAATGACTGAAGGGGTGACTGAGGTGGCAATTCAATGTGAAGATGGTTTTGTGACCCTCCCACCCCGATGCAGGGGGATTCTATACAGTGGCTGCACACGGGGGCCTCCACCACATCGTGCCAATGGTTCAGCAAGCAAGCCCCATGCAGCCGCGCTCGGGTGTGCTGAGTCCCGCTGAGAACGGCCTTCACTCTGACTCTTGCGCTGTAGGAAGAGGCATCAAAGCCTCTTGTGTGACTCGAAACACCCGCTGGTCCACAAATGCTTCCCCACCTTCAAGGGATGAAATACCAGGCTGTGACCTCCAGCACATCAAGTCACATAAACTCAAAGCATGACTAGAGCAAAGGAGGGGGATACATTTTTGAAAATGTTTTTTGTAATTGGCAACACGGAATTGAGGAAAATGCCGTAAGCTGCTGGCCCAGATGAAAGGATTCACATGTGTTCTTGTGACACGATGTGCCATGCATTTTAGAAGGGACAGTGTAGGTTCCCAGAACAGTTAAAATATTGTGATATCCTTGTGTCTTCCAAATACTCAAGGGTGTGTGTGTGTGTGTGTGTGTGTGTGTGTGTGTGTGTGTGTGTGTGTGTGTGTGTGTGTGTGTGTGTGTGTGTGTGTGTGTGTGTGTGTGTGTGTGTGTGTGTGTGTGTGTGTGTGTGTGTGCGTGTGTGTGTGTGAGGTGAGGTCGGAGAGACAGAGCCAAACCATTTCAAACACCTTCCACCAATTACTTGTTCCTCTTCCGTCTCAGTGTGACCAGTATCACATTTCTCATCTCGGCAGTAGATTTATCTCCTTGGTTGGGCGCCCGAGCCTCTACAGGTAAAGTGGAAGTGGAGGAGACCATCTTAGCAGTTGAGGTGGCAGACAAGCAAGATAATGAGCTGCTCGTGGTTTTTCTGCATCGGCGTCCTGAGTGATGGAACTCATTCACCGTCCCGACATTCACACCTTCCACATCGCTTTCTATTTTTCGGTCCCAACTCCGCAGGAACAAAATGACCATCTGCACAGACTTTGTCGAGACTCCAGTTGTACATCTTCGTATGGTCCACTCGCACTGACAACATGTCAGCGCGGATCACATTTCATTCAGGGTTTCATCGTCAGTTTGCTGTAATGCGTTCCAATATCTGTTCACAAAGGAGGTTTACAAAGTTTTAAGGAGTTCTTTATTGGGCTGACTTGGTGTGCAGATGAAAATGAATGATGAAAAACAACATTCTCCCATACCCTTTTTTGTCCCCTTGGACCTGTGCTCGCTTGAGTTTAACAGGCGAGGAAGCAGATGGATGAGCTCAAGATTCCCAGCAATTTCCGGATCAGATGAAAATGTGTCATATCAAGTTTGCTTCCCCCCCCCCCCCAATGTATTCATATTTGCAAACCAGGATGCCTTGCAGAATGTTGTCTTCAAAGATGAAGCGATGTGATGAATTCAAATGTGGTGAATTTATCAATCATTCCTAATGACTGATCCGCTGTCAGCTGCATTGTAGACTCCTAATTATTTCATTATGTGATGGAAATTTACCAATAAAAATGGTCCAGGTGTCACTTAGAACCGAAGGACACAACAAGAAGATTCATCTTTGTGTTTGCCTTCAGCGTCGCCCCAATAAAACGCCATTGATTCGGTATATAAGACATTGTTTTCGTCAGAACATTATCAGCATCGGAAGTATTTCTCATCATTTTTGCTTTTCAACAGCTGGAAGAATGACAACCTCTTTATCAATCGTCCCGTGGCCGACAAAAAAAAAGAGTGCCAGGCTCCAGTTGTTATCTTAAATGTGCTTAAACACAGAATTAAAAGGGCTTTATTTTTCTTGAATTACTCCAATGCATAATATGAAAGAAGTCATTTTCCTGCTAATTTGCATAAGAATACGGCAGCACGAGAGAGACTTTGTCAAAATTCCCGGCACTCTGGAAACCCCCGAGGGGTTGGCATGGACAGTGAGCACTGTGCAATAGAAATGCTATTACAAACACACTAATACAAGAGCTCCTCTCCTTTATCCCATCACCTCACTCCATTTCTGAGCTCCAAACATGGTTCACCTCACCAACAATACACAGTTAACCGGCATAGAGGTTTTTGCACACACAGCGCATATTTGAGCGAAAAACGAATCCAACCAGTGTTTACTAGAGACTCACTTCTATTTCTTCCTGTATGCACACAGAGGAGAGGGGATATTAAAGGGAATAACAGACATCCGAACCGGTTTAGGAATTTTCTTCAATCCCACCCGTGGAAATGAAATGAATGTCCCATATTTCCAAAACCAAATGCAGGAAACTGTTAAAGAAAACCCCGAGATGAACTTGGCACCAAATCGCGGCGCAAACATTTCCTTTAATGAGGAATCCGTGAATAAAAATTAGTTGAAAGATTTTAGACGCAACAAAACTACTGTAAAATCATTCGATAATGCCAACAATGATATTGACGGCATTATGTGTCCCTCGACAGAACACCACAAGTGACCTGCACAAAAACTCTATGGCTGGAGACTATAGGACAGTCTGTGATTTTGGTGACTCCGTTTCTTTCTTATCGCTAGCGTGGAAAGCGTTTAATCAAAATCACAGTGGTGGTCCAGCTGGTCACTGGCATTCATCCATTTTGCTTGCAAGTCAGAGGTACTGTGAATAAACAATATCTCGAGTTTGGACATTGTGTATGGGTTCTAAAACATTCTTGGATAAACAATTTGAAGTAAGTTCTTAATGTCATCATTTTAGGCGGGGCGCATTAGAAGTCTCCACTTACGTAAAGTCCTTGTGGAAAACTTTGATGAAAAAACATGGCATATACAGTACCAAGAGGAAATCAGGTAACCATTTACTAAATGTACTAACCGTTAACTTTTTTTTTATGTGGGTGCTGAGCTAAATTAGGAGCCCGCAGCCCCCCCCCCCCCCCCCCCCCAACCCCAGGGCCCCCTAGCGCCAAGGGGCCCTCAACCCACAGCAAACACACCAGGAACACAGAGCGTTCGCCTCCAGCGAGCGCCCCAAAAAACGACCACACGCAGAAGGGAATAAAGACCAAAAACACACAAACACCCTCCCACAACTACAAAACTCTGCCCAGAACATCAAATGACGCTTCTGCCCTTTCCTCGCATCCCTGCTCGGTCAGGTCTTGCAGGTGGGAGTAGTTAGGTCTGCGATAACGGAAACCATCGCTGTCGTGACACCGGGGCGTTCCGTTCCTCAACCCTTGACCTGCCCGCCGTCACCTTGACGCGTGTTTGCGAAGCTCAAAGCATGAGGGAATGCGGCGGGCCGGGCCGCCCCCCTCATGCCTCACACCTCCTGTGATTACAGAGTTATTTACAGTTATCCCCCACCACCCCGATTGACGGCAGCCATCTCATTAACGCCACGGTATCCCAAGGCCTCCACACACACGCACATGCGACAGGCACCTCCTCCCCTTGCAACTGGCTCCCCTCGCACAGCAATTAACTCCCCTGGAGAGTGGCTACAGCCTTAAGGGCTTACAAAGAAGCCAGCTCCCCTACTGTAGATACTTTATAACATTGTTCTTATTACTGCAAATAGCGGGTGAACAAGAAAATGTGAAGATTGAAGCGGGAGAGGGGGGCAGCGATGTAGAAATGACATGGGGGAGTAGCGTTGGGGAGATTTATTAGCGTTGCCGGACACTTAATAATTACTTAACACACACACACATAGATCACCTTTTACAGTATTTCTGTCGGGCGATGGCGCAGGGATGGAAATGACACGTGATTGATGGCAGGCAGCGTGGCGCAGCCCGTGGGGGAAAGCAGTGCAAGGTCTTACTTATATAAACATCAATCAAGGAAGGAGTGTGGTTTGTGAAGCCCGTGGCTGCCCCTAACCACCCAATGCCCCCCCACTGCACGCGCACACGCACACACACACACACACACACACACACACACACACACACACACACACACACACACGTGCACACACGTGCACACAGAGTAAACAAGGAGGGGCGTGGCTCAGAGGGAAACAGGGTTCCTTCTGGTCAGATAATGAAGGCGCTGGTGTGCGAGTCATGTTGGCTCTGTGTATGAAACACTACTTGGGGCGGGCTCATCGCACAGCGCCGCGTGGAGCCTCTCGGAGCTCTGATAAATGACAAAAAAGGAAAGTCGATAGGAGGCCCCATACAGTCAGTGGCATTAATGTCCTCACGCATCATTTGTTATTTAGACTTATTCGGAAAAAACAACGAAAAGAGAGAATTGTTCTTGTTTTTCTTTCCTCTCAAGCAAACATCACCTGCAGCGCATCTCGAGGCGTGTCACCTGGGATGAAGTCAACTCGAGTCATTGTTCGGCGATCCGTCTTTGTAATGTCTTCTGCGCTTTGTCAAAGCGCGGCTCCCAAAGTCGTTTCCGGGAGGAGAGGGG
Organism: Zeus faber; assembly: GCF_960531495.2. Lineage (NCBI taxonomy): Eukaryota > Metazoa > Chordata > Actinopteri > Zeiformes > Zeidae > Zeus > Zeus faber. The sequence continues at coordinate 6,048,926 of NC_137210.1, forward strand.
GAGGACAGCTCGGCACGCCTATTCAAAATGCCGATGAATGTACTGTATCTCCGCTGCCACTTCCTTGATACTGTATTACGGGTACATGTAATGGGAACGAACGACGCCTCAGACCAAATGCAAGAAGCTCACACCGCCTGTCGTTGAGGCCTCAGCACCACATCACCTCACAAGGATTCACAGGAATATTCCAGTGGAATATTTAGAAGTTTACAGTCTTTCGCAGAGGAAATGAAGAGTGCAGTAGTGGCACATTTTGTATAGGTCATCTACTTTCCTCTGTTCCACTCTATACTGCTCTTTCAGGCATTAAGCAATCCATTCTACATTATCCTTGTAGTTGAGAATAATTTGGCCTGTTTTAATTTGAGCAATTTATTATAACAATATTATTTTATGTGAAACTCTTTGAAAGGGACTTTTTTTTTTTTTAATTGAGCCTGACGGAGCTCAACAGACAGCAAGCATTATAATTTTTTGTTGTCTCAGGCCTCTGAGGCAAATATATTGAGAGCAATCTAAACATTCATTTATGTTTAACCTTCTGATTGGCCATTTGTGTTGAGTGTCTGGGGCGCCGGACAAACATGGAACTCAGGACAGGAACAGGCCTGAAACCCAGGTAACAAATTACACTCCTATAGGGGTCGGTTTACACAAAGAAGTTCTAGTCCAGCAGAAGGGGGTGGAAGGACCTCGCCTCGGCATAAACACATGTTGTGCTTGTCTCGACTTGTCCATCGCCTCATTGTAAACAATGTATAGTGAGCGGTGTTTAAACATCAATTATTCTCACCATCTGTGTGGACGTTTTCCTCGACCGCTGTGGGTTTCTGTTTGTCCCCCGAGCCAATCTCTGCCATTCTCATTGGAGACGTTCACACAGGAAATGTGTAAGCGGCACCGTTTTCTTTTTTTTTTTTGTTTGTTTTTTTTGTTTTTTTTGTCGCTACCTATTTGCATTGCATTAGGGTGCAGGTGCAGCGGCTGGGGAAGGGACTGGAACAATGCTAATGAACAGCCTTGTTTTAATTAACTTCAAGTTAAAATGCCGTGAAATTGAAAATGATTATTGCCAAAGTAAATATGCCTAATTAGGATATAAGGAGGGTGAGTAAATTATTTGATAACCATTGTTTATTCATAGCTGTGCATCATCCGGCTAGGGTGTCAATTTGGGAGCTAATTTCTGCAGCAGAAAGCAGATCTCGTGACAGAATATAATTTTGTCCTGGCGGGCGATTGAATTTTTCGCAATCGTAAAGAGATGCCACCAAAACCAACCTGAAACGCCTGCTAGGGTTATATTGTAAAATGTAATATCACACCGTTTATATCTTAATGGTTGTCGTCAGGGCGTGGTGTCACGTGGGCAGGCGAGATGCGAACCAGGATTGAGTCTTGCGAGTATTTAAAAAAAAAAAAAAGAAGACCTACCTAGAATCTCCCCATCCGATGCAGTTTCTCGTGAAATGGTTTCTTACTAAACACATGTTCACTGCAGAAAATAGCAGTCATTCCTTGTGTCTGAAATGGACATACTAAACACTAATTTGGTACACTGGATACTACAGTATGCTCATATGCAATTTGTAACTTGTTTACTTTGACATTACAGGAAGTTTGTTATGAAGGGACATTTCCGCATTTTACCCAGAGCATGAAAGTAACGTTGTTTTAATGTATCTACCCTTTTTACCTTGAAATAACAGCTTCAAAATCATTTTGATGGCACACTAACTTGTAATATGGAGAATGGAACCTCTTTCATTCCCCCCCTAACGCTTGTCCTTGCGCTATGTAACTTCTGTGTTCGGGTACGAAACTGGGGGAAAAGTGTGTTACTCTTTACGGCACTACGTCACTTCCTTGGTGTTTGGCTTCGGTAATTACTGGGTTTTTTTTGCCTGGTAAAATTTAATAAAAAAAACAAAAAAAAACAATCAATAATAAACTTCCTGGTCAAAATATCCGGTAATAATGCTCATACATAACGTAGCCTCTCCACCTCCCCGACGGCGTGGATGAGAGGGGCCTGTGGTGCGCACAGCACCCGCACCTCAGCTAGTGTGCGCCAGCCCTCACTTTCATTGTGCCACAGGGTTTGTTTCACCCGCTGACTCGTGCGTGCGAGCCGATCTGTCAGGCTGAGCACATCTGGTACCTACACCGGTAGCAGGGGGCCAATCCCCGCACACCCTCTCTCGCCACAGCTCCCCTGCGGAATGCAGCGAGGTCCATGCAAGGGGCGCTGTAACCTAGGTGTACATTTTATTTGCATTTGCAACATTGACTGTTATTGAAATGTGACAAGGCAATGAGGTTCATATTTGTCCAGACCACGTTTTACGACAGTGGCGTAAAAGTGCAATTGTGCTCAGAAACTGTGGGGGCGCCAAATCCCAAATACCAAAAGTAACATAGTGGTGCTTTAATCTGCATTTTGGCCAAATGAATATTTAATATTCTAATTACTGTTTAGATTTTTTTCAGCCATTTATTTTCATTAGACAAACAGTTCCGAATTTGGTGTATCGCTACCTCTTAGAGTTTTGTCAACTCTCTCTGAGAGAGAAGTCGATTAGAAATGTGACGTTCAGTCGAAGAGTAATGAAAACAGAACCACACATTTTCTTTTTTCTTTCTTTCATTTTTTTTTTTAAATCCTACAGCAGCACGTCGGCCTACCGAGAAGCCGCCGCTGACAAGAAGGATTCTGCAGTTGGATGATGAATGAGCCTGTCAGATTAGGAACAATTTGATCATGTCCATTGGCTCATAGTTTAATCTCACTGATTGCATCATGAGTGACGGAGCATGCACAGACGGATTCTGAGACATTACCATTTGGTCTCGCGTGTCCGGAATGACAACGGCGCGATCCAAATGTCTGAACTGTGATTTTTTTTTCTACCCTTTTTTTTTTATCATCATGACAGACTCTTGATTTACTGTTTGTGAACGTACGGTAGCTGGCAGTTGTTTTTCCCACCCAAAAAATGCTCAGCCTACCAATTTGAGTGTCTAATGACCTAACTGGAAATGAAAATGTGAATGAAAATGTTCTTGCCGTTTGATCCTCTACCAAGCTGGATTCAAATGCACCGTGAAACCCTTTACAGTTTTGTAAAGCCTGCCGACGGTCCAAAACACTTACACCCTCCCCGTACAAACGTTGACATTGTGCACTCAGCCGGACAGTGTAAGCAAACATGAAGGGTAAAACACAACGTTTAACATTTCATAATTAACATGACTTAACATAAGATGGAACTGAACTACTGCAAATATTTATATTACTATAATGTACTATACGAAAATCCCATTTTCCCTACCTATTTACCCCTTTATACCTATTTACTAGTACCAATTCTTATTATAGCCATAAAACTTTATGTGCCACGATTTATACTTATTTTCCATTAACATCATAATAAGTCTTTAATTGATCTCTCGCATAATGGCCGAGAAAGTGACTCTATGGACAGATTAACAATGTAAACAAACCAAGAAGGCTCATGAGTCACTGCAATGATAATAAAGAACAACTTGTTATTGTTACAGGCATAATCGTTTACAGCTCACACTAAAAAACTCTGACTTGGTAAATCACTGGAATTAGATGTGGCACAACAACTTTGTTACAGCTGCTTTAATTTTCTAGAATTAAAGAGTTCTCAGAAAAGCTTGAGTGTATTGTTTGCACACTTGGCAAACAATAAGACAAGCAGGCACATTCCTTGCATTTTGGATGCTTTGTCTTCATTGAAAGCGCGCCGCTAAAGTAGAAATTGTATTACAATCGACAGCTCTGGAATAAATGTGTATTTCCCGCAGTTATCATATCATACAGGCGGCATATTGTAGTCAGATTATCAAAGATTTCAGTTATGATTACATGTATCTGAATTTTAACTGAATAACAATTGAGCAACGTTTTTAACAATTTGTTATGAGCCAAACGTACTTTGAGATAAGTGGATCAATAGAAACAATAGGAGTGTGCTGGTTTTATGGCCCCTTTGCCATACTTGTGACAACTCCCAGGCTATTACAGCCAGTGCTGGTTGTTCATTTAAAAGATTTATGAGGTCAGTCCCTTTGAGGTAATAAAATAAAATGTAATGCCAAGGAAACGTGTGTGAGCGTGTCTTTGTGTCTGTGTGTCTGTGTGTCACCGAAAAACATTTTCTAAGTTTATCAAGTGTCACATGTACTCCGTGAATATATTCACATCTTTCGCAGGTGAAGAACATTTTATATGTAGAGGAGAAATAGTTTCAGTTTTACAGTAGAATGCAAAAAATGAATGTATGAATATTTAAGTCAGTGATGCTCACTGACTTATTTTATGACTAGTTGCAGTTCTTTAAAGTGTTTAAATTAAATAAAACAATTCTAAAATAGTATTTCAATAAATTTTGTCTGGGACATTGTCTACAGTATTCAAACTGAATCTCCCATTAGACACATGACGGCTACCTCAACCTATGACGGCTTCAAGAGAGAGTGCATCCATAGAGATCTGTTTCCTGGAAGTGATCAATGATCTGTTAACTGAGTTTCCACTGGCAATATATATATATATATATATATATATATATATATATATATATATATATATATACAGTATATATATATATATATATATATATATATATATATATATATATATATGTATACTGTATATCACTGGACGAACCCTGCCGCGTGAGACCACCGTGTCCAAATCCTCCTTCGGCTTCAATGCTACAAGCACCACAACAGCCTCCATTCAATTAATAAACAGAAAAAAAAATTTTTTTATATCAATCCACGGTTTAAATTTAAGCCATTTAACCTAATTTTAGTGTGATATTCCAGAGAACACGGCATCTACTGCTGCAGCGCAAACATCTGGCAGCTGCAGGAGTCATATGGGCAGTAGAGTCAGCTCATCGCTTTCTCTAATAAATGTTAATGGTAATAACAATAAATTGCAATTATTGCATAATGGTTTGATGGAGGAAAGGGACGTTTAAAAAAATTTGGCGTTTGAGAAAAATATTTTTTGTTGATGTGGCCCCTGAGCTGGGAAAGTTTGAGTGCCGCTGATCTAAGTGACGGGAACCTGACCTGTTTGCCATCAAGTTAAATGTGACAGCTTTTTTCAAACTTTAAAGGAAGATTGCATTACATTAAGTCATTTATCAGACGCTTTTATCCAAAGCGACTTACAATTGTTCAAACACCGACGGACGCAGCCATCAGGAGCAATTAGGGGTTAAGTGTCTTGCTCAAGGACACTACAGCATGCTAGCAGGAGGAGCCTGGGATCGAACCAGCAACCTTTAGATCACTAGACCACCAGCTCTACCTCCTGAGCTACCATCCCCATATAATGCATGATGAGACTACATGATAAGAAAAGGAACTACAGGACTACAGGACGACCTTTTTTTAACTTTTTGATTTCTTTTTTGTTTTCACTTGGGCGTGTTTGACATCTTGTCACAGATTTTCAATAATATTAAAACTCTGGGGACCGAGATGGCCATTCCGAAACATTTACCCTTCTTTCCTGCTTCTGGTTCATGGTTTATTTTGAGGTATGCATTGCTTCACCGTCTTGCTTGAATACCTAGACTCTCTTCAACTTCCATGCCCTCTAGAATCTCTTGATATTAGATTATTTTAATCCATTCTTCCTTCCTTCCGTACAATTTTTCTGTGTCCCCAGCCGCCACATACTGTAAACCCAAAGCGTAATGGATCCACCTCCATTCTCGACAGTTGCCAAGGTGTTCTGCTTCACAAATGTTTCAACCGTCATTGATCAAAACAATTATTTACATTGTGCTCCTGAGGGTTCTCTTTTGTGTACTTCAGGCGATTCATTTTGTGTTGAGGTTGAAGGAAAGACTTCCTTCTGGAAACTGCCATGGATGTCTTTGTTGGTTGTAGTGTGATGTATGGTTGTCCGATGAATAACTAGACCTGTGTCAGCTGCTGTGTTCTGCAGCTGTTTTGCAGTGATGCGTAGGTTCACCCAAGCATTTGTCACCAGGTTTCGGGCTGGTTCATCTGGAATCTTCCTCAGTCTTCCAGACCCGGGCTTGACTTCCACTTCAACTTTTATATTTTCAGATGATGTTTGAAGTCCTTGGACAACTCTTTAGAGGAGCCCTTGGTTGTTGACTCCAGACGGAACAGCCACTGTGGTCTGAATATACAGTTCAACCCTGAAATTACATTCACCTGATGCTGAAGCCCTGACAGGTAAATCACTGGGCATCTGGGCATATGTAATCAAAAACAACAATGAATAATATGGAAGGGTTCCCACGCTTTTCCAAGGGGTCCTTTTCCTTTTTTTTTTTTAGCATGTAAAACAGAGTAAGATATGTACAGATATGTCGATATTCATTCCAACAACAACAATCTGTACAGCCCAGGGCTTTCCAAACTTGGTTCCAGGTGTTCTTGAAGGAGGGCCACAGCAAAATGTATATTTTTAATCTTTTTACATTATGAAATAGTATACTCAACCGATCTAACAAAAATTAGTTTTTGTGATATTCGCTGTTTTTGTCAGTGATGTTTAAGTTAAATATTAAACCACGGATAAAGTGGTCCATACACATTTATTTTTATATAAATCCCATAGTTTATAGTTACAGTTTATATAAAACCCATAGTTTTCATCTACAAGGAGAAAACTGATCAAGAAGGCCAACTCTGTCCTGGGGGGCTGCCTGGACCCAGTGCAGGTGGTAGGAGAAAGGAGGATGATGGCTAAGCTGTCATCCATGATGGAGAACAAATCCCACCCCATGCATGAGACTCTGACGCCACTGGAGAGCTCCTTCAGTGATAGGCTGCTTCACCCAAAGTGTGGGAAGGAGCGCTATCCCAGGACCTTCCTTCCTGCGGCTGTCAGACTGTATAACCAACAGCGCAGCCAGTAGACCAACCATACACACACACACGCACACACACACACGCACACACACACACACACACACAACTGTGGATATCCAAGTGCAATTAAAAAAAAAGAAAAAAAAAAGACAAAGTACAATCCCTGATGTGCAATGTGTCAAATGTGCAATACGCTTAGCACTATGATTCCTATTCATGGTGTTTTTTCTATATATTTATATTGTTTATTGTGCTAGTGCCGTTATATGCTCCCTATTTCCTGCTGTCCCCCTTTTTGCTGCTGTGACAATGTACATTTCCCCGTTGTGGGACTATAGGTTTATCTTATCTTATCTTATCTTATCTTATCTTATCTTATCTTATCTTATCTTAAAACTGTATGTAGTGCATGTAGTGTAAAATATAGACTAGAAGTCAAAAGTACATTAGAAATAAGTCGATTCAAATCCATTTTGAACCGATAAGCAATTGTTGAGCTTGAACGCTCGTCAAACGTCCCTCCCTCTCCAGCTTTGTGTAGAAATACTGCTAAGCTTCAATTAATATCTGTAGGCCCCTTTACCTTCAGCAAAATACACAAAAAGAAATCCTTTTTGAGAGGAAACCGTTCCACCCAGTTGCCACAGAAGTAAGGAACGTAAGTAAAGCAGCCCTCTGTTGTTGGAGCTGGATGTTCTTAGATGATGCCAATTTAGCCTAAAGCTCAAAGGGAAACCGCTTATTCATGCGTAGTCATTTTTGAAAAAGCGACAAGAGCTTTCCTTTCAGGCAGTGCTTTAGTATGATGAATCACCGTCGCATGTTGTAGCTTCTTGATGTGCCTGTTTGGAAAATGCATTGACAACCGTAACACGTGAACCGTGAGTAAATATGGATGCGAGTAAAAGTAAACAAGTAACAAGTCAGGAAGTATCGGGGGTGTTGTGAAGGATCAATTTCACTTCCCATTTTCTGTAAAAGGTGGAGGCAGGCGGTGACTTAAAGAGGTCAGCGATGCGGCGGACTCAAGCTTGAAAGGATTATTTCCACCTCGTAAACACTAAATGCTTGTATTTTTTTCTGTTTGGATATTTCTGGGGCAGAAGAAGGGTCGTCCCTATAACAGTGAAAGAATTGAATTGTTTAGAGTATGAACAGTGGCCGCCGCTGGAACATCTATTTCAGGTCTTCTGCCAGAATAATTACCGCCGAGATCGAATCATTAGACGCCGCGTGCCATCGAGTTTGAAAGTTGTGTTTGTCTCTGCGTTTAAAAAGATAAATGATTAAATGTTTTGTCTCGAATGAAATCATTGCGTGCTTTGGGATTTGATTCTTTAGCCTGCACCAAAGAACAGCTAAATGCGCTTTCAGGTCCCCCCAAAACAGTGTTTACCCTCTTAATGTACCATTTTTGGTGGAATGCTTGGCAGAGAGGTTCGACACAATGCGCAATTTACTTCTATTAGCGAGTATGTCTCTCGGCATTATTTCCATGAGTAGGGAGACATTTGTCCAGTCATAAAAGAAGAATCTAACATGAATGGAGGCAACCCACAATAGCCAGTTACCATAGGGATGTTCACGCATCAGAAAAATAATTGGGCTGTGAAATGGACAGCAGTGTACTTTCGAAGAGAGCAGCAGAGAAAAAGCAGCGCCACTGATAGACACACATAACAACCTGCATCAGACCAGCCTTTGTATCAGCCATTCTGACACCCCGCTCCAATTACGGTTTCAAAATGGCTTTCTTCTCTCCCTTTGATGGCGTTTGTTGACACAACAAGTCACATCCTTTTTGGTCGGCTGCAATTAGTGACTTTGCCTCATTAACCACTGGGCTTCGCCCGGGTCTGTTTACTGAGCACCCTGCAGCATTCTTCTGCATCTGGACTTCCACAAATCAGCGTCGCATATGAGAGGGATATGGCTCCGGCAGCCAAGGCTGTGGAAATGTGCCACTGGCCGGCACCCAAAGGAAACTGCACACAGCGTGGTTGGATTTAGATGAGACATGTGTGATTTAATAAAACACAGCTCAGGGACGGCCACAGCAGATTAGTCTCGTATGACGCAAAGCAGTTAGTAACCAGATGTATGTTTCCATGCCACATTATTTTCTGTTTCACCAAATGATATTCCCCCCGCTATTATAAATATTACCTAACACTTTCTATTCTTCACAAAATGTCCCTCGTGGTTTATCTGTTTTTTTTTATGTCTGTGATCCTGAAAAGAGAAAAAATTCAGTTCATAGCACATAAGAGGCAGACAAAATGTAAATGCTATAAATGTCATATTTCCTGTAGTATACATTTTTCTCGAAGATGCTATGGAAATAAGTCTTTTTTTTTTTAATCGGGGAATTGATTTGCTTCGGCCTTTGGAATGGACGTAGGCTCATTCGTGCCAAGTAAAACATCCTGCTCTGGCCAGTTCTGGATGTGGAAGTGAAGGATTAATTCCCAGTCCTCCACAAGGAAAGGTGGAAAGTATTCATGAAATGAGCTTATCAAGGATGAACATACAGTATTACTAAAAAAGAAGTTTGTTTTTTATTTTGAAACACCTATACTCCCCTCATCTGGTAGTAGTGGCATCCAGTCAAAGCAAATAAACTGTATAAAACATTTTATCCAGTTATAAAATCTGTGACAACTCCATTTGAATAAAATTAATGAGCAAGTTGACGCAAGGGGGAAACCACTGTCTATGTTGACTTGGTCTCTTCGTTGTCAGATTTGTTTTATCATAAACCAATCCAGTTGGTGGGGATGAAATAATTACAGAACAGTTCTGTAAACATAGCCTATAAAAAAAGTACTGAGTAGCGATGGATTGTTCTGGAAGTAGTGGAGGACATTACATGAGGTGTATAACAATATGCAATTATTTGGAGGAACACTAAAATCCTTTTTGGTTATAAAACAGGTTCAATCGACATGCTCCATCACAGCAGTCAAGTTTTTACCACCAATGATTCACATCCTCGCAGCCCTCGTCTTCAAATCAATAACCACAGAAATGATTTGAGGATGGAAAATATTATTGTTCAGATACTTGGCTGCAGTGCGCTGGAATCAATACGAGATACCAATTTGCATGCTGCTTTGTATTATTTGCACTGACACAACACTGTTACGCTGTAACAGCGCTGTTATGACAGTCTCATGCCAAACAAAGTGTTCTCAACATGTGGCGTTGGTCCCAATTCGTGTGATGAAATATCCGCTTTTAAGAAAGAAATCCAGTCCTTTATTACTATAGCAATCTTCCGTCCAAATGTATGTCCGGACGGATGTAAATAAACCTTCCAGATTTGTTTTCTTGTCCAGAGTTCAAGAAAATCTGAATCTGAATCTGAAAGTCTTAATTTTATTTATTTTATTTTTTTTGCGTCTGTAAGCTTTTTGTAAGCCATTGCCTGTCCGCCAAGATGAAGTGATTAATTACGTTGTCTTACATACCTGCATCAACATTCCTACATAATGTCTTAATTTGTCTTAATAAAATCTGCACACCTTCAGCACATTTATTTGAGATTTGGTCATTTCCCCCCCGATGTTAAGACACCGCCTCAACCATGTAATTGCAATTAAGCGTTTTTTGGAACTAACACCTTGCATTTGCAGTCAGCGATCTATAAAATATGTTTTGTTGCAAGGCTTACGGTTACTGAGAAAAACAATGATGAATTTCACACCTTTCACAGGAAAAGCCTTTTATCATGCCACAGAACGCCGTGCTCAGCATGTTTCAAAGTATTATCTTTGGGGAGCAATAGTGTGTCTTTGACATTTGGATTTTAATGTGTAATTTGTTCCATTTATAATAGGTCGGGTATGACTGAGTTCAGCCTTTACTGTATGTCTAATGGATGTTTAGAAGATTAGTATTGCTACAGCAGTGTATCACAGCAAATCCTAATGAGCTTGTGCCCATTTATCTGTATTCTATATGTATGATCCCTGCTGTGAACCGTAAATACTATATGAGAAACTGTTAAGAGCATCCTTAATTCATCTTGAGGACAGCATTGACAATTTTTTAAGTTCCTCGGGTACATCCAGATTTTTTTTTACTGTTAAAATCTGTTCTAACTAGGTATTGCTATTTTTGATGAAATGTTAATTTCCAAGATTACATTTAATTGAAATGACCTCCATTGTTATAAGTGATTCAAGTTAGATCGCTGTGGCAGTTTCACCCACCACACGCCACCCAAGTGGCATATTCAGGGACCTCTGGCACAGAGACACAGAAGATGGGGTTGTATAAAACACACAACTTAATTGTGGAGAGGGGGCTTGATAGAACAAGCCCCGGAGCAGATGGACACAGGTCATGACAGGGCTCCTCGCTCTCCTGAGTGTGTGTGGGGATGGGGGTTTTACCTGTTGCTCGTTAGACCAACCAATGAGCAACAGGTATCGAGCCACTCTGATCCTGCGTCCCCAATTACCTAGATCCAGGTCAGGTGTGGCTGCTCAAACCACACCATCCCCACACCACATACCCCCGACACCAAACTGAGGCCAGGGAGAATACATGGCCAGATAAACTGATCCCCTTCGAGGGGACCTGGTTCCCCGGAACACCACGGCCCACCCCCCAAGGCGATGATGCAGACTCCCCTCCTCCCTTTCAGAGAGTGTGACCTCGAGATGCTGAGTTGGCTGGTGAAGGTGTGGCCAGACTTGACTGTTGCGGGAGCTGCCTTGGAGGGATGGTTTGGCTGCTCTGCTAGCGTATGGTCCCGGCGGTGGCTGCTGGGCAGAGGAGCTTGCTGCAGACCGGGGGAGAAGCAGCAGCAGCAAGCACAACACTTAAAAAGGCGAAAGATTTACCTGTGGTGATTGCTGCGGCTGCTTCTCCCCCGGTCCCCCGCCGGACCCCCTGGGTGCTGCTGGTGCCAGTCAGGAGGAGGTTGGTGCTGGGGCTGCCCGTTGACCCACTGGTGGCTCCAGGGCGAGAGTACCTGTTCAGGTGGCAGTGTGGCAGTTTCACCTACCCACGCGCCATTCAAGTGGCATGTTCAGGGACCACAAAGACACAGAAGATGTGGTGTAGAAAACACACAAGTTTACTGTGGAGAGGGGGCTTGATAGAACAAGACCCGGAGCAGATGGACACATCTCTCTCTCCTGAGTGTGTGTGGGGATGGGGGTTTTACCTGTTGCTCGTTAGACCAACCAATGAGCAACAGGTATCGAGCCACTCTGATCCTGGGTCCCCAATTACCTAGATCCAGGTCAGGTGTGGCTGCTCAAACCACACCATCCCCACACCACAATCTCAAAAAAGAGGTTTAAGTAATTTCTTAAAAAGAGAGTATTGAGTGAATTTTTATATTTAATTTTTTCATTTCTATATTTTGTAAATATAACAACAATAATAACCTTTATTTGTATAGAACCTTTCATAACGGATATCTAACTCAAAGTGCTTTACATTAAAAAGCTATCAAATAGTAACAATAAAGCAAAGCAAACAAGAAAAATGCAAATAATGAAGATAATGAAATTGATTAAAAACAGGGCCAGAATAAGCTAATAACAGCAAAAAAAAAAATCACCAAAAAAAAGGTAAATATGATGCTTATTTTCAGATTTGGTCATATCATGACCCTTTTAAGAATACACAAAGAATACTTCCAACAATCAATCTACAAATGTATGAATATGTTTCAATTTAATGCCAATAATCATCTCTCCAAGATCATCTCAGAAATGAAATTGACTGTATTTCTAAACACCAATGCTTTGAGAGTCAATTATTTTAAATAAGAGAACTGCACATTCCAACTGTAGATACATTAAAACAATTTTTTTCCACATTATGAATGTGAAGCAATAGTAAATACAGCCAAGTGTTTATCTTTAACATGGTATTCAATCTTTGGCTGTTCTCCAGCATCTCTATCGCTTTTGAATAATTTCTGAATCGCAATAGTTCTGAACAAAGGCATTTCATGGAGATATTTATCTTTCTCTGAAATTCAATATTTTAATGCAGGTACTATTTTTGAGATAAAGTCAAGGCAGTGAACGATTTTATCACATAAGAGGTTTTTTTAGGATGAGGTGAGAGTGAAACAAACCTGCCTTAAGAGTTTGGCTAGTATTGTAAAGCATATTTAACAATCAAACTTATTTTAAGATAATCCATGTGTGAATATGCCCTGCCCCCCCAAAAAAATTTAAAAATAAAATAAAAATAGCCAATATCTACAAAAGACTTGAAGACTTATAAAAAATGTATTCAGTACATGATACCTGCTGTTGTGCACTCCTTGCCTTTATACTGTCACTCAATTTAAGTTGACGAGAATTAGCCATGATTGCATTTGAAATGCAAAACGTTGAAAAGCCAAACAATTTTTAAAGCATGTGGATGGCTGAGTTACATAGCAGCTCCTATGCAAAGTGATGCAAAACAACACAATCAACAAGATGTTATTAAACATAATCGCCAAATGTACTTCTGCAACGCGATGACAGCACACTGCAGGTGGTGGTCTTCCCAATCTGGTTCATCCGAGTAGAATGCGTTCAGTAATCTTATTAATTACCAACTTAAAATTGGAAAGTGCACATCGTGGTGTCTAAATGATAGATTTAACGAAATGAAGGAAGACTAAGTGTGACTCCGGAGAGTGCCCTACCTCGGGCCCGGATGGAGCGGCAGACTTGAAACCAGGATGCGGTCGGCGTCATATATCAGGAGCACCCTCGGCTACCTGCGATGTTGAGTTCCAAGCAGAACAGCAGGGGATGCAGTCTATGCTCTGGGAAGGAGGTTGAATCATGCAATGGAGCAGCTGCCCTTCAGCAATTACAGTTATGAAGCCATAAATCAGAGCTTAATAGGCCGGGGAGTCGAGCGCAGCTAAAAGACCAATGACGTATGGGACCTATACGAAATTGGCTCTCTACGTACGCAGCCAGCGCATATATTAACCATCCCTCTACCCTCCTGCTAACTTCAATGTGCATATTAATCTGACAGGGGTTACTATTTTAGCACAGTTCCAGTTTGTGTAGAATCTGCAGCCTGGACGCATTAGAGAATACTGAAAAATACTGTTAAAAAACGTGAAAGTGCACGTCCAAGTTATTCACTCGAATGACCATAATTCACTCGAGATCTCTGAGGATACTTGAGGACAATTTGCAGTGTGAACACACAATAAATGGTGCTCAGCCTTTTCTACGAGATTACATTCCTCTTCAAAATGTCGCCCCCGACCAAGAGAAAGGTGTTCAATTTGAAATAAAAATGAAACCCTATGGTTTCCTTTGTAATCTCTGCTCAAAACCTTTTGCATCGTGTAAAGGGTCTTGTGGTTTTCCTACCTTCTGATGGACATTGCCGTAAGAGCACACACTTAAAGTATTACTGCATTCCCCAAGCCAGTTCTTAAAACGTCTCGGCCGTCCATTATTGGATTTCTCTACTAAACTGGTCGTGGCCAGAAAGCGCACGACTTGTTCCAGCACACACAAACACACACACACATTTAACACAAGCTCTCACAGAGATGAAGCGTTGTGGGCGGAGGCGTGAGGACAAGCCCCTGGCCCGCTCCAGCCTGCTCCCAGGCACCCCTGCGCTCTAAATGGAGACTGGGGGATAAACAAAGGTTAACACTAGTGGACAGGGAGAGAGAGAGAGAGAGAGAGAGAGAGAGAGAGAGAGAGAGAGAGAGAGAGAGAGAGAGAGAGGAGGAGGAGGAGGAGGAGGATGGCTCCAGCATGACAGCCCCCCCACCCCTCCACCCACTCATCCAACAATGCATCCGCTACCTGTGGACCAAACCCCCCCTCTCCACGCCCTCAGCCTCTCCGCCGCCACCACCTGTACCATTCTGTAGCCTTAACACACACAGACAGCGCCACTTTTATCCCCTTCCTGGCCAAAACGAGATGCGTTCGGAAATGTTATGTTATGAATTCCAAAAAAACAAAGCCATCGTTCTATCTACTTTCATACACTATATCTATCTCCGTGAAACCTCTTGGATTTAGACTAATAAAAAAGCTGTATATAATTGACAGCTGACTTACAGTTGACAATATTCGCAAAGAAAAAAGCTTGTGAAGAACTCGTTCCCCCCGGAGAAGCACACGTCAGAGGCACCTGGTGGTAATTCTTGTAAATGATAATGATGATGATGATGATGATGATGATGATGATGATGATGATGATGGTGATGATGATGATGTTGAGTGTAGACGATGATGATGAAAGATTTTTAACACTTTGATTAGCATCAGAATATTTTTAAATTGGAGAATAACTTCGGGAGACGGCAATACTTGGTGCACTGGGTTTTTGCGATGAGGTTAAAAATATATCAGTTTTCCCTTAACCCTGTGACCCCTGGGCCACACCAGAAACAACAGGTCAGGGTCGCAAACAGTGGCATGCTGCGAGCCTCCTAAACCCCTCGCATCATCTCCCACAGCGGTCCATTCAAAAGATGTACTTGTGAAATTATTTAATTACCAAGCCTGGTATGCATCAACTACATATATAAAATCACTGATGTGCGGTCCTAATGTGGATTACTGAGTTAAATGAACAAACTACAATAATACATTTTACCCCACGACAAATTACCCCTCACTTATGTAACGAAAATATTATCATTCTGGCTGGAAAACAAATATCACGCCCAGGAATAGACATAAGATTTTACTTCATACTTGTGAATTAGTTTAGTAAACTTTATAGTTCTGGTACATAGGGTTGAACGATTTTGGAAAATAATTGAATTGCGATTTTTTTAGACAAATATTGCGACTGCGATTTAGTTTGCAATTTTTTTTCAAGTTCCTTATCTTCTATATTATTCACGAAACACAAGCAATAAATAATTCTATAGGGTGTCTCCAGGGTGTTCCGGATTGCCAACAACACATTGTTGGCATGCACATCACTAGCACCCGCATCTTCAGTTTCGATGGTGTCATGATCTCCGCCTTCATCTACCCTACCCTCCCTCTCCTTACCTGTCTCATTAATCCAACTCCATTCACCTGCGCACACAGCTGTTCCCGATCTGTAATCTAACCACTATATAAGCCTCTCTCACCAGTCACCCATTGCCAGATTGTCTTCGATGCTTGCACCAGACTCTCCAGCGTTCTCCGGACTGATTCCCCGCTACCGACTCTGCCTCGCTCCGACCACGTACCCTGCCTGCCCCCCCGCCTGTCTTCTGTCTGCACTCCTGGTTATCGAACCTGCCTGTCCCCGACGATGTATCCTGCCTGCCCCCTGCCTGTCTTCCGTCCGCTCTACAAATAAAAGACATTACCAAATATCCCTGCCTGTCTTTGTGCTGCAATTGGTCCTAACCACACCCGTTAAAGTACAATCTGGCCAACAATGGACCCAGCACACAACCCCGAGTTGCTGGCATGCCTGGGAAGGGTGGAGTCACAGCTCTAACACCAGGAGGCTGTCCGAGCCTCCACCTCAGCGGACGTTCGGCTAGCAGAGGCTAGCCAGGAGCAAAGGCTCGCCACGCTAGCTGCCCAGGTCCAGCAGCTCGCCATCGCTCTTGGTCAGTTCATCCCGCCGCCTGCTTCCCCGGACCCACCTGCACCAGCACCGGCCCAGCCTGGGTACTCCCCTGGCTCCAGCGTCACAACCCACACCTCGACTGGACCACAGGGACTATTCTGGGATGGAGTCCTGCGTGCCATCAGGTTTGCCTGAAGCAAGCCACCGCACCTCACCCACCAGCTCCAGCTCCAGCTCCGCACCCGACATGTTGGGGGTCCCCGCCGAGTACCTCGACTTCAGGGAGGTCTTCAGCAAGGCCAAGGCAACATCCCTTCCCCCGCACAGGGCGCACGATATTGCCATCGACCTCCAGCCCGGCTTCACCCCCCCCCCCAGAGGCCGCCTGTACTCCCTGTCCGCCCCGGAGAGAGAGGCCATGGACACCTATATTAACGATGCCCTGGCGGCGGGCATCATCCGTCCCTCCCCATCTCCGGCGGGGGTGGGCTTCTTCTTCGTGGAGAAGAAGGACAAGTCGCTTCGCCCCTGTATTGACTATCGCGGTCTCAACGACATTACGGTCAAGAACCGCTATCCCCTGCCCCTCATCTCATCAGCCTTCCAACTCCTGGAGGGGGCCACGGTGTTCACCAAGCTCGACCTATGCAACGCCTACTCTCTGGTCAGGGTTCGAGAGGGGGACGAATGGAAGATGGCGTTCAACACTCCCTCCGGTCACTACGAATATCTGGTGATGCCCTTTGGTCTCACCAATGCCCCCGCCGTCTTCCAGGCCCTGGTCAATGACGTGCTCAGGGACATGCTCAACAAATTCGTCTTTGTGTACCTCGACGACATCCTGATCTTCTCCCGATCCCAAGCTTTTTTAAAAAGCTTGGGATCGGGATGTCAAACAATGTCAAACCTGACGCCCTGTCCCGGCAGTTCCAGGAGGAGGAGGAAGACGCTGCTGACCCTGACACCATTCTACCGTCCTCCCGTCTAGTTGCCACACTCACCTGGGAGGTGGAAGAGAAGGTCAGAGCCGCCGCCCAGGACCAACCTGGACCCAGCGCATGTCCGCCCGACCGTCTGTTCGTCCTGCCTGACCTCCGGTCTGAGGTTCTCCAGTGGGCCCACAACTCCAGACTCACCTGCCACCCGGGGATCCAGCGGACGAAGGAGGTCGTCCAGCGTCGCTTCTGGTGCCCCTCCCTGGGTGAGGACGTCCGAGGGTTCGTCAATGCCTGCCCCACCTGTAACCAGCACAAACCCTCTCTTCTTGCCCCTGCTGGTCTCCTACACCCACTGCCGGTTCCTCATCGCCCCTGGTCTCACATCTCCGTGGACTTCGTCACCGGTCTGCCACCATCTAGCGGCAACACTACCATCCTGACCGTGGTGGACCGATTTATCAAGATGGCTCACTTCGTGCCGTCAGCCAAGGGCACCGCCGAGCTATTATTGTACCACGTCGTCCGCCTCCATGGCATCCCGGTAGATGTTGTATCCGACCGGGTTCCCCAATTCGCCTCTGTCTTCTGGAGGGAGTTCTGTGCACTCCTGGGGGCCAACGTCAGACTGTCCTCAGGGTACCACCCCCAGTCCAACGGCCAAACGGAGCGGAAGAACCAAGAGATGGAGACAGCCCTTCGCTGCATGACATCACAATACCCGTCATCCTGGTCCGAGCAGCTTTTGTGGGTGGAATATGCCCACAACACCCTGACCAGTTCGGCCACAGGCCTCTCCCCATTCCAGTGCGCCTACGGCTTCCAACCGCCTCTGTTCCCGGCCCTTGAGAAGGAGGCTTCCTGCTCGTCCGTCCAGGCCTTCATTCACCGCTGCCGCAGAACTTGGACCCGGGCCTGGGCCGCCCTCCTCCGAGCCACTGGCCGTAACGCCTCTGCCGCCAACCGTCGCCGCTCCCAGGCCCCCTGAGTACCAGCCGGGCCAGAAGGTCTGGCTCTCCACCCGGGACCTCCCCCTGAAGGTGGAATCCAAGAAGCTGGCTCCTCGGTTCATCGGCCCGTTCATGATCGAGAAGGTCGTCAACCCGGTGGCAGTGCGGCTCAAGCTCCCCAGGTCCATGCGCGTCTATCCCACCTTCCATGTGTCCAAAGTTAAGCCGGTCCGGGAGAGTGCTCTGGTCCCCTTGGCACCTCCCCCGCCTCCTCCGCGCTTCATTGACGGGGGTCCTGCCTTTTCTGTCCGCCGTCTCCTACGTTCCCGCCGGCGTGGGAGAGGCCTGCAGTACCTGGTGGATTGGGAGGGTTCCGGTCCGGAGGAGAGGTCATGGGTCCCTGCGAGACACATTCTGGACCACACCCTCATCAGGAGGTTCCATCAGCGCCATCCTGACCAGCCCTCCAGACCAGCCCTCCAGACCGGGTCAACCCTCCCCACCGCAGACCCCACCACCTCTCTTGTCTGGACCCTCCAGCGATGGTTCAGAGGCGGACGATGTCGACCCTGTGGGTCCCTCCTCCGACGAGGAGGACGAGGCCCATTCAGCGGAGGACATGGAGATGGACAGGGTCTCCGACGAGTACTCCGATGAGGATCACGTGGCCCATTTCACAGAGGACCAGGAGATGGACGGGGTCTCCGATGAGTACTAAATTGTTATTTACCAACCAGGCAAATTTGAATGAATCGAAAAATCGGCAAGTATAAAGAACTTGGTTTCAATATCATGAGAAAAATGCTCAAGACTTTGCATGAGTTCACGATCTCCCTGAAGACGCCTTTTACTCCAGGTGTTTATTACCAAAACAGAATTTTAGCTTAGCTTATCACCACTGACGCTCCAATTCCAACCTGGTGTTTATATAGTGTTGCGGGGGGCCATGCCCTGGCCATGCCAGGAAGGAACCTGTTACATCACAACCCACCGCTGCTGTCCCTGCCTTCTTCTTGTTCTTCACAATTTGAAGTTAAAAGTCCTGAGAATGCAGCTTACGCTAGCGTGTTGTGGGAGGAGTGAAGATGGACCTTGAAGGAATTGACAAATTGTCAAATGACGCAATGCTTTGGCATTGATGACTATATCGCTGGTGTGGCCCAGGGGTCAGGCCCACAGTTGTAAAATTACATACATAACTTTTTGCTATTTTTAGACCTCATTTACATAGCCAATGGGTCTTGTTGTTTATCCTCACAATGCTATTGGATAGTAAATGTGTTTATAGGTCTTGCCATCTGGCCATGAACTCACACAACCTGCAAACTTTCCTTCAAGCTCATCTCTGTTATATTTGACCGGATTTGTCAAAATTCAAGTAATGCCTACCATACACTAGAAGAATGAAATACTTTTAATAGACTTTTAAAAGACTAAGGTCTGACACCCTCTCACATCTAAAGACAACATGTCATAAGTCAAGTCAAGTGAAGTCAAGTCACACTTTATTTATAGAGCGCATTTCCTGGGCAACACAATGCGCTTTACAAAGAAATACAAAAAAGAAAGAGAGAACGTAGTTGTCAGCCGGTCATTACAAAAAAATGCCCCTGAAACAACAGCAACAACAAAAGCAACAACAAAGACAACAAAAACATCAATAAAAGCGACTCCAACAGCAGCAACAACAGCAACAGAAACAGCAACAACGGCAGCAGCAACATCGACACCAGCAGCAACAACAACAGCAGCAACGTACACGCAAAGACGTCACCGGAACCGGAAGTGGTAGACCTCACCGGAACTGGAAAGTTCACTCAGGTTAGAGATGGTTAAGTCGAGGTATAAGTTCATGTTAAGTTGAGGTATAAGGTTAGCGAGAGCTAAGTTTAGGTATAAGGTTAGCGGCACCAACAACAGCACCAGCAGCAGCAGCAACGACAACACCAGCAGTGTCAATACCCGCAGCAGACAACAGCAGCAACAAATACAGCAACAGCAACAGCGCATAAGGGAAGACGTCAACGGGACCGGAAGTGGTAGCTCTCACTGGAACCAAAAATCTTCTCATCTGTATTGAGTCAACAGTGTGTACCAGCTCATCTCAACGAAGTAAAGCACACCAAAGATGTCACCGGAATCGGAAATTTCAACTGTGTCCTTTAATTAGTGACCCTAAGTTACGGGTCAAGTTTTGTCTTGTTCAAAATTTCCAAATCCGGAATGATGCAATGAAACTGGAACTTGGAGCTACGGATAGTTTATTGGACGGTTTGAGAATCTAACAAAAAATAAAAAACTTTATACGTAGACGTAGTGAGTCCTGAGCTGCGTGTCTCATCTAGCAGACATTTCACCCAGAAGTCCACCGAAACTTTGTTTCCTCCTTACTTTGTACAAGCGACACGCCCCCCTTTGCGGGGCGGTCCCTCCTTTGCTATTTCCCCTCCCGTGAGTATCTAGTTTCAGACTCCCCGCTGTGTGTGCGCGCCAGATTGCCGGTTTCTAACTGGTTGCGTAGTTACACCCAGTGTCTTTATACATGTTTTAATTTTGGCTCTGACTGATCAATGAAACTGTATTTCATAATTACCCAGAATATGAATGATAGTAATGTACATAAATAAATCAATGTAATGTATACTGTAGTATACACATATACTTTTGCTATTGAGGATTATTTCAATCTGTAATGTTATAGTTATAGTAGCATAGTTATATGTAGTATGTTTAGTTATAGTATATGAATATATTTATTTATTTATTTTCTCTTCCAAACAGACCTCGGGAGGGAGATACTTTTGACTCTCTCCCTCTCTCTCTCTCCGAAAACACACCCTTCTTATGATCCTCTAAGTGTAATATCACAACAGAAACAACCACAGCAACAGAAATAGCAGTAACATCAACACCAGCACAAGTCACTGAGTTTTTGTTCACAGACTAAGATTTTGCAAAGACTGGGGATCTTGCAGGGTCACTATTTACCAGACTACAGCTAGATTTCTTTTGAGATTATTTCCCATCCTGCTCCTGGCGGAAATTTAGGAGAAGAAAAACTGTTGAACAATGGAGCAGAAACAGAAGCAGCTTTTAAGCCACAGCTGTGCTTGTGTGTGTAGTGGTTTGTTCTGAAAAAACAGCCAAACCATTCATATTATTTATGTTGTTATGTAATAAAAATAATAAATATAGGTGCAGGCAGCAATACACAAGGTCCAGTTTATTCGTTTTAAGTACTTATTACAGTTCTTCAGGTTCTGTGAAACGCTGCAAGTTACAAAAGTTACAAAGAATTTGTACTGTCAGATTCATTGACAATTATCAGCTGAATTGAAATTTGTTTCATCTTTAGTGCTGTCAGCAATATTTGAAGTATTAACACGTGTTATTGTTTTTTAAGTCATTTGTAGTAAATATGAATTTGTTCTCAAATTATCATTTGTTTGTTGTGGTTCTTCATGACACACTGTGTATTTAGTAGACAGTGAATGAGTGATTTCTTATATTGTCGCACATCTTTGTTACATTTACTGGCACAAAACTTGAATTATTACGTTTATAGGTACTTTATAGGTACGTTAGGATGCGATTGGATGGTTCACGGTGGTGACTTACTCTGTGTTGTGTCGTTGTGTATCAATAACATCTGTCTGTAGTCCGGCGATTTCAAATAACGGTTTACTTTGTCAGAATGAATTATTACTATTAAAGAAATTAGAAATAGTTAATACACATTCATATTATTCTCTAACAGTGATTTTTTAAATTGCTCTATCAATTGGCATAGCTATATTATACAACACAGAGTCATTGTGATCTACACCAAAGCAACCAGTAAATTGCTCAGCATACATTATTTGGAATGTTGTATTAAATATAGTTTGTCTTGTTGGCAATTATGTTATTGCGATATAATCTCTTCCTGGAATATTATCATTTATTCTTCTACTTTTTCATTTCCTGATAAAGATTATATGGCTTTAATTAAAACGTCGTCAAGGTCATTTTGTGGCCATGTGCAAACATTCTCGATCTTGTTCTTAAGGACTGCTGTTAAACTCATAGCAGCTGTTTATTTCTGGAGTCTCCAAACTGTAAATCAGCCTGATTAAATGAGCCTTTGAACACTGACAGATATGCTAATTAACACTTTTTTTTTAATGAACACTTTAACAATTTTTCTCATTAGCGTTTTTTCCACAATATTTTTCTTTAGTTCTTTTTTATATATATTGTGACTCACCTTGAGGACTGGATTTTTGGTCAATTGCTTCTATATTGTCTTAGACTTCCCGCTATTTTTCCACATCTGGAACAATCACAAAAACAAACGTTGTAATTACTTTACATACCAATTATAATAAATACATGTCATTTCATAAACATGATAAATAAATGTTTGTTTTCATGAGTACTTTGTTGTATTTTTTCTGTTCATAATCTACAATTGGAAAATTCAGTTTAATAGATTACTAGTCTATATTGTAATGCAGACAAAATTTATAGAACTTATTTGGCATTAGAATTATTATGGAAGAACTTGTCAATACTTAACACTTTCTGCCTTTTCATTTCAGTTTGCCATGTTTAGCTGTAGGAAACTGTATATACATGAAGTTTCTTTAAAACAACGTTGCGTCTCGTGGGCGTACATTATTTAGGGAGTGAGGTGTCTTGGAATGTGTGGCGTCCCAAGACAGCCCCCGTTGTATAAGATAATTATTAACAGACGGTGCCAGGGGTCCTGAGGGAGAGAGAACATCGCCAGGGTCCGGGTGATAAGGGAAGTGGAATGTGACCTGTGACCTATGTAGGGGAATCAGATGGTCAACGTTGTCTCTGGACAAGCATAAAAGAACCCGCCCGAGTTGCATCTGGCAGAAAATACATCCGGCTCGGTTCTCTCCTGGACGTCCATGGCAAGTCTGGTCTGATGCTGTTCTTTTGTAATAAACCTATTATTTTACTCAAGTCAGTGTCAGTGGTCACTCCTTCTTCATCAACACATCAAATTCATCAAGAAATTACAGGAGGTTTTCAAGATTCAATATTCAAGAGGTTTATTCATCATATACATATACATTCTTTCATACATATATGCAGTGAAATGTAATGCAACACTCCCGGTGATTACACACAATATGTCCTCGGAAAATTTCTTTCTACTCGACCCAACTAACTGATTCCTTAAACGTAATACAGTTAGTCGAATACTTATAGAATAAAATAAAAATATATAGAATGAAATAAAATTCAATTAAATTAAATGGAATAGATAAAGGGAATAGGCTTACGCATATGGGATAGCCTTATGTATATGGAATAGGCAATTATGTATATACAGATATGTGCATTAAAGTGGCATGTGAATAAAGTGAGGTAGCGTTTGAGGGATAATACAGCAGAGTATACAACAGTACGGCGCAGCAATACGGTAACACCGAATAACCCAGACAGTGACACTTTATGCGATACAGCATGCTACATACAGTACAGTAAGTAGTGGAGCCTATGTGTGTGGCTCAGTGAGGACCCCTGGTGAGGTCAGCATTGACAGTTCTTATGGCTTGCGGGAAAAAACTCTGTCTCAGTCTCTCTGTTCTCGCTGTGTGACTGCAGAGGGGCTTGCCTACTGCAGCAGCTGGAACAGTTCGTTGTTGCAGTGATGAGGATCCTTCATGATCCTGCGGGCTCTGCTACTACACCTCCTGGTGTATAAGTCCTGCAGGGAGGGGAGGGTAGTTCCAGTGGTACATTCAGCTGAACGCAGTACAGTTCTCAAACCAGGCAGTGATGTTGCCTGTCAGGATGCTCTCCACTGCTCCAGAGTAGAAGGACTTGAGCATCCTCACCGAGACCCGGAATTTCCTCAGCTGCCTGAGGTGGTAAAGACGCTGCCTCGCCTTTCTCAACAGAGTGTCTGTTTGTAAAGTCCATGTAAAATCCTCTGTGATGTGGACTCCCAGGTACTTGAGGCCAGTCACCCTGTCAACAGAAGTCCAATTAATCACCAAAGGCGTGTGCGTCCTCGATTGTAATCCTCGCCTAAAGTCCACAATCAGCTCCTTCATTTTGCTGACGTTCAGGTGTAGGCTGTTGTCCTGGCACCAGAGTGACAGGTCAGCCACCTCCTCGCGGTAGGCCTTCTCATACCAGTCGGTGATCAGGCCCACGACAGTGTCGTCAGCAAACTTGATGATGGTGTTGGAGCCGGACCTGGCCACACAGTCATGTGTGTACAGGGAGTACAGTAAGGGGCTGAGGACGCAACTCTGGGAGGATCCTGTATTCAGGGTGAGGCAGCTGGACATGTGCTTCCTCACCCTAGATTCAATATTCACGATTCAAGATTCAAGAGGTTTATTTGTCACATACATGTACATACTTTCATACATATATGCAGTGAAATGTAATGTAACGCACCCGGGAATAACACACAATATCTCCTAGAAAAAAATTATTTCTAATAGACCAACTAACTGACTCCTAAAACGTAATACAGTAAGTTGAATACCTTTAGAATAAAATAAAAACATATAGAATAAAATAAAATAAAATAAAATAAAATGAGATCAAATGGAATAGATAGAGGGAATATGCTTATGTATATGGAATAGGCAATTATGTATATACAGATATGTGCATTAAAGTGGCATGTGAATAAACTGAGGTAGTGCTTGGGATAATACAGCACAGTATACAACAGTACGGCGCAGCAATACGGCATCACAAACAACCCTGAACAGTGACACAGTATGCGGTACAGTATGCTTCATATAGTACAGTAGGTAGTGGAGCCTATATGTGTAGCTCAGTGAGGACCCCTGGTGAGGTCAGCATTGACAGTTCTAATGGCGTGCGGGAAAAAACTCCCTCTCAGTCACTCTGTTCTCGCTGTGTGACTGCGGAGGCGCTTGTCTGACTGCAGCAGCTGGAACAGTCCGTTGTTGGGGTGATGAGGATCCTTCATGATCCTGAGGGCTCTGCTACTACACCTCCTGGTGTATAGCTCCTGCAAGGGGGTGAGGGTAGTTCTAGTGGTACGTTTAGCTGAACGCACCACCCTCTGCAGGCCCCGCCTGTCCTGAGCAGTACAGCTCCCAAACCAGGCACTGATGTTGCCTGTCAGGATGCTCTCCACTGCTCCAGAGTAGAAGGACTTGAGGATCCTCACCGAGACCCGGAATTTCCTCAGCTGCCTGAGGTGGTAAAGACGCTGCGTCGCCTTCCTCACCAGAGTGTCTGTTTGTAAAGTCCATTTTAAGTCCTCTGTGATGTGGACTCCCAGGTATTTGAAGCTGCAATGACCTGCAACAACCTAACAACCTGGGGCTGGGCTGTGAGGAAGTCCAGGATCCAGGCACACAGCATTCAGTCCAAGCCTATGGTGGGGACTATGGTGTTGAAAGCTGAACTGTAATCGATGAACAGCATTCTCACATAGGCCCCCTTCTGGGCATCCAGGTGTTTGAGCGTGGTTGGCAGTACCTGGGAGACCGCGTCAGATATATATATATATATATATATATATATCAGATATAATCCTTAATCAGCCTCTCGAAACACTTCATGACCACGAGGTGAGGGCCACCGGACGGTAGTCATTCAGGCAGGAAGGAGAGGCGATCTTCGGGACAGGAACGACGGTGGACCTCTTGAAGCAGGACAGGACCACTGATTCAGCCAGGGAGATGTTGAATATTGTAGTGAACATCGGAGCTAGCTGGTTAGCACAGGTTTTCAGTACTCGCCCAGATATGCAGCCTGGGCCCTCAGCTTTCCTGGTGTTCACCCGCCTCAGAGCCTTCCTGACCTCCTGCACGGACACTGAGAGTGCGCGCTCATCCCCAGCGGTGTAACTCCAATTAGCCGGCGAGCTAGCGGTGCTGTTGCCAGACTCAAACCGCGCATAAAAGGAGTTCAGTTGGTTGGCCAGGGAGGCGTCCACACTCGTGGCTGGGGAGGAGCTGCTTTTGTAGTTTTTTATCGTCCGCAGCCCCTGCCACAGGCGTCTTGTGTCCCCCTGTACCATCTGTAGCATCCTTCACCGCCCTCCGCGGATTGTAAGACGCCACTTTCTAATTGTCCATATTTCCCGATACACGACCGTCGTTGTAAGCGGCCGTGCGAGCTTTCCTTGTTCCTGTTCTATTTTTCCGACACCTCGCTGGATCTTGAACGCATCACTCACTTCTGCACTTGAGTGGAGTCAACTCGACGTGGTGGGGACCAAAGAGATAAAATATCAATCGAACAGACATCTACCAGGTGAGAAGGTACATAAACACATACACAGACGCCTAATTTGTAATTTCTAACCACTACAGAGCGATGGGATCTCTACCACACACTGGACACGGTGC
Source organism: Zeus faber (assembly GCF_960531495.2). Classification (NCBI taxonomy): domain Eukaryota; kingdom Metazoa; phylum Chordata; class Actinopteri; order Zeiformes; family Zeidae; genus Zeus; species Zeus faber. Next base: position 6,075,611 of record NC_137210.1, read on the forward strand.
CAATGTACATTCTCTATCAGAACCTGCAAATTTATAGTACATAGTATGATGACGTCATAAAGCATCTTACTGTGAATCTCATCTCCTTCATTTTGTTTGCGAACAGTGGCATGTCGGTAAAGCACAACCACCTGGATTCTTGAGGTCATATTTGGTCGGTTTTTCACTAATTTCTGTTCCATATGTCGATTGATTTGGATGAAACTTAAACCACAAGATGTTTGTGACATATCGGTTCAAACAACACCTCAACCGTGTTAGTAACTTCTGTCATTGGTGTGTTTCAGATACTTTTAGCCCCATTGTAAATACTTTGGTGTTCGATGACCATGTCTGTGATTTGAATCAAATTTGGTCGGTTTTTCACTCATTTCTGCTCCATATGTGGATCGACTTATAAACTCCACTACAACTCAGTCTCTACCCAATACCTTGCGTTGCTCACTTCCGCTTACGTCACGATCCCGAACTCTATAGGCTAGCCAGACAGTGTTGTGTGAATTTAGTGGAATGTGTAAATAGGATTATGATTTCTCTGATATGATTTGCTCTCTACCCTGAGCACTCGGACCACAACCCTATCTATTCTTTCACGTTATGTTCTATAATCTAATACTATCTATACCTATTTAATATTATAATTTTTACAGATTTATTCTGGTTCGGATATCACAGATGATGCCGTTTCCCTCCACACACCACTGGAGTACTTCCAGAAGTTGTTGAGTACAGCTTTCAAAAGAATTTAACATATGTAAACACCAACAGACTTGTTGGTCAGACAAAACACCAGTTGTTTTTTTAGTAATAAATGACTATCCATAAAAAAATTCATGATACTATTATGGGGCTAAATAAATAATCAACTCTGCAAATTAACCCTTAGAGGTTTTGTTCTGACAATGTGAATTTGATACAGAAAGTCTGCTCCCAACTAGGGCCAATGTTGCAATATTGCATAATTTCCCCTAAAAACGTAATGACTTTTTAGAGAGGGCTCCTACAGTACAACTTTCATCTGAAAGGTGAAAAAAATGTTTTCTCTTATTTATTTTTCTCTGTATTTGGTCTTTACAGGGTTAAAGGGCAACTTGCAGGTTGTCACGCTAAGTCAATTTGTGTGTGGGGAAAATTTGTCACAATTTGATTTAGGAATTATTGAAAAAAAAAGTATTGGATTTACAGATGGGCTTATTTTTGTTCTACAATTAGCCACGGCCACCTAATAATCGTTGCACGCAACTTGAACGTGACGTCACACAAGGGAGACGCGTGCGACAGTTCTACAGTGAATGACGACTTAGCAGGTGGAGGAGGTGCGGAGAGACGCTCAGAGTGTGTTTTCATTTTCGATTTTGCTTTCTTTCCCAATTTCCGACTTGTATGAACCCAAAAATGTGAAGGTAACTGCCTCCCGTCGCAGCGGAGCCTGGCCACAACAGAGCGCAACCCCCTCCTCCCCCATCAACCACAGAGGGGTGGCAGGGGCAGGTCAAGGGCTGCGATTGTCAGTGTTTATTAATGGGCCCCGCAGAGGGGAGTGACAATGGGGTGATCTCTGTGATGATGATGTCTTATTGCTTTCCACGAGCGCCCCCCGGGTCGCATGCATATTTATGACGCGCCACCACCTTGACGCCAGCTAGAAATATCTGTTTAACGCCCCCCACACCCCCTCCCCGATGGATGGAGAGGGACCCTTTAGTGTGCTTGCAGTGTGTTTGCAGCATGGTTGCAGCGTGCCGCGGCGCCACGCTACCTTTAACCACCGAAGAGTGGTAAAGGTACCGCAATCTTTTCATTCTTTCTTTGCTCTCATTTCCTTTCTTTCGAGTTGACATGCGGGAACCGAGACGTCGCACAGAGTAGGAGAGTAAGGGATTGTGCTACCGGTCTCCCGCAGTCCCACCTCACATAAATCTTCACGGTGCTGATGTCAGCGGGTCTTATTAACCGAATGTCGTTTTGTCCGCCGATTGAATTAATTTGAACTAATTGGCGGGACAGATTGATTTGTGACACGACATGTGTATGTATTAAATATTAACAGCCAGAAAGTCCCCAGGGACGGCGGGGGATTTTAAAGGGCAACTCCCAGGCAGTCTTTTGACTGATTAATACGAGCTGCTCCTTGTAGACGGTTTTGTTGTACTCATTTATTCACGCCTTTTCACAGTACTACACTTCTCAGTCTTTTGTCGCATTTTTTCTCCCTCTCTCTCTCCCCCTCTCACAATGACAAGGCCACCGAGCGATTTAAGAGCACTCTGATTCATTACTTATTTAAATGAGCAAGGACGGTGCTGTTATTAATGAAAACCCCATCACAACGGAACGACATTATAAGATGGGAAAACAAATAAAGTGCAAGAAAAAACAGACGACGGGACGTGTTTAATGTGCAAACGTTGCATACGCCGGTTTTGACTGAGAGAAAAGACCCCAGATGTGCGTCCAAGTGAAAATGAAGCTTGTGCTCATCGCAAATGGTCGAATAACTGAGCTTGTCTGACTTTTTCGGGCCGCGAATCTTGGACCGTCAAATGGACCAAAACACGGGTGGTCACTGGCGGTGAAGGCGGCCATCTTGGACGCTCCCCGTGGCGCGACTCTGGTAGTTGAACTGACATGTAAAAGATGGCATACTTCAAAGAACGACAGAACTTAAAAAACAACCACCTGCGAACGTGTCCCTGAAAACTCTTGTCGACAGTGGGAGGTCTGCCAATCGTTGGCAAAGCGGTGAATGCTTTGCACAGGGTTGGGGTACTCGTTTTGAGACTTATTTTGGTGCGGTTTCACCACCAATATACCGACGCCTTCAATATGCCATAGTGCACTTATCCAACGAATCTAAGGAACAATCGAGCTCGCAAAAAAACCCCCAGAGATTTGGCGATTTGAGGTTCTTCCCATCGGAATCGGCTTCGTCATTCCCATCACCCCCCGCCCCCCCTTTTTTTTTTTAAACAAAGAGCGAGAAATCTCTCCTTCCCTGCCAACAAGTTGTAGGAGTTATCACGCTCCTCCGCGATTCGGTACGGCATTGTAAATCCAGCGCCTGCCTCGTCCCCGCTTCCGCTGTCAGATGTGCTCTGAAGCTGTATTTCAGTCCCCTACCCCGCTGCCCCCGTCCCCGCCCGCCAGCGGCGTGCTGCCTGAACGGCGGAATAACGAACGCTGTCTCGATACGATGTCACTCCCGTTTTAGACTTCCCGACTCTCCCCTCTCTCCGTCTTTACGAGTCTCTCCGTATCTATTTTTCGGGGATGGTCCCTCTCTCTCTCCTCCGCGACGCCCTCGTTCCACATCGAGATCACGCTCTCCCCTCGGAGTAAAATCACCTACTCACCCGGTGAATTGGCTCGCCCCCCTCTCTCCCTCCTCGTCCCTCGACTGCTGCATTGCTGCGATCCTGTCATTTGCCAATGCACACAAATTGAGAGAGGCATTTTCTCTTGGTGGGGAAGGGGTTTGACGGTACTTCAGAGGGAAGAGGTAGCCCTGGCTACTACTTCCACTTCAATAGACTATTGCATGGACTACTGCTTACCCCCTCGTAGGTTGCTTACCCCCTCGTTCAGAGATAACTGGGATCGAATGACAAAATTGCCCGCCGAGTATTCTAATATTTAAAAAACACCGACGCCAGATACTAACCGCCGACGGCTTTGAGGGGAGGCTCAGAGCGGCCTCCAATAAATGTTTTTCTTGGCTCTGCAGAGCGTGTGAAAAGTGTTGTGGAAAACACTGCGAGGTGCCTGGATTAAATTAAATGAAACGTTGGTTTCGAATCTAGTTTCCCCTGCCTTTTAAAAAAAATTTGAACTTTTCAATCTTCACTTTGGCATTGACTTTTGTGAGGACACCATCCACCTTCCTGCCTCTGCCGCTTCCTAACGAGAGCCAGAGTGAAAACCGTCCCAACCTACAGTGTATTTGTTGCTCAGCATTTTATTCTTGTTTATATGGGGAACTACTAAATATTTATACTATTTTCCCACTTCCTATCCTCTAAGTCTGTACATATACCATGTTTACCTTCACCATGTTTGCCTCTGTTGTGCATATCTGAAATTTATGGACACCCCTCCAACCAGTCACAATTTGACTATGCACCCAGTCCATGGAATGTGTGTGTGTGTGTGGGTGTGTGTGTGTGTGCATGCATGCGTGCGTGCGTGCGTGCGTATGTGCTTTTGCTTTGTGTGTGTGTGTGTGTGTGTGTGTGTGAGTATAGATATACAGTGTGTGTATATGCACATGTATAGTCTTAAAATTCTTTCTTTCTAACTATCATGTTTCTAATCAGACTGCCCAGCTGCCATCCACCCACCAGCCCCATATCATTTTCAAAATAGAATGCAATTCGTTAAATACATTAAAACCTCAATCTACTGTAGGCACCAGCGAGGGAATAAATCATTCTGCCAGATGCTGAAGGAGAGCCTGATTACTCCTCAGCGTGTCTAGGAAATAAGGCTATTATTTAGGCATGCACCGGGGAAAACGAAAAAGATAAATAAAAAATATTAAAAAAACACAGCCACATTGTGGAATACGCATTTGAGGGTTTTTTTTTTCTATCAATTCAACTGTGTCCTCTGTACAACACTGAGGACCTTCATCTTACTCCACACACTCTTTCAGAATTGAACCTGCTTCCCACCCTCTCCAATGGATTAGTACCATGATTTGGGGGGGAGGTAACAAATGGAAAAAGCGGGGATGAGATACCAACCAGCATGTTCATTTATTTTTTACTTACTTTCATGTCCCTTTTTACCTTTTTTTCAATATTTGGTAGCCAAAAGTTCACATTTTGACATTTTTCCCATTTTCCAATACTAGCCTAATCAAAATGACACATTAAAATGGGTACGTGTTGGCTCTATTTATTCACCTAATAATATAATCATAGAGAATTTTACACAATATCAATATTTTCCACAATGTCTGCTAATATATTCTATTCCTTGTGAAAGCAAGTGAAGTCTGTGACCTTGAACAATATGCAGTGCTATATATATATTATATCTAAACCTTTTTGGTTTTTAAATGAAACTCAGACCATAGTTGTGAGGAATTTTCGGTCCTAAACAACTAAAAATCCAAAATGGTGATTTACGATATGACAATTGGTTTCATCACCAGCAAGCCATTGCTCTTATAGATGGCCTTTCACTGTGTCTCACTTTGTGATGGTAGAAATGGTGTTGACCATACTGTGGCCCTTCAGTTGTAATTTGACAGATATACAAATAATTGCAGTGTTTGGCTTCACATGCTCTCTTTCACACAGCCACGACTTTCTCAAATGATTTACCCTAGGAAAAGCTGTTTCGGTCAATTTGAGATATCACTCACAGGCACAAACAAAGGCAATTTAGTTTCTGTCTTATTGTGCTTGCTTTAGTGTTACCTAAGGCTATGTAGAATGGCTCTATCAAGCCTCCTAACTTAATCTGCCATTTAGGCTCAGATGGTGGGTGTGGTGGGGGAGCCATCATGACTTGGGATTGGAAGAGAAAAGTAACCAAGGAAACCGTAGTGCTTTTAAGTGTTGTGAATTGGTTAAAACTCATTTACCCGTAATGTGAGTTGAGAGATGGCTGAAGAAAACACGATCAACCAGCAAACTGAGACACAACTCAATTTGCTCCGGCGCCAAGCCCTATTCCTGCAAGTGCTGTGTTGCGCGGCTGGTGTATTCCAAATGTCGCAACCACGACCGCGAGGGTTCTTTATGGAAATTCGCAACGTAATTAAGGAGAGCGTTTGGAAGGTAGCCTCATAAATAATGTAAATTTGGATGTGTTAAACAACCCTGACAGCCAATGCTGGCGCTGCAGATCATGAACATCAGGAAAGGCTGAGCTGGTCCGTCTGGTCATCAGGTGACTCCCTTGGAGTGCCATAAATTGACGGAAACCTGGGGTCGGTGGTATAGAGCAGGATAAGAGGGATAGCCCCAACGAGAAGCAGTCCCTATTAATAACAGTCCGAATGGGATGCGTGTAAACTCCGTGGACGGATATTGTGAGTACAACAGGAAACCTATAATGAAACCTCTACGGCACATACGCCGTCTGAAGGACAGTAGGGAGTGTCATCTGCACCTCGTTTATCACCTTTCAGTGTAGATTGATGAACCGCAAATCAGATAATGATTACACACGAGCAAAGCTGTTTGCATTATGCCCCTAAGCTGTCAATGATATCGCCACCATAACCACTACTTCTGACCACTGCGGTGCGACCAAAGCGCCAATACCCGTGAAATGGGAAATGTGAAATACCCGTGGTGACATGACACGAGCCTCTTGGCGCAGAGTTTGTTGTTTGATCGCGGTGAAATACATCACTCACAACTATTTCCGTTGCTAGATATTGGTTGTCAGCGCATATAAATGCACCGAGCCATTAAAAATCCCTCCTCGTTGCGGAGCTAAATAGCGGTAGGATCTTCACATGGCACAATTATGAGCTATTTTCCCCCTTCTTCATTTGTAATTTTTCTCTCGTGTTCCAGAAAGGAATTATGCAATTTTCAATCTTAAAAATAAATGCTCATCATTCCATCCAACCACACAGCCATCAACGAAAAAGTGATCATTCTAGACATTTTTGGACTGGAATTTTATGTCGCCCACAAACCCAGCATGCGGGTTTTGACTTTTACCACTTTTTGCAAAACCGCTCCAGGCTCTAAGAATGAGGTCCATACCTTGATTTAAGGATATTTCACCCAGAGTGCGGGATAGTCTGAGCGGGTGTTGATTCAGCCTGAGGGTCTGTGACGGATGTGGCTGATGTCTGCATGCCACATCTCCAGGAGTGTGTCCCCTTTGATATTCCCTGACTCCGGGGCGTGCATAAGCGTGTTGAGAGAAGAAGTCAAGGTCACTCCCACTCCCTCTGTCGCCAGAGCCTCATGAATATTATGATTAATCAGGGTTCTTTGGCTCGAATTAATGAGTAACCCTGCATTGTTGTGTGTGACTGCAAAGCCCATAGGTCATGGGCAGCTTCATTGGTTTTGCTGCCATCAATTTAATAACCAGTACCCTTTATTGGATGGGGGGGGTTTAATATCAATATTGATTATGTATACTGAGTCATGTATGGTCCGTGCTCGTTGTGAAATCTTCATGGCTCGTTGAGCAAATTGATTTAATGGCAAAAAACGCGTGTCTGATCAATTCACCTTCATCTTTAATTAGTGTACTTTTTTCCCGTTTATCGCCAGAGAATTGAATTATCAGGAGAAGTGCGTTGATGTGCCGATGGCGCAGTGCAAACAAAATGGATTTAAGGCGTCGATGCATTAAAGCAAATTTGTTTAACACGTAATTAGAGCCGCGAGGAGAGACGCGGAGAGAGGCAGTTTCCGTTTAAAAGCGGGTTTTGTTTTGTTGTTTAATCAGCCCCCGGGTAGCCGCTAGGGAGATATTATTTTCAAGTCGCTGTATATATCCAGACGTCACGGCATAATGCTGACGTTTGTGGTGCTGGTAAGACACAAGGCTCAGGTCACCCTTCTCCTCGACGACAAGCCGGCGTCGCCGCTTGTTCGTTAACGCTGATTCGTCGTGGAGGCCAACGGCGGCAGAACTGCAGAGGCCTCCGAGTGACAGTGTCGCCCACTCTCTACCTCTCACCGCGCCCAAGTGGAAAAAAAAGGTGTCTCATTCCAAGCCTTCCAGGTCTTCACCCACTTTATTTATTTATCTATTTCGGTTCTTTATTTCTTTTGCAAATTGAGTTGTTACTCCAAATTTTTTATATATTTTTTCTGCCGAATGGGCCGTGCGGCTTCAGACAGGCCCACGGGGGAAAGGCTTGATGGGTGGCGGACAGGGATTCACACGCTGGAAGGATTGAGCCGCTCTCTGAATGTCATCATTAGCAGTGTTTTTTTTGGGGGGTTTTTTCGGGTTCACTCGATGCAATGATTTTCACAATGCTCCGCGGAATCCCCGGTAGAGAACGCCGAACATGCATCTATGCCGTTCCGCTTTTATTGTTGTCGTTATCTGTCGAGCACTTGTAAAGTGGAGATGAACAATAATGTGGTAACATACAAATGACCTTTGGGTCCCGCATGCGATAAAAGATTTACCAGATAAACCATCACGGAAACAGGATTTGAGGTAGTGAGCGGGAGGATAATGACAAATTTTCTTCATGAGGCTGTTTGTTGTTAAGAATATGTATTACATGTAAATATGCATTCTATATATATATATCATAGATATACAACATACAGTACTTAAAAAATATATTCTCTTACATTTCATTGAAATAATTATGCTGTACATTCTTGAGCTGTTTATTATTAATATTATTCCTTTATTACTTATTTTATTTGATACTATTGGACTTCTTATTGTGTGTAGTATACTGTATATTGTGAATTTAGAGTAAATTCTCCCATTCATAGTATGTCATGCTTCCCCATTGAGCTGCTGCATCGCCTGAATTCCCCCTGCGGAGATCAATAAAATACTATCTTATCTACTCTTATCTTTTAACATATTTCCATATGCCACGTTGCACATTGTTCATCTCATATTTTAAATACTACTCTTTTTGGATTACATTAAAAATAATACATTGTATATTATTATTATTATTATTATTATTATTATTATTATTATTATTATTATTATTATTATTATAATAATAATAATAATAATAATATTACTTATTTTATTTTACTTTTTGAGCTTTTACTTTTTGATTGCATATTACTTTTTTCCAATAAAGTACTATCTTATCTTACCTACAGTAGTATGATTATAATGGTGTGTTGGTGCACACGCATAAAACAGATTCATTCCTTCATTTCAATCAGATTTCTATATCCCTCCCACCACTTGTAACCCTATGCTGCAAGATCATTGCCACTATTTGATCGCCTTATTTTTAATAGAAAGCACTTTGAGTTGCATTTCCTGTTTGAAAGGTGCTATACAAATAAAGGTAAATAATTATTATTGGGTTCCACGCTGCATGTCGGTAAATTGAGGGGTTTTACCGCTTGTACAATGGATGTTTTTTTTCAGCCAGTTTTGTCTTCAGAGTCTTGAGTTTTCACCGGTGTGCAAGTGCATCTTAAATTTCTTTGAACACGGCAGTGAAGCGGTGATGTGAAAATACACCCTGTGGTTCCGGAGCGGTCGCCACTTTTACCGGTATCACTGGAACGTGAACGCTTCGCTTTCGCTCTCTGATTGTTTTTGGGTATGGAAAGAAAATAGGAGAGTTTATAAGAGAACAACAGCTTTATCGGCAGCGCTGACCTTTGATTACAAAACCTTTGCGGGTGGGAACCTCAGCTTTTACTTAAGATGAGATTTATAAATACCGAATGTCCCTGTGGATTGTTTTTTTTTTTGTTTTTTTTTTAAGGCACCGTATGGCCTGGCCTGATAGCATCAGTCCGTTTTGTTAAACACTGTAACCGTGGGCTCAGGGGGCTGGCAGGGCGCGTGAAGAAGACAATGTATAGCTGTATGGTCTGAAGCTGCCCATGTGTGTAAGGGACAGAACCGTTAGCCCAGGGCTTCTCCTATCAGTCACAACAGCGATGGAAAGTCGAGATAGAGACGGTAGTCCAGCCTGATGCTCTGTTTGTGTGCCCGTGGCAAGAAATCAATACAGCTGATTTCAGGGGCTATTTTACAGTCAGGGCAGCTTTCGGCTTAAATGTTTGTCTGTTTCAGTCAATGACACTTCTCCGCAAACTATTATCATCCTGGCATTGTTTGCACTTACAGATGGGAGCCGGATAGTGTGGAAAATTTTCCCTTGCGCTGTGTCGAGGAAAAATCCATCACAACTAAGATCCCGGGCCATTATATTACAGCCGCTGAGGAAATATTTCTTCGGCGGCGGCCTTGTTTTATCCCCAATCTTTCTGTCCACCCATCATCAGAGCGTTATGGAGGCGTCTGTGGGGACTCGCACCCTCCTATGGCTGCCTCGCCCCACATCCCCCCACATTCCACCACCCAATGAGAGAGGATTTCCCATCTGATATGCAGTAAAGGTTATCTAGATTGCAGTCATGCTTCTGTACAACATGCGCTGCCAAGAAGAAGGGGTTAAAAAAAAAAAAAAGGAAAAACACCCCCAAACATTTCTCCTTGCAAAAACTCATTTTTGCTCTGCCTTTCATTATCGCACCCACAAGCGCAGCCGCGCTTATGTGGCCATAAGTCTCTTCTCAGTGAGCACGACACAGTGCTGGGGTCCTGCGGTCGAAAATGAAGCAAAATCCCCTTGGCGATTCCGAGCAACCTTTAGGGGACTCTTTAGATTTTTCTGTGCCAAGAACTACATACAGGAACTGTAGCTGGGAAATGAAATGCTAATAATTGGATATCTACACCAGCAGATTATAACGCCAACATGAAAGACTATTTTCAGAGATTTATCCTGCCCGAGAATACCTCCCGCCTTCCCGGAACGGGGGTAAATAGGAATGCGAATAGGATGTTTCCTCCCTATAATCTATTCTCATCTTTTTTCTCGACACTCGTGTAAACTTCAGCTCTGATGCAGATTATTTGCTTGAATTATGTGGTTGTACCTCCCTAACAAAAGCTCTTGCTTCCAACAGTAGGCCTCATTTGACAATTTGCTGCGGGGAGGGGAGGGGTGCGGGGAGGGAGGAGGGGTACCTGAGGCTGAGCCGAGCAGACAAGCAACAGCTTCACATCACTCACCTGGATTCAAAAGGGACAGAAATAGCACGAAAAGCACCTACTCTCAATTTGTAAGTGTTCCCTTTGTTTCCTCATCTCTCGCATGAGGCTAGCGCCATTGCAGCCCATATATCTACAGCCTATATGTTTTCCTCCGAAGGGCGTCTCGCCATGGAAAATAGATATGGAAACGTATAAGTGGTATCTTAGACCTGCGTGAATAAAGAGACAGCCAATGCAAAAAGGGTAAGGGTTAGGGTTAGGGTTAGGGTTAGGGTTAGGGTCGATGCCAGCTTTTTGATTCAATACATGGTAATGCAAGCAGATTCAGTTGAGCGAGTGTGAAAGCTACTTACTTTAAACTTCAAGTTGACATCATGTATCGTAAATAGAGCTGACAGGAAGTGACAATGCGGTGCAAGTAAGTTGCCTCAATCCAAATCCCAATGTTGTCAGATATTATCCTTTGAATTTGTTGCTAGTGTTTGTTTTCTGCAGACAGGATACAATTTGTTACGGGCTCGGTTTGGAGCAGATTTCATTGCAGTTTGGTGAAGTCGACAAAGGCTGCCTGATCCATGCAGGGTTTGTAAACTTGAGCAGGATGTAGAACATCGCTTTCTTGGTGAGAGAGAAGAGACTTTAGCCGGGCTCTCCTCTGAAAATGATGAAAAGTTATCGCCACATTTGCATTTCAACCTTTGGAAGACCGTAGGTTTTGAAAAAAAAAAAGAGATTCATGCAGGATGTCATATTTTCTTTGAACCACAGGTAATTTTCTTTTTCATTATGACGTTGTTTTTCCCTTGAACAATGCGAAAACCCAAGGTTACTGTTCCTGTGCAGCTCTTCCCTACCTGTCTGCTGCATTCATGATATCAATAGTAATGTTTGTGCTGTTGTCTATAATAACGTGGGCCTCCTCCTTCTAGGCCCCAACATGCAATGCCATTTTGTAATCTCTCCCGCACAATCGAACTGTGTAAACAAACGGAAAAGATTATTCCAATTGAAATCCCAGGTTATCCCAGGTTACCTTAATAGTTTGGCTCTCCTTCTGCTGATCTTCTAGCGTGTACCCACACCTGGCGAGGCGGCATTTGTTTTTTTCTTCCCCCCAGACAAGGATGATTATGAGCCTTTGAGAGCTTGACATTTTGTTACCGGTGCAGCCAAAGCAATGACTTGTGATGACAGGGACAGGGAAGCCTTCTCTCCCTGCAGGAGGCTGATTGATTGGGCGATCAGGAGCCGGGGAACGTCCTTCACGACAGGCGGAGAAGGACAACCCGCCTGGGCTACTCTCTTAATCTCTTTCAGGAAGTTTTGCCGTCTTGGCCGAACTAATACTCGTTGATTTGCGGGAACAGCGGGTGACATAGGAATCCGCCAGGAGTGCTTTTTTTCTGTTAAGCTAAGCGTTCACATGAGATCTGCTTTCGTCAAGTAATGCCTGCTGGTTTGACAGCGCTCTCTGCAATCCTAGCCGCCCTCCCGAAAAATGAGATGCAGTTCGGGAGCATCAGCTTCAGTTTGCGCAAACCGAGGCAGAAGGGGAAAAAGCAAACAGAGTGACCATTGGATATGCATTGTGTAAGATGATACCTTGACATCCTTATTAATGCACAGGCTCAATTCCTTTAAGTTGCTGGCTGGTTAGTTCATCGACGCCGATCAAGTTGGTTAGATAAGCTTTCACACATTTAATGCTTAACACATTCAAATCCTCACATGTAAAGGCAGCTATGGTCCTGTGCAAGTCAATAATTGGATCCTCGCTTGTCAAGATGTGACTTTTGTATATTTCACAGGTTATTTAATTTCCTAGTCTTCTCTCATTCCATTTCTGCGTTTGCTCCTGATTCTGTTGGTCTTTTATACCTTAGGGCTATCAAAAGTCTATTTCCTCACAGTAATGCAGTGCTGGACTCAGCCATTGCTTTCCCCTGCTTCACTATATATCATATTGCATCAAAGCAATATATTGTTGCTCCAAGCTTCGTCGCATGAACATTGATTATTCGATTCCTTTTCTTGGAGAAAAGAAAAATCTAATTTTTTTTTTGTAATCTTACATGCATGTACAATAAAACTTTTCCCAGTTATTTGAGTGACTAACAGAGCCCAAACATTCTCTCTTCTCGACAGGGATTAACATCTAAGATGTGCACAGGGTGTCTTGTCCCTCAGAGTCGTGCAATTCTCTCCCTGCCTTTTACATTCATCCATTTCATCCGGGGCCTTGTTAAATATTTGCAGTGGGCCAAGTCATACAGGGCTGCAGCATCATCGCCATTACCAATGAGCTGGGCCCCTCTTTTTAAATGTTAATTGCCCTCCCTTTGTGCTTTTCATTTCACCCCGTTGTAAATGAGTGCGGCGAGCTCCACTCTCAAAATGTCCTCGTCCATTGTCAGAACGACATTAAAGATCCGCGCAGTTTTATCACAATCACACATTTGCAGCCCAGCGGACTGCGGATTGTTTGGTAAAAAAAATGGTGAGTCGAGTGTTCATCTAAAAAGGTAGAGTGCATTAATGTAGTCCTGGATGACCACATATATGGAAAAATATGCAAGACCATACAGTATATGGAATATGTGTTGTTGAACCCCCCCCAACCGGATGACCACATGTTTTATGGAATATATGTTCTTGCACCCCCCACGATAAGGTGCGAGCTGACTGTGTTTGACTGCTAATCTGACTCACTCAGCCTGTGCATAATGCATGGGGCTGCATCATCAAATATATACATGATACCCCAGAGCGAAACAAATCATCATTCAACATTATAAGCATAGGTGAGTGGATTAGGTTTTCGGCAAGCTAATTTAGCAACTCTGAATTTCTGATTATTTTCTCTTGTGATTCGTACGTATGACGCATTGGACAATATGGTTTGATAAATTGATTGAATTACTTGAATTTTTATTCTGATATGAACTCTTCATTGTTAAATGATTGTTGGTTGCAAAAATGCTCTACTTGATATGTAAGCAACTGTAATGCTTAGACTAACTTTGTTCCATGTTTTCGGGAGGAGAAACCTCCCTTCTTTGCATCAACCTCTTCAATGGAATTTATTTTTGAATTGGTTTTGGAGTGGGAGTGTGACAGACCCTTGTCGTGTTTTTTTTTCTGTTTTCTTTCCCATTTCTTTTAATATTAGGTGAGGATGTCTGCGTGTGTGCAGATCTATCAGGCAGGTGCTCGATGCCAAACTCATCGTGGAGAGGGAGATGAGTACAGCCGCCAACGGGGGCCCGAGGCGTCCCGGGCTCCCTCGTCATCACAGTTCCACTTCCAATGCGCCGTAATACTGTCTGGCAGGAAGGTCAAACCATCCTGATATTCATTTTTTGGGGGGCGAGGAGAGGGAGGGAGGGAGGGGGGGGTTAAAAAAAAAAAAGAAACCCACAAACCACAACTCTTCCCATGCTCGTGTAATCGGGGAAGTGTGTCCTCAATTCAAACAAACTCGTTAGTGGAGTCACTGGTTGTCAGTGCTTGCAGTCTGTTTTTGTCAGGTAAATCCGAACCTCAGTTCTTTTTCGTTCTCACTACCTGTCTGTCTGCTGGTCTGACACTCGATGGTTAATGGGACGGTTTTGTGGACACAGATTAGGCCTCATTTTAGAACTCCTGTTAATGTGGACTAACTGAAATGGCTTTTCTCAGTCATCGCTTAATAAAGTCTCAGACTTGTCCTAGTATATGTTTAAAAATCTGTCTTCCAGAAGTTCAGATTAGAGGCAGGTTTATCTTTGGATTAATGGATGTGGGCCTCCAGGTCGACCTTAGAGAAAATGTATTATCTGGACGAAGACCAGCACCAAGACCAGACAGAAGGAGGGTTCTAGACAGGAGCAACCCTCTGACTGTAGCTGACTCGTCCTTAATTACCTTAGTCAAGGACTTCCTAACCTAGAACCAATTCATCTTAAATCAAGCAACGTCTCAGAAAGGCTTTTTTAATTTATGGATTCATTTAAGTAGGATTAGCTTAGTCATGATATAGATTAAACCCCGTCCGCAAAACCGCCCCATAGTGCGATAACTGTCTCGATACCTTTGTAGGCAAATTCTTTGGTCCTTTTCCATATTGATTTTGAACGGCAAATATTTGGGTGGCGTTCTTTGAGGTGGGGTCTTGATGGCGTGGGGCGGCAGGTAAAGTGGGGTTTATGTCTGTTATTATCACCTCAACCATCTTGTATCATCCAACAGCTTCATGTATGTTCTCTTGAGGAGATAGTTTAAGGTAATGGCGGTTCTGGCCTGAGGGAGATGGCATTACCAGATTTGAAGGGGTGCAGAAGCAGCCATACGCTGACACGTCCTGTGATCTCTCAGATGTGGCTTTTGAGACAGCTTTGATTTGAGACACTGTCTACTAGGCGTTGGGAGTGAAAGGTTCAGGGCATGCATATTTATAATGCGCTCCCTGATGTGCATTGTGTTAGGATCTGGAGTGCACGGCACAGAAAGAAAAATTAGCTTCATTAAAAGAATCCACCCACTACTCAAGACATGCTGTGGCCGTTTCTGGGTGGATTTTTTTTTTTAATCTTTAATAAGTAATTTACCTTACTCAGGTGTCAGGAAAAAAAAGGCAACCCTGAGTTAGTTTGCTTGACAACCTTGTTGCCTTGGAAACCTTGGATTGGAAACACCAAGTACATGGCAAAGATAATGTTTAAAGGAACATCAGCTCAGTGAGAGGAAAAAAAAAACATAATTGGTTTTGAGATTAAAACATAACTGACCTAAACACGGCGAGGGAAAGGAAAGCATAAAAAAAAAGTTTTCCAATCCAAACTCGCCGGAATAAAATAAGGATCGGATTACGCCACGGACAAGAATATGCTTGCCTTCGCCTGCGAAGGCCATTTGGGGTGGGAGCCTGAGCCCGGCACAATGTGGCCGTACAATAGACGGATCAGAAGTTGTGTGGATCTGCGGAGGGAAGCACAGTCATAACAGAAATCCCCACTACAAAGGGAAGGAGGTGAAAAGGCAGTTATTTAACCAGATGCCCCACTCAGCACGGAGAGGATTAAAATGCACTGCTGCTTATCTGGCATGAAGACTTTGACTTTCAAATCGCAGGTTGAAGGTCAGCCTTTTATAAGATGTCTTTTGTGTGCTAATGAGGACGCGGGGGGATTTGGGTGTCATCTGTCTTTCTGCTTCTCACACAAGCTGTGTGTGTGTGTGTGTGTGTGTGTGTGTGTGTGTGTGTGTGTGTGTGTGTGTGTGTGTGTGTGTGTGTGTGTGTGTGTGTGTGTGTGTGTGTGTGTGTGTGTGTGTGTTTGTGTGTGTAAAAACTGAAGAAATACAATGCCAGAAAAAACCTGTTATCTCTTTCATCCGTTTTTTTGGGGTGGAAAGCGGGTGTAACACAGTCTTCTTACACGCCTGACCTGCTGACCAGAATCAGGGTTGAAAGTTGAGTTTTGTCAGGCAATCCGAGTGATATCTTTTACAAGAGAGAGCTGAGAGTTAGAGTTATTTTTGAAAAGACAAACAACACAATCCAGTCAGCAGTGTTAATTCTGGCAGCTATTTTAGATTTAGTATTTAAACAAAAACGATGATTCGTTTTAGTCAAATTGTAGTCATTTTTACCCTTCAGAGGACAAAAAGTCGTCACCTTTTGGTCAACTTTTAGTCATTACCTTTAGTCAAAATGTTTTCTCTCTTTAAAACGAATTAAATTAGGCTAATACACAGGCTGGGATACTGGGAATCTGCTCTGGACCCCAGCATTTGCATTCTGGGAATCGCTGAAGGATCTTGCTGCGCCACCTCGCGCTGCCAGCGCAGTTCCGCAATATAATTGAGAGCTTTTGCCACCCTGTTCTAGTAACCCATAACAACACAGAGGGGATATGTTTTCACGGCGAAGTGAAATTGCTTGCTTCCGGTTTTCATTTGCGGCGTTTCTTTTTGGCGATGTTTACGGAAGTGACGTCACCTCTTGTTGGTGAAGTCGTTCGAGTCGATGCGCTTCACAACCTTTTAACCTTTTATTTAACCTAAACATTCTGAGTTCACATCGCACTGAGTAGCAAAGGATTATCTTCATCTGCATGGATGCCTCAAAGGAACCGTAGTTCCAAGTTCAACAATGGGTGTGTAACTCAGAAACTCTGTTAGTTTTTATTATAGTATTATATTATTTAAGATTCACGATTGAAGATTCAAGAGGTTTATTCGTCACATACATATACATACTTTCATACATATATGCAGTGAAATGTCAATGCAACGCACCCGGTGATTACACACAATATGTCCTAGACTGAACACAGTCGCTACCTATTATATATATTATATTATTATTATTATTATTATTATTATTATTATTATTATTGTTATTATACATAGATCTACTTTTAGCTTGTCAACGTCTCCTCTTAATCACGGAAAGGTCGTTGACGCACATTTTTCGTCATAGCTTTCGTTAACCAAATGAATACTGCCAGCCACACTATTCGGAATCGCTGTCCACACACCACACAGACACACTAGATCAAAGCAATTGTGACAGACAACACCTAGATTTATTTTATTCGTTTGAGTTTGGCATCTGGCCTCTGCTGCTCATCACTCCTTGCAAGGTGTAAAGCAAACATAGGCATATTGTGCTTATTGAACTAGAAAAATAGGAGTGGTGAACTTGAAGCCCCACACTGGATAGAAGAGTAGGATGGATGCAGGAGAGGTGG
Organism: Zeus faber; assembly: GCF_960531495.2. Lineage (NCBI taxonomy): Eukaryota > Metazoa > Chordata > Actinopteri > Zeiformes > Zeidae > Zeus > Zeus faber. The sequence goes on from NC_137210.1 coordinate 6,093,058, forward strand.
AGGGAGCGCAGCAAACACAGCAAGCAAGCAGGCAGAAAAGCAGACACCAAAGCAGATAGGGCAGGAGGAATTGGCTGCTTAAATGGGCGGGCCCATAAGTATGTGGAAGCAAGTGGCTCCGTCGAGTTGTCTGACAGAACCAGGTTCGCAAGCTAAGAATGATTAAATAATCAATTAACACCACGAGGACATCAGGGACTTTCACTACTAACCGATCCTGTCATCTGGAAGCAAGTGATTAGATTAACCGTAGTTTCTTAATGCAATAGTTAATTTACTGGATGGCGGCTTCAGTAATGAAACATTTACAGTACATGGAAGTGTGTTTAGTTAAACACACTGATATAAAGCCCACTGCTGTGAGTTGCTCAAGTTGGAAAAACCTTTGGTGGACCGTTGTGTGCTTAAAACCACCAACATACTCTGGGTAGAAGACTTGAGTGCTCTCACTAGGGCTGCAGAACCTCTCGAATACAAAGAGATTTGATCATCAAGTGTATTCACAAACCCAGCGGTATTCATCTTTTTCTTTGGCACAATCAAAATAATCTTTTTTTTAATGCTGCAAGGTCTTTCCCACTCGGGAAAAAAGATTACAGTAGTGCCATAGCTCATATGAACAACCAAATGTTTCAGTAGGTTACATGTGAAGACCTAATAAGTTACTGAGTGTACCAATAGTTAACCAAAGTTGGTTCAAAGAGATTTATGGTGATTTATAAAGGACCCAAAAGCCACTGTCAAAACAGCAATGGCCGATGTGCTTTTATAGGAGCACCTGGTTTACCTGAGAGCGATTATCTTCCCTTTCTGTATCTTTTCACCAGGGCTTATTTGCACAAGACCCTTAATTCTGCATGCCTTTTATCGCATCAAAAGAACATCTTCCAGTGCAAATCAATATAAACAGGCACATGCATCCAATTAGGAACAATTGGCATTCATCAGCCAAGTCCCTACACTGCGGTCGGTTAAACTATATCATGTTTTAACATTATGCAAAAAGGATGGTTCTGCCCCTCAAAAAAATCAGATTTTAGCATTGAAGGATAGGATCGTTATTTTTTACAGTATTATAATGTTGGTTCATTTATAATTGTTCATAGCAAAATCCCAGTGAAAGAAAAACTGTGCTTAAATGGAGTTTGACGTTGCAAACATTTAAGCTTAAAAAAAAAGCAAACATGAATCACCTTTTCAAAAACAGAACGTTCAGTGTATTGTTAGACAGTCTTGACAAAATATGTTCTACAGAAAAGCCAGCAAGTCAAAAAACCTGAAAAACGTTCAGTGTGTTCGGTATAATATCACATAAAATGGGGACCCTATCCTCTAAGCTATCTGGAACTAGTTTTTTTTTTTATATCATTAAGATAACATAATTATTTTATATTTTTGACATATTTACTATTATTGACATTGGTCCCTTGTCTCAGGGCCATCCGCTGTGTGTCCCAGTGTCCTGCGTTACTCAAGGTAGCATGCAAAATTGGGGAGGCACTGGTTACTGTTTTTCGTTTTTTTTGGACAAAGTACTCACCCTTGGGTACATATACTGACTATTTTCCAGAAGAATAGTGCGATCACTGATTATGAAGACCTTGTGTGTATAATTACTTCCGTTAATTTCAGGATTTATTCACCGCTTTGCCTAAGCAACATTAACTATTACAAGAAAGAGTCATCGAGGTTCACAAATAGATCGTGACTTTTAGTAGGAACTTAAACAATGTGATTTTTGTATCGCATACACAAGCACAGTATCGGGCCTGATGCACTATAGGTTAATCATTTATTTACCTTCTGGAAGACACTTCAAGAATGGTTCTCTATATTCAAAAGCATGGTTTTACATGATTTTGGAAAAATACATATTTCCATTGTTGGGTCACGTGAAAAAGAAGCTAATTGTATTTACATCAATGTCAAATTTGTGAACGGTATTGAACATGAGGGTGTGGGAGTCTATTCCCACATTTGCAGGTTTAGGAAGGGAGACAGAATCTTTCTAGCTGTGGGGCGCCGGCATGGTGAGGTTTTTATTAAAAAACATAACAAAAGGGCTCGCTGGAAAAAACGGAACGTAAAATAAATATATGGGTAAATGATAAATGTCTCTTTTTCCGGTTGGGCTCTGGTCTGCAGGCATTTCAGCGTCCTGCACTTGTGCAGGACCACTGAAAAGAGAACACATAAAAAAGTAAAACACATATGAAAACTCTTCCAGCCGGGTCTGACCAATCAGTTCTACAGAGGCTAATCAGGCAGACTCGGTACAGCTGCGCCGCTACAGAGACAAGCAAGCCCTGTCACTTTCAGATGTGGTTTAATCACGCCCCCTCGTCTGGCACATACCCCCATTGCCCGACTTAGGCCGGGGAGCTGTCCAGCCGCCAGCCCACTCCCCCACCCCGGAGTGGGAGAAGGAGTCAGCCACCACCATCTGCCCCCCTGGCCTATGGATCACCTTGAACTTAAAGGGCTGAAGAGCCAGGTACCAATGGGTGATCCGTGCGTTTGTATCCTTCATGCGGTGGAGCCACTGCAGCGGGGCGTGGCCTGAGCAGAGGGTGAAAGGGTGCGAAAGGAGGTAGTACTGAAGGGCACCGACCGCCCACTTGATGGCCAAACACTCCCCCACGAGAGCTTCTGGCTGATGTACAGCACCGGTCGGTCGACGGCCCGCACCTGCTGGGACAAACACTGCCCCCAGGACCTGTCCGACGCGTCAGTCTGCAAGCAGAAAGGGAGATAAAAGTTAGGCGTACCCAGAACTGGCTTCCCACAAAGAGCGGATTTTACCTTTTCAAACACCTGCTGGCACAACTCCGTTCACTGAACTGGATCTTAAGCACCCCTTCGAGTTAAATCAGACAAATGGCTGATCAATGTCAAAACGTCGGCTACAAACCTACAATAGTGACCTGGCAGCCCTAAGAACCGCTTTACCTCCTTCTCGGTCTTTGGTCTCGGACTGTTCACGACTGCCAGCGTTTTATCTATTTTGGGCCGTACCAGTCCTCCATCCAAGTGATACCCGTACCTCCCTTCACCCTACCGCACACTTCTTAAGGTTGGCAGTGAGCGCTGCCCGCCTCAGGGATTTGACTATTGCACCCACATGCTCCCAGATGTCACTGTGAATAATTATGTATTCTAGATAGGCAGCGGCATATTCTACCTGCAGACGCAGAACCTGGTCCATGAGTCTCTGAAAGATGGCTGGAGCCCAGAACAACCCGAATGGAAGCATTACAAACTGGTAGAACCCCTGCGGAGTGGAGAAAGCCAATTTCTTCTTGGACTCTGGCGACAAAGGAATCTGCCTGTAGCCCTTGGTTAAATCCAGTGCCTAAACCGAGCTGTGCGTAGCCGGTGGAGGAGTTCATCAACCCGAGGCATCGGATACACATCAAATTTAGGCTACAAAGAAGCGGGCCGACCCATCTGGCTTACCTACCAGCACAATGGGACTACACCGGTTGCTTGTAGACTCTAACAGCCCATGTCCACCATGGCTTTTGTTTCTGCCTGCACAACCTTGGGTTTATGTTCAGGCAGGCGTTATGGCCGGTAACGTACTTCCACACCTGGGGTCGTCTACACATGGCCTACACATGGCCTTTTGAGGGACGTGCAGCCGGGCAAGGGGGAGAAGACATCAGAAAACTGGCCGTGTGACACGGCCGCATCCATGCTCTGGATCCGCGAGAGATGGTTACTGGAAAGGGCTGGGGTGGAATCAGTCCCTTTTTGGAACCTCCAGCACCTACTCATCCCCCAGATCACCATGGTGGCCTGACACACGGATGCGGCCTCCATCTGCTACTTCAGGAGGTTAAGGTGATAGATCTGCGCCGCCCCGCCCCTGTCTGACCGCTCAATCTCATAATCAACCTCCCCAAAACTCTATGTGACCACGAAGGGCCCTTGCCACTTGGCGAGAAATTTAGAGCTGGACGTCGGGAGCAATACTAACACCCGGTGCAAATTGTCTGAGTTGGGCCCCTCTGTCATATAACTGCTGCTGCCGTTGCTGGGCCTGGAGCAAATTTTCCTGTGAGTGCTGTCCCAGCACGTGTAACTTTGCTTGCAGCGCCATAACATACTGAACTTCGTTCTTACTGGTGCTAGGACCTTCCTCTCAGTCTTCTTTCATTTGGTCTAGCACGCCCGGTGTCTTCTGTCGAAGAGGAGTTCAAAGGTAGAAAATATCGTGGACGAATTCCAGCTATCGTCGCAAACAAACTTCTGAATCATGTTTTGTCGCGTTTTGGAGGATGGTTTGGAGGAAGTGGAGGATTGGCTAATTGGCACCCGGGACATGCGGCGCACCACTTACGCACATCGGCCCAAATGCCCTGCCAATAGAAGCGGGCCATTATCCACTGCAGTGTTTTATCGTATCCGAGGTGACCGGTGTGAGAGAAAAATGCCTATAATCAACTATTTGAATGAGGACAATAGCCTTTTCCTGTTGAAGGGGGTTTGCCTCATTGCCTCTGTGTTTCCAGGAGCCCCCCCCCCCAGAGTTTATGTAAAGAGAACTGTTCTTTCTCTTAAATTCTAACATTGAAGAACCACATTTCTTCCTGTTTACCTTGTATGGAGATGAAGAATAACCCCAGGGGGGATTGGAGGAGCATTGTAAGGGATTGTAATCTGCGTTTGCCACCAAAAGTTTGCAAGTAAATGACTTCTGACCAAGGCCACACCCTCTGTTTTGTATAAGGCCCTCTTCGTCAGAAATAGCAGCAGACTGGTCAGAACACTGCTTTGGAGCAGTACTGAATCTTTCTCTTTATTCTGCAGGATAAATATTTTTGATATTCTATGTTTTTGTTTTCTTGTAGCAGGCAGATTAATCTCACCGATAATGTCGGAGAATTTCTTCTACAATCTGGCGTCACGAAAGGATTTTCAGCTTGACTCTGTTGCATCCCTTCATACCCAGGTTGTGTCGACCAAGAGATTTGTGGGTTTTTTTGTTCATGTTTATTTTATTTTTTTCATGTGATTCAATAATAAGTCGACATTATTGAATACATGATTATTATAGAGTTTTCTTGATCCCTCCTAACAAAAGCATTGAGGGCAACAAGTAGAATAGTACTCTCCTTGTTTCCTCCGAGCAAAAGTGTTGAGGGTAGGTGAGAAACTTCTGTTATTGTCAAGATTACATTCGATAAATTTATAAATAAAGTCAGAATGGTTCTCTTCCTTGTTTCCTCCTAGCAAAACTGTTGAGGTGAGAAACTTCTGGTGTTTTAAAAACTCTCACATGAATCCTGTGTGATCCAATTGGTGTCTGGGGAATGTGAGCCTGGCCGATGAATCATTCTGGAACATGTATGGATGAGATGAGTTCAGAGAGATTCTATCAGTTTCTTGGGGTATGTTTAGCTACCTGGCTGATAAAAATCTTGATGAAACAAGCGAATGTATAAACGCGAGATAAGCATGGTATGTGTGCTGTACATAACATGTCAAGCTAGTTTCACACATGAGTCCTTGGTGTAAAGTAGCATTTTAATCTAAAATATCTAGCAAGATTGCTAGAAAGGATACTTAATTGATTAAGTAAGGTTAAGGTTTTTGCATTTATTTGAAAAAAAAAAAGAGGTGAGAGCTGTAAAGTTAGTCATAGACTGAAAGGATTAGGGAAGTTGATGTGAAAGACAATGAAAGTGGGAAAGTTTGCATATGATGCATTTCTGATTCCTTGTTTAGGATGGAACTTGGAGCAAAGTGAGTTTTAAAAGTCATTTTAGTAGGATATGGGTTCAGCAGAGGAAGCTGCAGAACTGAAGGATTTAACTAACAGTCAAATGGTGTATAACAGATGTCTATGCTGTGGTAGTTTGAATAGATATTGAACGGTTTGAACTGTTGGATTGTGTTTAGAGAGATTGTTGTGATGTTGATCATAGTGGTGTGGTGAGTTTTAGCAGGTTTTAAGTTGCTGAAAAGTGCTTTGGTTCATTAATGCGACTTTGGTAACGTGAGGAGTATGGTGAGTATATGTTTTAGAACTATAGTTTGTGCTTTGTTAATAGAATTTATCGCAGAGCATTCCAAATTGATGAAACTAAATTGATCAATATAAATTGGGAAAAAATTGCTTCCAAAATATGTTTTAAGACATCGCGGAGAGCCGATATGATGCATATTGCTGCAAAAAATAAATAAAAAATAAAAATGGAAAAAATCATTTTTGGTTTATAAAGAGTTATTCTTTTTAGATTTACATTTTTTTCCCTTTTGTGTTCGTGTGTCAAAGCGATCTTCTGATTGAGATAAGATAATCCTTTATCGATCACACAGAGGGATAATCTGCAGTGTTACAGCAGTAACAAATTAGCACAATGAAAAAAAGCATTTATAAATTGGTAATTCAAAATCAAAGGATATGATAAATAACTAAATAGTATAGATTAAACATTATACATGAAATCATGATATTGCATGAGCGAAGTGTCAGTTTTGGTATGATATACAATAGTGTTTGTGTGTTTCAAATCCTTACCGGTTCCTTTTTTTTCAGTAAGGCTGGTGATTGTTTAAGTATAACCGAACAACATTATAAATAATATTATTTATTTTATTTATTTTTGTCTTACTCTAGAGTAATCTCGATTTGACATTGAATAAGGTAGATGTTAATATACAGTATAAAACTTAACAAGTAGTTTAACAAAGAGGAATAATTGTTTTGTTTTGTACACAAGAGAGGTAATGGATTGTGTACGTTCACTTACTAAAAATTGAAACACTTAAATAAATCTGAAATATGTTGGCCGTTTCAATGTTTTTTAAACTTGAGGATATTTGTGGATCAATTAATGTTGTAATTATGTATTGATGAATTAACGAACGCGTCTATTCAGTGTTTTATTTCCGCAGTTTTAAGCAGGAATCCACTGACTGCAGTTTTGACCAGTGTAGATGTGACTGCGTCTGATTGGGAAGACCTGGAGGACTGACAAAGACATCAGATCAAAGAGAATTGCTCTACAATTGAGTAAGGCCAAAACATGTCCAGCATTTAAAGGTCCTTGTAAATTATTGATATTATTGATATTTGTATTTAACTGATTTGCAAATTAGATTATATAATGGGTTAGGGTTAGGGTTAGGGTTAGGGTTAGGGTTAGGGCTCAATTGGAATTATTTTGAGATGATATGAATGCAAGTATATAAATAGAAAGACCTTGATTGAAATTGGCTCGATACCTCATATTGAGCTCCATCGTTAAAATGAATTAAAGCATCAGATTTTATATAGAGCCTTATAGAACCAGAATCATTCTTGATTACTTCTTATTTTAATATAACATTCTAGTTGTCTGGTCTAGTTGTTGAAGCAGCGTTCAGAAGCTGAGTTAAGGATTACTCTGTTAACACTCAGGGACACTGTTGTCAGAAAACCCTGGAGTGATCATCTCTATGACACTGCCTGTTTCAGTGGTGTACCTCTCCTTTCATCTTATGATAATGTATGAGAACAGTACATTAAGCACCTTAGGGTTTTTCACTCAAGCCCAAAGGAAATTCCTATGTTCCTGATATCCTGCTGAGAGACATGCCTACTCCTGCATTTCCGAGAAGGTCTGTGAAGACCTTATATACAGAGATCCACTTTGGCCAAAAGGCTGAATAACTTGGGAAATTTTCTGAACAACTAACAAAGTTTTGTTATGTGAAATGAAATGCAAGCGTTGACTCCTGTTGCTCCTTCCCTCCACCAACGAACATGAAGTGTTTGGCCTCCAAGTACAGCGAATGCACAGTTGAAAAAGATTTTGTGCACAGCTGAAGAGCCTAATTAACTGTGCTCCTTTGGAACTGCATTTGGTGATGTCACTGCATCAGACAAAACACCAAACTGAATGACTGCAATCAGAATTTTTCCACTCCAACTGGGAGCTGTGGAATGACTGACCACCTGAAGTCCTGCTGGAAATGATATCTGTGTGATTACCATGAGGGCTGCTTCTGTGTTTTCTCAGCCATTGTTTTATCAATCTGTCTATCCTGATAGTACACAGATGATAGACGAAGTGATCATGCTTCATTGATTTACAAATATGTTGATAATAGCCCTTCTAGGTTTTAGATGGTCTCAATTTGAATGCTGGCTATGTTATTGTCATCATACATATATATATAATTGTTTTTATATATAAAGGTGTTAACTTTATTGGAAATGCCAAATAACCTCTCAAATTTTCTTTAATCAAACTGCAGTATGATGTGACTCATAGTTGAATACTCCCTGGCCAAAAGGTAAGACTAGCAGTTTAAAACTTAACACATAATATATCTAATTTTTAGGAGTTGAGTAACGTAAATTGACCGTGAGATAATGGATAGTTGATCAAATGTTATTTATCAAATGTTATTTATCGCCAGTTAGGCTCATATTAGATTGATGACTGCTGATATCTCAGGCTTATTGCTTGCAGTTATTAATTGTACCTTTAAGGGTATAAGTAAGAATTATGAGAAATAAATAAATAAAGAATTGGAATACAGTATTGAAAGCTAAATATTAAAATGATTTAGTATGTGAATCACATTTTCCTTACCCTTTCTAGTTGCTTAACTCATTGTTGAAGTTATGTGGAGCCTCCGGTAATGTTTTCTTTTGCCACATTACGGAAATTTATTTGACTGATTTTGATTTTATCAATGGCAGCACACCTATTAAAATATTGATGGTTTATTGATCTGCTTGTGTCGTAGATACACAGAACTGCCTAAAATACATAAGTAAACATAATGATTGTGCTTAGAACAATGCAGGAACCTCATGATGGACTTATCAAGCTTTGTCATGGTTAAAATATTGTTTGGTAATAATTGACGTGTTTTTTTTAATAGGATCCCAGTAAAGGTAAGCTCAACTGAGTTTCATTCCTGCCATTAGTGATGATGGGAATGCGAGGATGATCACATGGTGTGATAGGACTGTTCCAGCATGAAGTGCTGACTGGGAAACCAATGTGGTTAGGTCTGTCTTCAGTTGACAAAAGCCACATATGAATTACATCACGTAAACCGGTAGTGATCAGATTGTCCAGTTTAGTATTTATCATTTTAGATTTTACTTTATTAATGGATTATGTAGAGGTGATTATGTTCAGGTAACATTTGAGAAATGCGTTCTCGGAAAATTTAAAAAGCGTTGGATGATTTACACACTGTCGATTGTTTTGTAGCCAAATTGATATTCTATGGACAATATCTCCTACATGTTAGACATTGTGATAATATTATTGTTGTTACACTGGGGTGCAACCATACATTTTTGTGCTGAGTCTGTAGTCAGTTATTCAACATAACTGTTTTGGGAAATCACAGAATTATTCCACGTACCCTATTTTACATTCGTAGACCTAGACCAAACAATGTTGTCAAAATGTGTGTCTCTCACCCAAGTGTTTAAGTCTATCTGCCCAGGTCAAAGCAACACTACCTGTCCTACATAAAGGACCACTACACGATATCTGACCAGGTGACTGGGTGGTGATCTGTGTCTGCTAGAGGAAAAGCTGGAACTCTGCCAGATTCCTGGGACCGTTCCAGATCCTCCTCACCACTGCAGCAGCAGTTAAGGTGGCAGAACGACCAACGTGGATACAAGCATCTCATCCCATGAAAATTCCTTCTCCCCTCTAGCTACTGGCTGTTCTCAGATGATGGTCCACTCCTCCACCGATGATTTTCTGCTGGAGCAGCCGCAGAACGATACCCTTCGTTCCACCAGGAAATGCTTTTCCAGGCGGCTCATCATAACCCGATGGCCAGTGTAGAAGAAATTCTCCTGTATGATCGGTGAGGTTAATCTGTCCACTACAAGAATTGAGATCCTGAATTGAGATCCTGTTTAATTGTTTTAATAAATAATATTATTTTAGGTACTCAGTTATTGACAGTTTCAATTGTTATAAATTGCTTTATTGTCCAAGTGACATATTTATGTTATATGTAATATTGTTATAAAAGTGGAGTGAATAATTACAGTTAATTATAAACAATGTGAAAAATGTTTTTAAAATCAGTGTTATATTATGTATATTGTCACACAAAAATCTGTATTTCTATCAGTACTCTTCACTACCCAAGAGTGAAGACTCACTTGGTCCAAAAAGAGGTACTGTATCTCTCGTCAATGTGTGTGTCCTCTGAGTTGCTCATTACAGTATGTATGATCTTAAACTTGAGGGGCCACGTCGCCAAGACTGAACCCATGAATGGAAGCGGAGTTCTCAACAAATATAGTTTTATTACGGTTTCAACCGATCTTCATCAAAGTCAAACGGTATTAGTAAGAAGATTTCAATATCCTCCCAATCCCCTGGAATAGTTTTTCCTCGGATAATAACGTCGGGAGGAGAGAGAAGCATTATGCATGAGCTAATCCCGTTGCGTGTACATTCAAGTAGACTGCTGAAAACGGCAGCCACAAATCAGACATTAACACATATGGACAATTACAAAGTGGCGTCATACAAACTGCAGAGGGGTGAAGAACGCTAAACGGACATACAGAGACACAGTGGAGCTACAGATGAAGCGACGGGACACCAGAGTGTGGCAGGGGCTGCAGACTATTACGATCTACAAGAGCAGCCTCTACCCAGCCACGAGTGTGGACTCCTCCCTGTGTTTAAGTCTATGTGCCCAGGTCAAAGCAACACTACCCGTCCTACTTGAAGGACCACTACACGATATCTGACCAGGTGACTGGGTGGTGATCAGTGTCTGCTAGAGGAAAAGCTGGAACTCTGCCAGAATCCTGGGACCGTTCCAGATCCTCCTCACCACCGCAGCAGCAGTTAAGGTGGCAGACGACCAACGTGGATACAAGCATCTCATCACATGAAAATTCCTTCTCCTCTGTAGTTACTCGTTGAGGAGACAACATGAGTACACCCAACGCTGCTCACCCTGCAACTGCGATGGAACCACGTCAACCATACCCACATAGGCTACATGGGATGCTGTAGTGGGCAGATTAACCTCACCGATCATGCAGGAGAATTTCTTCAACACTGGCCATCGGGTTATGATGAGCCGCCTGGAAAAGCATTTCCCGGTGGAACGAAGGGTATTCAAGTATAGTATTATATTATTTAAGATTCAAGATTCAAGATTCAAGATTTTTATTTGTCACATACATATACATACTTTCATACATATATGCAGTGAAATGTAATGCAACGCACCCGGTGATAACACACAATATGTCCTAGGAAAAAAAAAAAAAAATGTCTTTCTATAGGCCGACTAACTGACTCCTAAAACGTAATACAGTAAGTTGAATACGTATAGAATAAAATAAAAATATATAGAATAAAATACAATAAGAATAAAAAGAAATAAAATGGAATAGATAGAGGGAATATGCCTATGTATATACAGATATGTGCATTAAAGTGGCATGTGACTTAAAGTGGCATGTGAATGTGAATAGAGTGAATACAGTTCTAATGGCTTGCGGGAAAAAACTCTGTCTCAGTCTCTCTGTTCTCGCTGTGTGGCTGCGGAGGCGCTTGCCTGACCGCAGCAGCTGAAACAGTCCGTTGTTGGGGTGATGAGGATCCTTCATGATCCTGCGGGCTCTGCTACTACACCTCCTGGTGTATAACTCCTGCAAGGGGGGGAGGGTAGTTCCAGTGGTACGTTCAGCTGACACACCACCCTCTGCAGGGCCCGCCTGTCCTGGGCAGTACAGTTCCCAAACCAGGCAGTGATGTTGCCTGTCAGGATGCTCTCCACTGCTCCAGAGTAGAAGGACTTGAGGATCCTCACCGAGACCCGGAATTTCCTCAGCTGCCTGAGGTGGTAGAGACGCTGCCTCGCCTTTCTCACCAGAGTGTCTGTGTGTACAGTCCATGTTAAGTCCTCTGTGATGTGGACTCCCAGATATCTGAAGCTGCTCACCCTGTCGACAGAAGTCCCATTAATCCACAAGGGCGCGTGCGTCCTCGATTGTGATCCACGCCTAAAGTCCACAATCAGCTCCTTGGTTTTGCTGACGTTCAGGTGGAGGCTGTTGTCCTGGCACCAGAGTGACAGGTCAGCCACCTCCTCGCGGTAGGCCTTCTCATCGGAGTCGGTGATCAGGCCCACGACCACGGTGTCGTCAGCAAACTTGATGATGGTGTTGGAGCTGGACCTGGCCACACAGTCATGTGTGTACAGGGAGTACAGTAGGGGGCTGAGGACGCATCCCTGGGGGGATCCTGTATTCAGGGTGAGGGAGCTTGACATGTACTTCCCCACCCTGACCACCCGGGGGCGGGCTGTGAGGAAGTCCAGGATCCAGGCGCAAAGCGAAGCATTCAGTCCGAGCTCCATCAGCTTGACAGCCAGTCTGGTAGGGTTTATGGTGTTGAAAGCTGAACTATAATCGATGAACAGCATTCTCACATAGGCCCCCTTCTGGCCATCCAGATGCATGAGCGTGGTGTGCAGTACCTGGGAGACCGCGTCATCCGTGGATCTGTTTTGTGGGTACGCGAACTGCAACAGGTCCAAGGTGCGGGGAAGGGAGGCGCAGATGTAATCCTTAATCAGCCTCTCGAAACACTTCATGACCACCGAGGTGAGGGCCACCGGACGGTAGTCATTCAGGCAGGTTGGAGAGGCGATCTTCGGGACAGGAACGACGGTGGACCTCTTGAAGCAGGATGGGACCACTGATTCAGCCAGGGAGATGTTGAATATTGTAGTGAACACCGGAGCTAGCTGGTTAGCACAGGTCTTCAGTACTCGCCCAGATATGACATCTGGACCCGCAGCTTTCCTGGTGTTCACCCGCATCAAAGCCCTCCTGACCTCGTGCACAGACACTGATATTGCGCGCTCATCCCGAGCGGTGTAACTCCAATTAGCCGGCGAGCTACCGGTGCTGTTGCCAGACTCGAACCGCGCATAAAAGGAGGTCAGTTGGTTGGCTAGTGAGGCGTCCACACTCGTGGCTGGGGGGGAGCTGCTCTTGTAATTCATAATAGTCCGCAGCCCCTGCCACAAGCTTCTTGTGTCCCCCCGCTCCATCTGTAGCTCCACGGTCTCCCTGTATGTCCGTTTGGCGTCCCTCACCGCCCTCCGCAGATTGTACGACGCCGCTTTGTAATTGTCCATATTACCAGATACAAGTCCGTCGTTGTAAGCGGCCGTGCGCGCATTCAGAGCGCAGCGGATGGATTTATCAACCCATGGTTTCTGGTTTGGAAATATCCGAACTTTCACCGTGGGAACGATATTATCCGCTAGAGTAGTTACAAAACTTACTACAACCTCCGTAAACTCGATGACGTCACTTGAACTTGATTGGAACATGTCCCAGTCTACTTCAGTCAGAGCGTCCTGAAGCTCAGCCTCCGATTGGTCCGTCCACCGCTTCACTTCCCTCGTCACCACCAGATCCCGCGCGATCAGAGGCCTGTAAACGGGAACCAGCAAGATCGCGGTGTGATCTGATTTCCCGAAAGCAGGGAGCGAGACGGGCTTGTATCCGTTCTTGTAAGGTGTGTAACAATGGTCCAAAGTTTTATCTCCTCTGGTGGCACACGTAATGTGTTGGTGGAAATTAGGCAGAACTTTTTTAAGGTTGGCCCTGTTAAAGTCCCCAGTCACCACCACAGCCGCGTCGGGATGTCTGTTCTGAAATCCGCACAACACATCGTACAGAACCGACAGAGCTGCGGCGGTGTCTGCTTGCGGTGGGATATAAACTGCTGTGATGATGACTGTGCTAAATTCCCGGGGGAGATAAAATGGACGGCATAGTATGGTCAGCTGTTCCAGGTTCGGCGAGCAGGAGTGGGAGAGGAATTTGGTGTTGT